>NW_024429213.1:105000-127500 GCF_017639785.1 Mesocricetus auratus | reverse complement strand
GGGTTAGGGTTAGGGTTAGGGTTAGGGTGAGGGTTGTATCGTTAGTTTTGAAGAAGTTAAGCATGGAGATTCACACACAGTGTTGTATCGTTAGTTTTGAAGAAGTTAACCATGTATTTTTTTAAAACAGTGTTACATGGTAAGTTCTCATGAAGTTAAGCACGTAGTTTCACACACAGTGTTGTATCGTTATTTGTGAAGAATTTAAGAATGTAGTTTCACACACAGTGTTGTATCTTTAGTTTTGAAGAAGTTAACCATGTAGTTTCTAATACAGTGTTATATGGTAAGTTCTCATGAAGTTAAGCACGTAGTTTCACACAAAGTGTTGTATCGTTATTTGTGAAGAATTTAAGAATGTAGTTTCACACACAGTGTTGTATCTTTAGTTTTGAAGAAGTTAACCATGTAGTCTCTAAAACAGTGTTATATGGTAAGTTCTCATGAAGTTAAGCACATAGGTTAGAGTTAGGGTTAGCCTTAGTATTAGGGCTGGGTTAGGGTTAGGGTTAGGGTTAGCCTTAGGGTTAGGGTTGTATCGTTAGTTTTGAAGAATTTAAGCATGTAGTTTCACACACAGTGTTGTATCGTTAGTTTTGAAGAAGGTAACCATGTAGTTTTTATAACAGTGTTCTCATGAAGATAAGCACATAGTTTCACAAACAGTGTGGTATCATTAGTTTTATAAAAGTTAAGTATGTTGATTCACACACAGTGTTGTATCCTTCAGTTTGAAGAAGTTAACCATGTAGTTTCTAATACAGTGTTATATGGTAAGTTCTCAAGAAGTTAAGCACATAGGGTTAGGGTTAGGGTTAGGGTTAGGGTTATGTTAGGTTAGGGTTAGGGTTAGGGTTAGGGATAGGGTTAGGGTTAGGGTTAGGTTTAGGGTTAGGATTAGAGTTAGGGTTAGGGTTAAGTTAGGGTTAGGGTTAGGGTTAGTGTTAGGGTTAGGGTTAGGGTTAGGGTTAGGTTTAGGGTTACCCTTAGTGTTAGGGTTGTATCATTAGTTTTGAAGAATTTAAGCATGTAGTTTCACACACAGTGTCGTATCGTTAGTTTTATAAAAGTTAAGTATGTAGATTCACACACAGTGTTGTATCCTTAGTTTTGAAGAAGTTAACCATGTAGTTTCTAATACAGTGTTATGTGGTAAGTTCTCAAGAAGTTAAGCACATAATTTCACACAATGTGTTTGATCGTTAGTTTTGAAGGAGGTAAGCATGTCGATTGTAATACAGTTTTATCTGGTTAGGGTTAGGGTTAGGGTTAGGGTTAGGGTTAGGGTTAGGGTTAGGGTTAGAGTTAGAGTTAGGGTTAGTTTAGGGTTAGGGTTAGGTTTAGGGTTAGGGTTAGGGTTAGGGTTAGGCTTAGGGTTAGGTTAGGGTTAGGGTTAGGATTAGGGTTAGTGTTAGGGTTAGGGTTAGGGTTGTATCGTTTGTTTTGAAGAAGTTAAGCATGTAGTTTCACACACAGTGTTGTATCATTAGTTTTGAAGAATTTAACCATGTAGTTTTTAAAACAGTGTTACATGATAAATTCTCATGAACATAAGCACATAGTTTCACACACAGTGTTGTATTCTTAGTTTTATAAAAGTTAAGTATGTAGATTCACACACAGTGTTGTATCCTTCATTTTGAAGAAGTTAACCATGTAGTTTCTAATAGAGTGTTATATGGTAAGTTCTCAAGAAGTTAAGCACATAGGGTTAGGGTTAGGGTTAGGGTTAGGGTTAGGTTAGGTTAGGGTTAGGGTTAGGGTTAGGGATAGGGTTAGGGTTAGGGTTAGGGTTAGGATTAGAGTTAGGGTTAGGGTTAGGGTTAAGGTTAGGGTTAGTGTTAGGGTTAGGGTTAGGGTTAGGGTTAGGTTTAGGGTTACCCTTAGGGTTAGGGTTGTATCGTTAGTTTTGAAGAATTTAAGCATGTAGTTTCACACACAGTTTTGTATCGTTAGTTTTATAAAAGTTAAGTATGTAGATTCACACACAGTGTTGTATCCTTAGTTTTGAAGAAGTTAACCATGTAGTTTCTAATACAGTGTTATATGGTAAGTTCTCAAGAAGTTAAGCACATAATTTCACACAATGTGTTTTATCGTTAGTTTTGAAGAAGTTAAGCATGTCGATTGTAATACAGTGTTATCTGGTAAGCTTTATGAAGTTAAGCAGATAGTTTCACATACAGTGTTGTATCGTTGGTTTCCATGAAGTTAAGTACATAGTTTCACACACAGTGTTGTATCTTTAGTTTTGAAGAAGTTAGGCATGTAGTTTCACACACAGTGTTGTCACTTTACTTTTGAAAAAGTTAAGCATGTAGATTCACAGACAGTGTTGTATAATTAGTTTTGAAGAAGTTGAGCATGCAGTTTCTAAAACAGTGTTATATGGTAAGTTCTCATGAAGTTAAGAACATAGGTTAGGGTTAAGGTTAGGGTTAGGGTTAGTGTTAGGGTTAGGGTTAGGGTTAGGGTTAGGGTTAGGGTTAGGGTTAGCCTTAGGGTTAGGGTTGTATCGTTAGTTTTGAAGAATTTAAGCAAGTTGTTTCACACACAGTGTTGTATCGCTATTTGTGAAGAAGTTAAGTATGTAGTTTCACACACAGTGTTGTATCTTTAGTTTTAAAGAAGTTAAGCATGTAGTTTCACACACAGTGTTGTCTCTTTAGTTTTGAAAATGTTAAGCATGTAGATTCACAGACAGTGTTGTATAATTAGTTTTGAAGAAGTTAAGCATGTAGTTTCTAAAACAGTGTTATATGGTAAGTTCTCATGAAGTTAAGAACATAGGTTAGGGTTAGGGTTAGGGTTAGGGTTAGTGTTAGGGTTAGGGTTAGGGTTAGGGTTAGGGTTAGGGTTAGGGTTAGGGTTAGGGTTAGGGTTAGGGTTAGGGTTAGGGTTAGGGTTAGCCTTAGGGTTAGGTTTGTATCGTTAGTTTTGAAGAATTTAAGCATGTAGTTTCACACACAGTGTTGTATCGTTAGTTTTGAAGAAGGTAACCATGTAGTTTTTAAAACAGTGTTCTCATGAAGATAAGCACATAGTTTCACAAACAGTCTTGAAGCGTTAGTTTTATAAAAGTTAAGTATGTTGATTCACACACAGTGTTGTATCCTTAGTTTTGAAGAAGTTAACGATGTAGTTTCCAATTCAGTGTTATATGGTAAGTTCTCAAGAAGTTAAGCAAGTAATTTCACACACAGTGTTGTATCGTTATTTGTGAAGAAGTTAATCATGTAGTTTCACACACAATGTTGTATCTTTAGTTTGAAGAAGTTAACCATGTAGTTTCTAAAACAGTGTTATATGGTAAGTTCTCATGAAGTTAAGAACATAGGTTAGGGTTACGTTTAGGGTTAGGGTTAGGGTTAGGTTTAGGGTTAGGGTTAGGGTTAGCGTTAGGGTTAGGGTTAGGGTTAGGGTTAGCGTTAGGGTTAGGGTTAGGTTAGGGTTAGGGTTAGGGTTAGGGTTAGGGTTAGGGTTAGGGTTAGGGTTGTATCGTTAGTTTTGAAGAATTCAAGCATGTAGTTTCACACATAGTGTTGTATCATTAGTTTTGAAGAAGTTAAGTACGTAGTTTCACACACAGTGTTGTACCTTTATTTTTCAGGACGTTAAGCATGTAGTTTCACACACATTGTTGTATCGTCAGTTTTGAAGAAAATAAGCATGTAGATTCACACACAGTGTTGTATAATTAGTTTTGCAGAAGTTAAGCATGTAGTTTCTAATACAGTGTTATATGGTAAGTTCTCATGAAGTTAAGAACATAGGTTAGGGTTACGGTTAGGGTTAGGATTAGTGTTAGGGTTAGGGTTAGGGTTAGGGTTAGGGTTAGGGTTAGGTTTAGAGTTAGGGTTAGGGTTAGGGTTAGGGTTAGGGTTAGGGTTAGGATTAGAGTTAGGGTTAGGGTTAGGGTTAGGGTTAGTGTTAGGGTTAGGGTTACGTTAGGGTTAGCCTTAGGGTTAGGGTTGTATCGTTAGTTTTGAAGAATTTAAGAATGTAGTTTCACACACAGTGTTGCATCGTTAGTTTTGAAGAAGGTAACCATGTAGTTTTTAAAACAGTGTTGTCATGAAGATAAGCACATAGTTTCACAAACAGTTTTGTATTGTTAGTTTTATAAAAGTTAAGTATGTTGATTCACACACAGTGTTGTATCCTTAGTTTTGAAGAAGTTAACCATGTAGTTTCTAATACAGTGTTATATGGTAACTTCTCAAGAAGTTAAGCACATAGTTTCACACTCTGTGTTTGATCGTTAGTTTTGAAGAGATTTAACACGCAGATTCATGCATAGTGTTCTTTCATTAGTTTTCAAGAAGTTACGCTCTTAGTTTCACATACCGTGTTGTGTCGTTAGTTTTCATGAAGTGAAGTACGTAGTTTCACACACAGTGTTTTACCTTTATTTTTCAGGAAGTTAAGCCTGTAGTCTCACACACATTGTTGTATCGTCAGTTTTGAAGAAGATAAGCATATAGATTCACACACAGTGTTGTATAATTAGTTTTGAAGAAGTTAAGCATGTAGTTTCTAATACAGTGTTATATGGTAAGTTCTCATGAAGTTAAGCACGTAGTTTCACACAGAGTGTTGTATCGTTATTTGTGAAGAAGTTAAGTATTAGGTTTCACACACAGTGTTGTATCTTTAGTTTTAAAGAAGTTAAGCATGTAGTTTCACACACAGTGTTGTCTCTTTAGTTTTGAAAATGTTAAGCATGTAGATTCACAGACAGTGTTGTATAATTAGTTTTGAAGAAGTTAAGCATGTAGTTTCTAAAACAGTGTTATATGGTAAGTTCTCATGAAGTTAAGCATGTAGTTTCACACACAGTGTTGTATCGTTATTTGTGAAGAAGTTAATCATGTAGTTTCACACACAGTGTTGTATGTTTAGTTTTGAAGAAGTTAACCGTGTAGTTTCTAAAACAGTGTTATATGGTATGTTCTCATGAAATTAAGAACATAGGTTAGGGTTACGGTTAGGGTTAGGGTTAGTGTTAGTGTTAGGGTTAGGGTTAGGGTTAGGGTTAGGGTTAGGGTTAGGGTTAGGTTTAGAGTTAGGGTTAGGGTTAGGGTTAGGGTTAGGGTTAGGGTTAGGGTTAGGGTTAGTGTTAGGGTTAGGGTTAGGGTTAGGGTTAGGGTTAGCCTTAGTGTTAGGGTTGTATCCTTAGTTTTGAAGAATTCAAGCATGTGGTTTCACACACAGTGTTGTATCATTAGTTTTGAAGAAGTTAACCTTGTATTTTCTACTACAGTGTTATATGGTAACTTCTCAAGAAGTTAAGCACATAGATTCACACACTGTGTTTGATCGTTAGTTTTGAAGAGATTTAATACGCAGATTCTTGCATAGTGTTCTTTCATTAGTTTTCAAGAAGTTACTCACTTAGTTTCACATACGGTGTTGTGTCGTTAGTTTTCATGAAGTTAAGTGAGTAGTTTCTCATATAGTGTTATATAGTTAGATTTCATGAAGTTAAGCACATAGTTTCACACACAGTGTTGTATCGTTAGTTTTGAAGAAGTTAACCATGTAGTTTTTAGAACAGTGTTCTCATGAAGATAAGCACATAGTTACACACACAGTGTTGTATCGTTAGTTTTATAAAAGTTAAGTATGTAGATTCACACACAGTGTTGTATCGCTAGTTTTGAAGAAGTTAACCATGCAGTTTCTAAAACAGTGTTATATGTAAGTTCTCATGAAGTTAAGCACATAGGTTAGGGTTAGGGTTAGGGTTAGGGTTAGGGTTAGGGTTAGGGTTAGGGTTAGGGTTAGGGTTAGGGTTAGGGTTGTATCGATAGTTTTGAAGAAGTTAAGCATGTAGTTTCACACACAGTGTTGTATCATTAGTTTTGAAGAAGTTAACCATGTAGTTTTTAAAACAGTGTTACATGATAAGTTCTCATGAAGATAAGCACATAGTTTCACACACAGTGTTGTATCGTTAGTTTTATAAAAGTTAAGTATGTAGATTCACACACAGTGTTGTATCCTTCAGTTTGAAGAAGTTAACCATGTAGTTTCTAATACAGTGTTATATGGTAAGTTCTCAAGAAGTTAAGCACATAGGGTTAGGGTTAGGGTTAGGGTTAGGGTTATGTTAGGTTAGGGTTAGGGTTAGGGTTAGGGTTAGGGTTAGCCTTAGGGTTAGGGTTGTATCGTTAGTTTTGAAGAATTTAAGCAATTTGTTTCACACACAGTGTTGTATCGCTATTTGTGAAGAAGTTAAGTATGTAGTTTCACACACAGTGTTGTATCTTTAATTTTAAAGAAGTTAAGCATGTAGTTTCACACACAGTGTTGTCTCTTTAGTTTTGAAAATGTTAAGCATGTAGATTCACAGACAGTGTTGTATAATTAGTTTTGAAGAAGTTAAGCATGTAGTTTCTAAAACAGTGTTATATGGTAAGTTCTCATGAAGTTAAGAACATAGGTTAGGGTTAGGGTTAGGGTTAGGGTTAGTGTTAGGGTTAGGGTTAGGGTTAGGGTTAGGGTTAGGGTTAGGGTTAGGGTTAGGGTAAGGGTTAGGGTTAGGGTTAGGGTTAGGGTTACGGTTAGCCTTAGGGTTAGGTTTGTATCGTTAGTTTTGAAGAATTTAAGCATGTAGTTTCACACACAGTGTTGTATCGTTAGTTTTGAAGAAGGTAACCATGTAGTTTTTAAAACAGTGTTCTCATGAAGATAAGCACATAGTTTCACAAACAGTCTTGAAGCGTTAGTTTTATAAAAGTTAAGTATGTTGATTCACACACAGTGTTGTATCCTTAGTTTTGAAGAAGTTAACGATGTAGTTTCCAATTCAGTGTTATATGGTAAGTTCTCAAGAAGTTAAGCAAGTAATTTCGCACACAGTGTTGTATCGTTATTTGTGAAGAAGTTAATCATGTAGTTTCACACACAGTGTTGTATCTTTAGTTTGAAGAAGTTAACCATGTAGTTTCTAAAACAGTGTTATATGGTAAGTTCTCATGAAGTTAAGAACATAGGTTAGGGTTACGTTTAGGGTTAGGGTTAGGGTTAGGTTTAGGGTTAGGGTTAGGGTTAGCGTTAGGGTTAATGTTAGGGTTAGGGTTAGCGTTAGGGTTAGGGTTAGGTTAGGGCTAGGGTTAGGGTTAGGGTTAGGGTTAGGGTTAGGGTTAGGGTTAGGGTTAGGGTTGTATCGTTAGTTTTGAAGAATTCAAGCATGTAGTTTCACACATAGTGTTGTATCATTAGTTTTGAAGAAGTTAAGTACGTAGTTTCACACACAGTGTTGTACCTTTATTTTTCAGGACGTTAAGCATGTAGTTTCACACACATTGTTGTGTCGTCAGTTTTGAAGAAGATAAGCATGTAGATTCACACACAGTGTTGTATAATTAGTTTTGCAGAAGTTAAGCATGTAGTTTCTAATACAGTGTTATATGGTAAGTTCTCATGAAGTTAAGAACATAGGTTAGGGTTACGGTTAGGGTTAGGATTAGTGTTAGGGTTAGGGTAAGGGTTAGGGTTAGGGTTAGGGTTGGATTAGGGCTAAGATTAGGGTTAGGGCTAAGATTAGGGTTAGGGTTAGGATTAGGTTAGGGTTAGGGTTAGGGTTAGGGTTAGGGTTAGGTTTAGGGTTAGGGTTAGGGTTAGGGTTAGGGTTAGGGTTAGGGCTAGGATTAAGGTTTAGGGTTAGGGTTAGGGTTAGGGTTAGGGTTGTACCGTTAGTTTTGAAGAAGTTAAGCATGTAGATTCACACACAGTGTTGTATATTTAGTTTTTAAGAAGTTAAGCATGTAGTTTCTAGTACAGTGTTATATGGAAAGTTCTCATGAATTTAAAGTTCTCATAAAGTTCTCAGTGTTGTATCGTTAGTTTTGAAGAAGGTAACCATGTAGTTTTTAAAACAGTGTTCTCATGAAGATAAGCACATAGTTTCACAAACAGTGTTGAAGCATTAGTTTTATAAAAGTTAAGTATGTTGATTCACACACAGTGTTGTATCCTTAGTTTTGAAGAAGTTAACCATGTAGTTTCCAATTCAGTGTTATATGGTAAGTTCTCAAGAAGTTAAGCAAGTAGTTTCACACACAGTGTTGTATCGTTATTTGTGAAGAAGTTAATCATGTAGTTTCACACACAGTGTTGTATCTTTAGTTTGAAGAAGTTAACCATGTAGTTTCTAAAACAGTGTTATATGGTAAGTTCTCATGAAGTTAAGAACATAGGTTAGGGTTACGTTTAGGGTTAGGGTTAGGGTTAGGTTTAGGGTTAGGGTTAGGGTTAGCGTTAGGTTTAGGGTTAGGGTTAGGGTTAGCGTTAGGGTTAGGGTTAGGTTAGGGCTAGGGTTAGGGTTAGGGTTAGGGTTAGGGTTAGGGTTAGGGTTGTATCGTTAGTTTTGAAGAATTCAAGCATGTAGTTTCACACATAGTGTTGTATCATTAGTTTTGAAGAAGTTAAGTACGTAGTTTGACACACAGTGTTGTACCTTTATTTTTCAGGACGTTAAGCATGTAGTTTTACACACATTGTTGTATCGTCAGTTTTGAAGAAGATAAGCATGTAGATTCACACACAGTGTTGTATAATTAGTTTTGCAGAAGTTAAGCATGTAGTTTCTAATACAGTGTTATATGGTAAGTTCTCATGAAGTTAAGAACATAGGTTAGGGTTACGGTTAGGGTTAGGATTAGTGTTAGGGTTAGGGTTAGGGTTAGGGTTAGGGTTAGGGTTAGGGTTAGTGTACGGGTTAGGGTTAGGATTAGGGTTAGGGTTACGGTTAGGGTTAGGGTTAGGGTTAGGGTTAGGGTGAGGATTAGTGTTAGGGTTAGGGTTAGGGTTAGGGTTAGGGTTAGGGTTAGGGTTAGGGTTAGGGTTAGGGTTAGGGTTAGGTTAGGAGTTAGTGTTAGGGTTAGGTTAGGGTTAGGGTTAGGGTTAGGGATAGGGTTAGGGTTAGGACTAGGATTCAGGGTTAGGGTTAGGGTTAGGGTTAGGGTTAGGGTTAGGGTTAGGGTTAGGGCTAGGATTCAGGGTTAGGGTTAGGGTTAGGGTTAGGTTAGGGTTAGGGTTAGGGTTAGGGTTAGGGTTAGGGTTAGGGTTAGGGCTAGGATTAGGGTTAGGGTTAAGGTTAGTGTTACATTAGGGTTAAGCACATAGGTTAGGGTTAGGGTTAGGATTATGGCTAGAGTTAGAGTTAGGGTTATCTTAGGGTTAGGGTTAGAGTTAGGGTTAGGGTTAGGGCTAGGATTAGGGTTAAGGTTAAGGTTAGGGTTAGGTTAGTGTTAGGGTTAGGTTAGAGTTAGGGTTAGGTTAGAGTTAGGTTAGAGTTAGGGTTAGGTTAGAGTTAGGGTTAGTGTTAGGGTTAGGTTAAGGTTAGAGTTAGGGTTAGGGATAGGGTTAGGGTTAGGACTAGGATTCAGGGTTAGGGTTAGGGTTAGGGTTAGGGTTAGGGTTAGGGTTAGGGTTAGGGTTAGGGCTAGGATTCAGGGTTAGGTTTAGGGTTAGTGTTAGGTTAGGGTTAGGGTTAGGGTTAGGGTTAGGGTTAGGGTTAGGGCTAGGATTAGGGTTAGGGTTAAGGTTAGGGTTACATTAGGGTTAAGCACATAGGTTAGGGTTAGGGTTAGGATTATGGCTAGGGTTAGGGTTAGGGTTATCTTAGGGTTAGGGTTAGGGTTAGGGTTAGGGTTAGGGCTAGGATTAGGGTTAGGGTTAAGGTTAGGGTTAGGTTAGTGTTAGGGTTAGGGTTAGGGTTAGGGTTAGGGTTGTACCGTTAGTTTTGAAGAAGTTAAGCATGTAGATTCACACACAGTGTTGTATATTTAGTTTTTAAGAAGTTAAGCATGTAGTTTCTAGTACAGTGTTATATGGTAAGTTCTCATGAAGTTAAGCAAGTAGTTTCACACACAGCGTTGTATTGTTAGTTTTGAAGAAGTTAACCATGTAGTTTTTAAAACAGTGTTCCATGGTAAGTTCTCATGAAGATAAGCACATAATTTCACACACAGTGTTGTATCGTTAGTTTTATAAAAGTTAACTATGTAGATACACACACAGTGTTGTATCCTTAGTTTTGAAGAAGTTTACCATGTAGTTTTAAAACAGTGTGCTCATGAAGATAAGCACATAGTTTCACAAACAGTGTTGCATCGTTAGTTTTATAAAAGTTAATTATGTTGATTCACACACAGTGTTGTATCCTTAGTTTTGAAGAAGTTAACCATGTAGTTTCCAATACAGTGTTATATGGTATGTTCTCAAGAAGTTAAGCACATAGTTTCACACACTGTGTTTGACCGTTAGTTTTGAAGAGATTTAACACGCAGATTCATGCATAGTGTTCTTTCATTAGTTTTCAAGAAGTTATGCTCTTACTTTCACATACCGTGTTGTTTCGTTAGTTTTCATGAAGTTAAGTACGTAGTTTCACACACAGTGTTGTACCTTTATTTTTTAGGAAGTTAAGCATGTAGTTTCACACACATTGTTGTATGGTCAGTTTTGAAGAAGATAAGCATGTAGATTCACACACAGTGTTGTATAATTAGTTTTGCAGAAGTTAAGCATGTAGTTTCTAATACAGTGTTATATGGTAAGTTCTCATGAAGTTAAGAACATAGGTTAGGGTTACGGTTAGGGTTAGGATTAGTGTTAGGGTTAGGGTTAGGGTTAGGGTTAGGGTTAGGTTTAGATTTAGGGTTAGGGTTAGGGTTAGGGTTAGGGTTAGGGTTAGGATTAGAGTTAGGGTTAGGGTTAGGGTTAGGGTTAGGGTTAGTGTTAGGGTTAGGGTTACATTAGGGTTAGCCTTAGGGTTAGGGTTGTATCGTTAGTTTTGAAGAAGGTAACCATGTAGTTTTTAAAACAGTGTTCTCATGAAGATAAGCACATAGTTTCACAAACAGTTTTGTATTGTTAGTTTTATAAAAGTTAAGTATGTTGATTCACACACAGTGTTGTATCCTTAGTTTTGAAGAAGTTAACCATGTAGTTTCTAATACAGTGTTATATGGTAACTTCTCAAGAAGTTAAGCACATAGTTTCACACTCTGTGTTTGATCGTTAGTTTTGAAGAGATTTAACACGCAGATTCATGCATAGTGTTCTTTCATTAGTTTTCAAGAAGTTACGCTCTTAGTTTCACATACCGTGTTGTGTCGTTAGTTTTCATGAAGTTAAGTACGTAGTTTCACACACAGTGTTGTACCTTTATTTTTCAGGAAGTTAAGCCTGTAGTTTCACACACATTGTTGTATCGTCAGTTTTGAAGAAGATAAGCATATAGATTCACACACAGTGTTGTATAATTAGTTTTGAAGAAGTTAAGCATGTAGTTTCTAATACAGTGTTATATGGTAAGTTCTCATGAAGTTAAGCACGTAGTTTCACACAGAGTGTTGCATCGTTATTTGTGAAGAAGTTAAGTATTAGGTTTCACACACAGTGTTGTATCTTTAGTTTTAAAGAAGTTAAGCAAGTAGTTTCACACACAGTGTTGTCTCTTTAGTTTTGAAAATGTTAAGCATGTAGATTCACAGACAGTGTTGTATAATTAGTTTTGAAGAAGTTAAGCATGTAGTTTCTAAAACAGTGTTATATGGTAAGTTCTCATGAAGTTAAGCACGTAGTTTCACACACAGTGTTGTATCGTTATTTGTGAAGAAGTTAATCATGTAGTTTCACACACAGTGTTGTATGTTTAGTTTTGAAGAAGTTAACCATGTAGTTTCTAAAACAGTGTTATATGGTATTTTCTCATGAAATTAAGAACATAGGTTAGGGTTACGGTTAGGGTTAGTGTTAGTGTTAGTGTTAGGGTTAGGGTTAGGGTTAGGGTTAGGGTTAGGGTTAGGTTTAGAGTTAGGGTTAGGGTTAGGGTTAGGGTTAGCGTTAGGATTAGAGTTAGGGTTAGGGTTAGGGTTAGGGTTAGGGTTAGGGTTAGGGTTAGTGTTAGGGTTAGGGTTAGGGTTAGGGTTAGGGTTAGCCTTAGGGTTAGTGTTGTATCCTTAGTTTTGAAGAATTCAAGCATGTGGTTTCACACACAGTGTTGTATCATTAGTTTTGAAGAAGTTAACCTTGTATTTTCTACTACAGTGTTATATGTAAGTTTAACTTCTCAAGAAGTTAAGCACATAGATTCACACACTGTGTTTGATCGTTAGTTTTGAAGAGATTTAATACGCAGATTCTTGCATAGTGTTCTTTCATTAGTTTTCAAGAAGTTACTCACTTAGTTTCACATACGGTGTTGTGTCGTTAGTTTTCATGAAGTTGAGTAGTTTCTCATATAGTGTTATATAGGTAGATTTCATGAAGTTAAGCACATAGTTTCACACACAGTGTTGTATCGTTAGTTTTGAAGAAGTTAACCATGTAGTTTTTAGAACAGTGTTCTCATGAAGATAAGCACATAGTTACACACACAGTGTTGTATCGTTAGTTTTATAAAAGTTAAGTATGTAGATTCACACACAGTGTTGTATCGCTAGTTTTGAAGAAGTTAACCATGCAGTTTCTAAAACAGTGTTATATGTAAGTTCTCATGAAGTTAAGCACATAGGTTAGGGTTAGGGTTAGGGTTAGGGTTAGGGTTAGGGTTAGGGTTAGTGTACGGGTTAGGGTTAGGATTAGGGTTAGGGTTACGGTTAGGGTTAGGGTTAGGGTTAGGGTTAGGGTGAGGATTAGTGTTAGGGTTAGGGTTACTGTTAGGGTTAGGGTTAGGGTTAGGGTTAGGGTTAGGGTTAGGGTTAGGGTTAGGGTTAGTGTTAGGGTTAGGTTAGGGTTAGGGTTAGGGTTAGGGATAGGGTTAGGGTTAGGGCTAGGATTCAGGGTTAGGGTTAGGGTTAGGGTTAGGGTTAGGGTTAGGGTTAGGGTTAGGGTTAGGGCTAGGTTTCAGTGTTAGGGTTAGGGTTAGGGTTAGGGTTAGGGTTGTACCGTTAGTTTTGAAGAAGTTAAGCATGTAGATTCACACACAGTGTTGTATATTTAGCTTTTAAGAAGTTAAGCATGTAGTTTCTAGTACAGTGTTATACGGTAAGTTCTCATGAAGTTAAGCAAGTAGTTTCACTCACAGTGTTGTATTGTTAGTTTTGAAGAAGTTAACCATGTAGTTTTTAAAACAGTGTTCCATGGTAAGTTCTCATGAAGATAAGCACATAGTTTCACACACAGTGTTGTATCGTTAGTTTTATAAAAGTTAACTATGTAGATACACACACAGTGTTGTATCCTTAGTTTTGAAGAAGTTTACCATGTAGTTTTAAAACAGTGTGCTCATGAAGATAAGCACATAGTTTCACAAACAGTGTTGTATCGTTAGTTTTATAAAAGTTAATTATGTTGATTCACACACAGTGTTGTATCCTTAGTTTTGAAGAAGTTAACCATGTAGTTTCCAATACAGTGTTATATGGTATGTTCTCAAGAAGTTAAGCACATAGTTTCACACACTGTGTTTGATCGTTAGTTTTGAAGAGATTTAACACGCAGATTCATGCATAGTGTTCTTTCATTAGTTTTCAAGAAGTTATGCTCTTACTTTCACATACCGTGTTGTTTCGTTAGTTTTCATGAAGTTAAGTACGTAGTTTCACACACAGTGTTGTACCTTTATTTTTCAGGAAGTTAAGCATGTAGTTTCACACACATTGTTGTATGGTCAGTTTTGAAGAAGATAAGCATGTATATTCACACACAGTGTTGTATAATTAGTTTTGCAGAAGTTAAGCATGTAGTTTCTAATACAGTGTTATATGGTAAGTTCTCATGAAGTTAAGCACGTAGTTTCACACACAGTGTTGTATCGTTATTTGTGAAGAAGTTAATCATGTAGTTTCACACACAGTGTTGTATGTTTAGTTTTGAAGAAGTTAACCATGTAGTTTCTAAAACAGTGTTATATGGTATGTTCTCATGAAATTAAGAACATAGGTTAGGGTTACGGTTAGGGTTAGGGTTAGTGTTAGTGTTAGGGTTAGGGTTAGGGTTAGGGTTGGGGTTAGGTTTAGAGTTAGGGTTAGGGTTAGGGTTAGGGTTAGCGTTAGGATTAGAGTTAGGGTTAGGGTTAGGTTTAGGGTTAGGGTTAGGCTTAGGGTTAGGGTTAGGGTTAGGGTTAGCCTTAGGGTTAGGGTTGTATCCTTAGTTTTGAAGAATTCAAGCATGTGGTTTCACACACAGTGTTGTATCATTACTTTTGAAGAAGTTAACCTTGTATTTTCTACTACAGTGTTATATGGTAACTTCTCAAGAAGTTAAGCACATAGATTCACACACTGTGTTTGATCGTTAGTTTGGAAGAGATTTAATACGCAGATTCTTGCATAGTGTTCTTTCATTAGTTTTCAAGAAGTTACTCACTTAGTTTCACATACGGTGTTGTGTCGTTAGTTTTCATGAAGTTAAGTGAGTAGTTTCTCATATAGTGTTATATAGTTAGATTTCATGATGTTAAGCACATAGTTTCACACACAGTGTTGTATCGTTAGTTTTGAAGAAGTTAACCATGCAGTTTCTAAAACAGTGTTATATGTAAGTTCTCATGAAGTTAAGCACATAGGTTAGGGTTAGGGTTAGGGTTAGGGTTAGGGTTAGGGTTAGGGTTAGGGTTAGGGTTAGGGTTAGTGTACGGGTTAGGGTTAGGATTAGGGTTAGGGTTACGGTTAGGGTTAGGGTTAGGGTTAGGGTTAGGGTTAGGGTTAGGGTGAGGATTTGTGTTAGGGTTAGGGTTAGGGTTAGGGCTAGGATTAGGGTTAGGGTTAAGGTTAGGGTTAGGTTAGGGTTAGGGTTAGTGTTGTACCGTTAGTTTTGAAGAAGTTAAGCATGTAGATTCACACACAGTGTTGTATATTTAGTTTTTAAGAAGTTAAGCATGTAGTTTCTAGTACAGTGTTATATGGTAAGTTCACATGAAGTTAAGCAAGTAGTTTCACTCACAGTGTTGTATTGTTAGTTTTGAAGAAGTTAACCATGTAGTTTTTAAAACAGTGTTCCATGGTAAGTTCTCATGAAGATAAGCACATAGTTTCACACACAGTGTTGTGTCGTTAGTTTTATAAAAGTTAACTATGTAGATACACACACAGTGTTGTATCCTTAGTTTTGAAGAAGTTTACCATGTAGTTTTAAAACAGTGTGCTCATGAAGATAAGCACATAGTTTCACAAACAGTGTTGTATCGTTAGTTTTATAAAAGTTAATTATGTTGATACACTCACAGTGTTGTATCCTTAGTTTTGAAGAAGTTAACCATGTAGTTTCCAATACAGTGTTATATGGTATGTTCTCAAGAAGTTAAGCACATAGTTTCACACACTGTGTTTGATCATTAGTTTTGAAGAGATTTAACACGCAGATTCATGCATAGTGTTCTTTCATTAGTTTTCAAGAAGTTATGATCTTACTTTCACATACCGTGTTGTTTGGATAGTTTTCATGAAGTTAAGTACGTAGTTTCACACACAGTGTTGTACCTTTATTTTTCAGGAAGTTAAGCATGTAGTTTCACACACATTGTTGTATCGTCAGTTTTGAAGAAGATAAGCATGTAGATTCACACACAGTGTTGTATAATTAGTTTTGCAGAAGTTAAGCATGTAGTTTCTAATACAGTGTTATATGGTAAGTTCTCATGAAGTTAAGCACGTAGTTTCACACACAGTGTTGTATCGTTATTTGTGAAGAAGTTAATCATGTAGTTTCACACACAGTGTTGTATGTTTAGTTTTGAAGAAGTTAACCATGTAGTTTCTAAAACAGTGTTATATGGTATGTTCTCATGAAATTAAGAACATAGGTTAGGGTTAGGGTTAGGGTTAGGGTTAGTGTTAGGGTTAGGGTTAAGGTTAGGGTTAGGGTTAGTGTTAGGGTTAGGGTTAGGTTTAGAGCTAGGGTTAGGGTTAGGGTTAGGGTTAGCGTTAGGATTAGAGTTAGTGTTAGGGTTAGGGTTAGGGTTAGGGTTAGGGTTAGGGTTAGGGTTAGGGTTAGGGTTAGGGTTAGCCTTAGGGTTAGGGTTGTATCGTTAGTTTTGAAGAATTCAAGCATGTAGTTTCACACACAGTGTCGTATCATTAATTTTGAAGAAGTTAACCATGTATTTTCTACTACAGTTTTATATGGTAACTTCTCAAGAAGTTAAGCACATAGATTCACACACTGTGTTTGATCGTTAGTTTTGAAGAGATTTAACACGCAGATTCTTGCATAGTGTTCTTTCATTAGATTTCAAGAAGTTACTCACTTAGTTTCACATACGGTGTTGTGTCGTTAGTTTTCATGAAGTTAAGGGAGTAGTTTCTCATATAGTGTTATATAGTTAGATTTCATGAAGTTAAGCACATAGTTTCACACACAGTGTTGTATCGTTAGTTTTGAAGAAGTTAACCATGTAGTTTTTAGAACAGTGTTCTCATGAAGATAAGCACATAGTTACACACACAGTGTTGTATCGTTAGTTTTATAAAAGTTAAATATGTAGATTCACAAACAGTGTTGTATCGCTAGTTTTGAAGAAGTTAACCATGCAGTTTCTAAAACAGTGTTATATGTAAGTTCTCATGAAGTTAAGCACATAGGTTAGGGTTAGGGTTAGGGTTAGGGTTAGGGTTAGGGTTAGGGTTAGGGTTAGTGTACGGGTTAGGGTTAGGATTAGGGTTAGGGTTACGGTTAGGGTTAGGGTTAGGGTTAGGGTTAGGGTTAGGGTTAGGGTGAGGATTAGTGTTAGGGTTAGGGTTAGGGTTAGGGCTAGGATTAGGGTTAGGGTTAAGGTTAGGGTTAGGTTAGGGTTAGGGTTAGGGTTGTACCGTTAGTTTTGAAGAAGTTAAGCATGTAGATTCACACACAGTGTTGTATATTTAGTTTTTAAGAAGTTAAGCATGTAGTTTCTAGTACAGTGTTATATGGTAAGTTCTCATGAAGTTAAGCAAGTAGTTTCACTCACAGTGTTGTATTGTTAGTTTTGAAGAAGTTAACCATGTAGTTTTTAAAACAGTGTTCCATGGTAAGTTCTCATGAAGATAAGCACTTAGTTTCACACACAGTGTTGTATCGTTAGTTTTATAAAAGTTAACTATGTAGATACACACACAGTGTTGTATCCTTAGTTTTGAAGAAGTTTACCATGTAGTTTTAAAACAGTGTGCTCATGAAGATAAGCACATAGTTTCACAAACAGTGTTGTATCATTAGTTTTATAAAAGTTAATTATGTTGATTCACACACAGTGTTGTATCCTTAGTTTTGAAGAAGTTAACCATGTAGTTTCCAATACAGTGTTATATGGTATGTTCTCAAGAAGTTAAGCACATAGTTTCACACACTGTGTTTGATCGTTAGTTTTGAAGAGATTTAACACGCAGATTCATGCATAGTGTTCTTTCATTAGTTTTCAAGAAGTTATGCTCTTACTTTCACATACCGTGTTGTTTGGTTAGTTTTCATGAAGTTAAGTACGTAGTTTCACACACAGTGTTGTACCTTTATTTTTCAGGAAGTTAAGCATGTAGTTTCACACACATTGTTTTATGGTCAGTTTTGAAGAAGATAAGCATGTAGATTCACACACAGTGTTGTATAATTAGTTTTGCAGAAGTTAAGCATGTAGTTTCTAATACAGTGTTATATGGTAAGTTCTCATGAAGTTAAGCACGTAGTTTCACACACAGTGTTGTATCGTTATTTGTGAAGAAGTTAATCATGTAGTTTCACACACAGTGTTGTATGTTTAGTTTTGAAGAAGTTAACCATGTAGTTTCTAAAACAGTGTTATATGGTATGTTCTCATGAAATTAAGAACATAGGTTAGGGTTACGGTTAGGGTTAGGGTTAGTGTTAGGGTTAGGGTTAAGGTTAGGGTTAGGGTTAGTGTTAGGGTTAGGGTTAGGTTTAGAGTTAGGGTTAGGGTTAGGGTTAGGGTTAGCGTTAGGATTAGAGTTAGGGTTAGGGTTAGGGTTAGGGTTAGGGTTAGGGTTAGTGTTAGTGTTAGGGTTAGGGTTAGGGTTAGGGTTAGCCTTAGGGTTAGGGTTGTATCGTTAGTTTTGAAGAATTCAAGCATGTAGTTTCACACACAGTGTTGTAACATTAATTTTGAAGAAGTTAACCATGTATTTTCTACTACAGTGTTATATGGTAACTTCTCAAGAAGTTAAGCACATAGATTCACACACTGTGTTTGATCGTTAGTTTTGAAGAGATTTAATGCGCAGATTCTTGCATAGTGTTCTTTCATTAGTTTTCAAGAAGTTACTCACTTAGTTTCACATCCGGTGTTGTGTCGTTAGTTTTCATGAAGTTAAGTGAGTAGTTTCTCATATAGTGTTATATAGTTAGATTTCATGAAGTTAAGCACATAGTTTCACACACAGTGTTGTATCGTTAGTTTTGAAGAAGTTAACCATGTAGTTTTTAGAACAGTGATCTCATGAAGATAAGCACATAGTTACACACACAGTGTTGTATCGTTAGTTTTATAAAAGTTAAGTATGTAGATTCACACACAGTGTTGTGTCGCTAGTTTTGAAGAAGTTAACCATGCAGTTTCTAAAACAATGTTATATGTAAGTTCTCATGAAGTTAAGCACATAGGTTAGGGTTAGGGTTAGGGTTAGTGTACGGGTTAGGGTTAGGATTAGGGTTAGGGTTACGGTTAGGGTTAGGGTTAGGGTTAGGGTTAGGGTTAGGGTTAGGGTTAGGGTGAGGGTTAGTGTTAGGGTTAGGGTTAGGGTTAGGGCTAGGATTAGGGTTAGGGTTAAGGTTAGGGTTAGGTTAGGGTTAGGGTTAGGGTTGTACCATTAGTTTTGAAGAAGTTAAGCATGTAGATTCACACACAGTGTTGTATATTTAGTTTTTAAGAAGTTAAGCATGTAGTTTCTAGTACAGTGTTATATGGAAAGTTCTCATGAAGTTAAGCAAGTAGTTTCACACACAGTGTTGTATCGTTAGTTTTGTAGAAGTTAACCATGTAGTTTCTAAAACAGTGTTATATGGTAAGTTCTCATGAAGTTAAGCACATAGTTTCACACACAGTGTTGTATCGTTATTTGTGAAGAAGTTAAGCATGTAGGTTCACACACATTGTTGTATTGTTAGTTTTGAAGAAGATAAGCATGTAGATTCACACACAGTGTTGCATCGTTAGTTTTGAAGAAGTTAACCATGTAGTTTCTAAAACAGTGTTATATGGTAAGTTCTCATGAAGTTAAGCACATAGTTTCACACACAGTGTTGTATCGTTATTTGTGAAGAAGTTAAGCATGTAGTTTCACACACATTGTTGTATCTTTAGTTTTGTAGAAGTAAACCATGTAGTTTCTAAAACAGTGTTATATGGTAAGTTCTCATGAAGTTAAGCACATAGGTTAGGGTTAGGGTTAGGGTTAGGGTTAGTGTTAGGGTTAGGGTTATGGTTAGGGTTAGTGTTAGGGTTAGGGTTAGGGTTAGGGTTGTATCGTTAATTTTGAAGAATTTAAGCATGTATTTTCACACACAGTGTTGTATCGTTAGTTTTGAAGAAGTTAACCATGTAGTTTCTAAAACAGTGTTATATGGTAAGTTCTCATGATGTTAAGCACATAGGTTAGGGTTAGGGTTAGGGTTAGGGTTAGTGTTAGGGTTAGGGTTAGTATTAGGGTTAGGGTTCGGGTTAGGGTTAGGTTAGGGTTAGGGTTAGGGTTAGGGTTAGGGTTAGGATTAGGGTTAGGGTTAGGGTTAGGGTTAAGGTAAGGTTAGGGTTAGGGTTAGGGTTAGGGTTAGGATTAGGGTTAGGGTTAGGGTTAGGGTTAGGGTTAGGGTTGTATCGTTCGTTTTGAAGAATTGAAGCATGTAGTTTCACTCACAGTGTTGTATCTTTAGTTTTGAAGAAGTTAACCATGTAGTTTTTAAAACAGTGTTCTCATGAAGATAAGCATATATTTTCACACACAGTGTTGTATCGTTAGTTTTGAAGAAGATAAGCATGTAGATTCACACACAGTGTTGTATAATTAGTTTTGAAGAAGTTAAACATGTAGTTTCACACACAGTGTTGTCTTTTTAGTTTTGAAGAAGTTAATCATGTAGTTTCACACACAGTGTTGTATCGTTAGTTTTGAAGAAGTTAACCATGTGGTTTTAAAAACAGTGTTACTCGGTAAGTTCTCATGAAGATAAGCACATAGTTTCACAAACATTGTTGTATCCTTAGTTTTGAAGAAGTTACCAATGTAGTTTCTAATACAGTGTTATATGGTAAGTTTTCAAGAACTTAAGCACATAGATTCACCCACTGTGTTTGATCGTTATTTTTGAAGAGATTTAACACGCAGATTCATGCATATTGTTCTTTCATTAGTTTTCAAGAAGTTACGCACTTAGTTTCATATACGGTGTTGTGTCGTTAGTTTTCATGAAGTTAAGTACGTAGATTCTCATATAGTGTTATATAGTTAGATTTCATGAAGTTAAGCACATAGTTTCACACACAGTGTTGTATCGTTGTTTTTCAGGAAGTTAACCATGTAGTTTCACACACATTTTTGTATCGTTAGTTTTGAAGAAGATAAGCATGTAGATTCACACACAATGTTGTATAATTAGTTTTGAAGAAGTTAAGCATATAGTTTATAATACAGTGTTATATGGTAAGTTCTCATGAAGTTAAGCAGGTAGTTTTACACACTGTGTTGTATCGTTATTTGTGAAGAAGTTAAGCATGTAGTTTCACACACAGTGTTGTATCTTTAGTTTTGAAGAAGTTAAGCATGCAGTTTCTAAAACAGTGTAATATGGTAAGTTCTCATGAAGTTAAGCACATAGGTTAGGGTTAGTGTTAGTGTTAGGGTTAGGGTTAGGGTTAGTGTTAGTGTTAGGGTTAGGGTTAGGGTTAGGGTTAGGGTTAGGTTAGGGTTAGGCTTAGGTTTAGAGTTAGGGTTAGGGTTAGGGTTAGCGTTAGGGTTAGGGTTGTATCGTTAGTTTTGAAGAATTTAAGCATGTAGTTTCACACACAGTGTTGTATCGTTAGTTTTGAAGAAGTTAACCATGTAGTTTTTAAAAAAGTGTTCTCATGAAGATAAGCACATAGTTTCACACACAGTGTTGTATCGTTAGTTTTATAAAAGTTAAGTATTTAGATTCACACACAGTGTAGTATCCTTAGTTTTGAAGAAGTTAACCATGTAGTTTCTAATACAGTGTTATATGGTAAGTTCTCAAGAAGTTAAGTACATAGTTTCACACACTGAGTTTGATCGTTAGTTTTGGAGGGATTTAACACGCAGATTCATGCATAGTGTTCTTTCATTAGTTTTCAAGAAGTTATGTACTTAGTTTCACATACGGTGTTGTGTGGTTAGTTTTCATGAAGTTAAGTACGTAGTTTCTCATATAGTGTTATATACTTAGATTTGATGAAGTTAAGCACATAGATTCACCACAGTGTAGTATCGTTATTTTTCAGGAAGTTAAGAATGTAGGTCACACACATTTTTGTATTGTTAGTTATGAAGAAGATAAGCATGTAGATTGACACACAGTGTTGTATAATTAGTTTTGAAGAAGTTAAGCATGTTGTTTCACACACAGTGTTGTATCTTTAGTTTTGAAGAAGTTAACCATGTAGTTTGTAAAACAGTGTTATATGGTAAGTTCTCATAAAGTTAGGCACATAGGTTAGGGTTAGGGTTAGGGTTAGGTTTAGGGTTAGGGTTAGTGTTGGGGTTAGTGTTAGGGTTTGGGTTAGGTTAGGGTTAGGGTTAGGGTTAGGGTTAGCGTTAGGGTTAGGGTTGTATTGTTAGTTTTGAACAATTTAAGCATGTAGTTTCACACACAGTGTTGTATCGTTAGTTTTGAAGAAGTTAACCATGTAGTTTTAAAGAAGTGTTCTCATGAAGATAAGCACATAGTTTCACACACAGTATTGTATCGTTAGTTTTATAAAAGTTAAATATGTAGATTCACACACAGTGTTGTGTCCTTAGTTTTGAAGAAGTTAACCATGTACTTTCTAATACAGTGATATATGGAAAGTTCTCAAGAAGTTAAGCACATAGTTTCCCAAACTGTGTTTGATCTTTAGATTTGAAGAGATTTAACACTCAGATTCATGCATAGTGTTCTTTCATTAGTTTTCAAGATGTTATGCAGTTAGTTTCACATATGGTGTTGTGTCGTTAGTTTTCATGAAGTTAAGTACATAGTTTCTCATATAGGGTTATATAGTTAGATTTCCTGAAGTTAAGCACATAGTTTCACACACAGTGTTGTATCGTTATTTTTCAGAAAGTTAAGCATGTAGTTTCACACACATTGTTGTATCGTTAGTTTGGAAGAAGATAAGCATGGAGATTCACACACAGTGTTGTATCGTTAGTTTTGAAGAAGTTAACCATGTAGATTCTAAAACAGTGTTATATGGTAAGTTCTCATGAAGTTCAGCACATAGGATAGGGTTAGGGTTAGAGTTAGGGTTAGGGTTAGTGTTGGGGTTAGGGTTAGGGTTAGGGTGAGGGTGAGGGTTAGGGTTAAGGTTAGTGTTAGGTTAGGGTCAGGGTTAGGGTTAGGGTA
>NW_024429213.1:42500-95000 GCF_017639785.1 Mesocricetus auratus | reverse complement strand
CCATGAAGTTAAGTACATAGTTTCACACACTGTGTTGTATCATTTGTTTTGAAGAAGTTAAGCATGTAGTTTCACACACAGAGTTGTCTCTTTAGTTTTGAAAAAGTTAAGCATGTAGATTCACACACAGTGTTGTATCGTTAGTTTTGAAGGAGTTAACCATGTAGTTTCTAAAACAGTGTTATATGGTAAGTTCTCATGAGTTAAGCACATAGGTTAGGGTTAGGTTTAGGGTTAGGGTTGGATTAGGGCTAAGATTAGGGTTAGGGCTAAGATTAGGGTTAGGGTTAGTGTTAGGTTAGGGTTAGGGTTAGGGTTAGGGTTAGGTTTAGGGTTAGTGTTAGGGTTAGGGTTAGGGTTGTACCGTTAGCTTTGAAGAAGTTATGCATGTAGTTTCACACACAGTGTTGAATCCTTAGTTTTGAAGAAGTTAACCATGTAGTTTTTAAAACAGTGTTACATGGTAAGTTCTCATGAAGATAAGCACATAGTTTCACACACAGTGTTGTATCATTTTTTTTATAAAAGTTAAGTATGTAGATTCACACACAGTGTTGTATCCTTAGTTTTGAAGAAGCTAACCATGTAGTTTCTAAAACAGTGTTATATGGTAAGTTCTCATGTTAGGGTTAGGGTTAGGGTTAGGGTTGTATCGTTAATTTTGAAGAATTTAAGCATGTAGTTTCACACACAATGTTGTATCGTTAGTTTTGAAGAAGTTAACCATGTAGTTTCTAAAACAGTGTTATATGGTAAGTTCTCATGATGTTAAGCACATAGGTTAGGGTTAGGGTTAGGGTTAGGGTTAGTGTTAGGGTTAGGGTTAGTCTTAGGGTTAGGGTTAGGGTTAGGTTTAGGTTAGGGTTAGGGTTAGGGTTAGGATTAGGGTTAGGGTTAGGGTTAGGGTTAGGGTTAGGTTAGGGTTAGGGTTAGGGTTAGGATTAGGGTTAGGGTTAGGGTTAGGGTTAGGGTTAGGGTTGTATCGTTAATTTTGAAGAAGTTAATCATGTAGTTTCACACACAGTGTTGTATCGTTAGTTTTGAAGAAGTTAACCATGTGGTTTTTAAAAGAGTGTTACTGGGTAAGTTCTCATGAAGATAAGCACATAGTTTCACACACAGTGTTGTATTGTTAGTTTTATAAAAGTTAAGTATGTAGATTCACACACATTGTTGTGTCCTTAGTTTTGAAGAAGTTACCAATGAAGTTTCTAATACAGTGTTATATAGTAAGTTTTCAAGAAGTTAAGCACATAGTTTCACCCACTGTGTTTGATCGTTATTTTTGAAGAGATTTAACACGCAGATTCATGCATATTGTTCTTTCATTAGTTTTCAAGAAGTTACTCACTTAGTTTCACATACGGTGTTGTGTCGTTAGTTTTCATGAAGTTAAGTGAGTAGTTTCTCATATAGTGTTATATAGTTAGATTTCATGAAGTTAAGCACATAGTTTCACACACAGTGTTGTATGGTTATTTTTCAGGAAGTTAAGCATGTAGTTTCACACACATTGTTGTATCATTAGTTTTGAAGAAGATAAGCATGTAGATTCACACATAGTGTTGTATCGTTAGTTTTGAAGAAGTTAACCATTTAGTTTTTAAAACAGTGTTACATGGTAAGTTCTCATGAAGATAAGCACATAGTTTCACACACAGTGTTGTATCGTATTTTTTATAAATGTTAAGTATGTAGATTCACACACAGTGTTGTATCCTTAGTTTTGAAGAAGCTAACCATGTAGTTTCTAAAACAGTGTTATATGGTAAGTTCTCATGTTAGGGTTAGGGTTACGGTTAGGGTTAGGGCTAGGATTAGGGTTAGGGTTAGGGTTAGGGTTAGGGTTAGGGTTAGTGTTAGGGTTAGGGTTAGGGTTAGCGTTAGGGTTAGGGTTGTGTCGTTAGTTTTGAAGAAGAGAAGCATGTAGATTCACACACAGTGTTGTATCGTTAGTTTTGAAGAAGTTAACCATGTAGTTTCTAAAAGAGTGTTATATGGTTAGTTCTCATGAATTTAAGCACATAGGTTAGGGTTAGGGTTAGGGTTATTGTTAGGGTCAGGGTTAGTATTAGGGTTAGGGTTAGGGTTAGGGTTAGGGTTAGGTTTAGGGTTAGGGTTAGGGTTAGGGTTAGGGCTAGGATTAGGGTTAGGGTAAGGGTTAGGTTAGGGTTAGGGTGAGGCTTAGGGTATGTTTAGGGTTAGGGTTAGGGTTAGGGTTAGCGTTAGTGTTAGGGTTGTATTTTTAGTTTTGAAGAATTTAAGCATGTAGTTTCACACACAGTGTTGTATCGTTAGTTTTGAAGAAGTTAACCATGTAGTTTTTAGAACAGTGTTCTCATGAAGATAAGCACATAGTTACACACACAGTGTTGTATCGTTAGTTTTATAAAAGTTAAGTACGTAGATTCACACACAGTGTTGTATCGTTAGTTTTGAAGAAGTTAACCATGTAGTTCCTAATACAGTGTTATATGGTAAGTTCTCAAGAAGTTAAGCACATAGTTTAACACACTGTGTTTGATCGTTTGTTTTGAAGAGATTTAACACGCAGATTCTTGCATAGTGTTCTTTCATTAGTTTTCAAGAAGTTACGCACTTAGTTTCACATACGGTGTTGAGTCATTAGTTTTCATGAAGTTAAGTAAGTAGTTTCTCATATAGTGTTATATAGTTAGATTTCATGAAGTTAAGCACATAGTTTCACACACAGTGTTGTATCCTTATTTTCCAGGAAGTTAAGCATGTAGATTCACACACAGTGTTGTATCCTTAGTTTTGAAGAAGCTAACCATGTAGTTTCTAAAACAGTGTTATATGGTAAGTTCTCATGTTAGGGTTAGGGTTAGGGTTAGGGTTGTATCGTTAATTTTGAAGAATTTAAGCATGTAGTTTCACACACAATGTTGTATCGTTAGTTTTGAAGAAGTTAACCATGTAGTTTCTAAAACAGTGTTATATGGTAAGTTCTCATGATGTTAAGCACATAGGTTAGGGTTAGGGTTAGGGTTAGGGTTAGTGTTAGGGTTAGGGTTAGTCTTAGGGTTAGGGTTAGGGTTAGGTTTAGGTTAGGGTTAGGGTTAGGGTTAGGATTAGGGTTAGGGTTAGGGTTAGGGTTAGGGTTAGGTTAGGGTTAGGGTTAGGGTTAGGATTAGGGTTAGGGTTAGGGTTAGGGTTAGGGTTAGGGTTGTATCGTTAATTTTGAAGAAGTTAATCATGTAGTTTCACACACAGTGTTGTATCGTTAGTTTTGAAGACGTTAACCATGTGGTTTTTAAAAGAGTGTTACTGGGTAAGTTCTCATGAAGATAAGCACATAGTTTCACACACAGTGTTGTATTGTTAGTTTTATAAAAGTTAAGTATGTAGATTCACACACATTGTTGTGTCCTTAGTTTTGAAGAAGTTACCAATGAAGTTTCTAATACAGTGTTATATAGTAAGTTTTCAAGAAGTTAAGCACATAGTTTCACCCACTGTGTTTGATCGTTATTTTTGAAGAGATTTAACACGCAGATTCATGCATATTGTTCTTTCATTAGTTTTCAAGAAGTTACTCACTTAGTTTCACATACGGTGTTGTGTCGTTAGTTTTCATGAAGTTAAGTGAGTAGTTTCTCATATAGTGTTATATAGTTAGATTTCATGAAGTTAAGCACATAGTTTCACACACAGTGTTGTATGGTTATTTTTCAGGAAGTTAAGCATGTAGTTTCACACACATTGTTGTATCATTAGTTTTGAAGAAGATAAGCATGTAGATTCACACATAGTGTTGTATCGTTAGTTTTGAAGAAGTTAACCATTTAGTTTTTAAAACAGTGTTACATGGTAAGTTCTCATGAAGATAAGCACATAGTTTCACACACAGTGTTGTATCGTATTTTTTATAAATGTTAAGTATGTAGATTCACACACAGTGTTGTATCCTTAGTTTTGAAGAAGCTAACCATGTAGTTTCTAAAACAGTGTTATATGGTAAGTTCTCATGTTAGGGTTAGGGTTACGGTTAGGGTTAGGGCTAGGATTAGGGTTAGGGTTAGGGTTAGGGTTAGGGTTAGGGTTAGTGTTAGGGTTAGGGTTAGGGTTAGCGTTAGGGTTAGGGTTGTGTCGTTAGTTTTGAAGAAGAGAAGCATGTAGATTCACACACAGTGTTGTATCGTTAGTTTTGAAGAAGTTAACCATGTAGTTTCTAAAAGAGTGTTATATGGTTAGTTCTCATGAATTTAAGCACATAGGTTAGGGTTAGGGTTAGGGTTATTGTTAGGGTCAGGGTTAGTATTAGGGTTAGGGTTAGGGTTAGGGTTAGGGTTAGGTTTAGGGTTAGGGTTAGGGTTAGGGTTAGGGCTAGGATTAGGGTTAGGGTAAGGGTTAGGTTAGGGTTAGGGTGAGGCTTAGGGTATGTTTAGGGTTAGGGTTAGGGTTAGGGTTAGCGTTAGTGTTAGGGTTGTATTTTTAGTTTTGAAGAATTTAAGCATGTAGTTTCACACACAGTGTTGTATCGTTAGTTTTGAAGAAGTTAACCATGTAGTTTTTAGAACAGTGTTCTCATGAAGATAAGCACATAGTTACACACACAGTGTTGTATCGTTAGTTTTATAAAAGTTAAGTACGTAGATTCACACACAGTGTTGTATCGTTAGTTTTGAAGAAGTTAACCATGTAGTTCCTAATACAGTGTTATATGGTAAGTTCTCAAAAGTTAAGCACATAGTTTAACACACTGTGTTTGATCGTTTGTTTTGAAGAGATTTAACACGCAGATTCTTGCATAGTGTTCTTTCATTAGTTTTCAAGAAGTTACGCACTTAGTTTCACATACGGTGTTGAGTCATTAGTTTTCATGAAGTTAAGTAAGTAGTTTCTCATATAGTGTTATATAGTTAGATTTCATGAAGTTAAGCACATAGTTTCACACACAGTGTTGTATCCTTATTTTCCAGGAAGTTAAGCATGTAGATTCACACACAGTGTTGTATCGTTAGTTTTGAAGAAGTTAACCATGCAGTTTCTAAAACAGGGTTATATGTAAGTTCGCATGAAGTTAAGCACATAGGTTAGGGTTAGGGTTAGTGTTCGTGTTAGGGGTAGGATTAGGGTTAGGGTTACGGTTAGGGTTAGGGTTAGGGTTAGGTTAGGGTTAGGGTTAGGGTTAGGGTGAGGGTTAGGGTGAGGTTTAGTGTTAGGGTTAGGTTTAGGGTTAGGGCTAGGATTAGGGTTAGGGTTAGGGTTAGGGTTAGGTTAGGGTTAGGGTTAGTGTTAGGGTTGTACCGTTAGTTTTGAAGAAGTTAAGCATGTAGATTCACACACAGTGTTGTATATTTTGTTTTTAAGAAGTTAAGCATGTAGTTTCTAGTACAGTGTTACATGGTAAGTTCTCATGAAGTTAAGCAAGTAGTTTCACACGCAGTGTTGTATCGTTATTTGCGAAGGAGTTAAGCATGTAGTTTCACACACAGTGTTGTATCTTTAGTTTTGAAGAAGTTAACCATGTAGTTTCTAAAACAGTGTTATACGGAAAGTTCTCATGAAGTTAAGCACATAGGTTAGGGTTAGGGTTAGGGTTAGGGTTAGGGTTAGTGTCAGGGTTGGGGTTAGGGTTAGTGTTAGGATTAGGGTTAGGGTTAGGGTTAGTGTTAGGGTTACGATTAGGGTTAGGGTTGTATCGTTAATTTTGAAGAATTAAAGCATGTAGTTTCACACACAATGTTGTATCGTTAGTTTTGAAGAAGTTAACCATGTAGTTTCTAAAACAGGGTTATATGGTAAGTTCTCATGATGTTAAGCACATAGGTTAGGGTTAGGGTTAGGGTTAGGGTTAGGGTTAGTATTAGGGTTAGGGTTAGGGTTAGGGTTAGGGTTATGTTAGGGTTAGGGTTAGGGTTAGGGTTAGGGTTAGGGTTAGGGTTAGGGTTAGGTTAGGGTTAGGGTTAGGGTTAGGGTTAGGGTTAGGGTTAGGGTTAGGGTTAGGGTTAGGGTTAGGGTTAGGTTTAGGGTTGTATCGTTAGTTTTGAAGAATTGAAGCATGTAGTTTCACACACAGTGTTGTACCGTTAGTTTTGAAGAAGTTAACTATGTAGTTTTTAAAACAGTGTTCTCATGAAGATAAGCACATAGTTTCACACACATTGTTGTATCGTTAATTTTGAAGAAGATAAGCATATATTTTCACACACAGTGTTGTATCGTTAGTTTTGAAGAAGATAAGCATGTAGATTCACACAAAGTGTTATATAATTAGTTTTGAAGAAGTTAAGCTTGTAGTTTCTAATACAGTGTTATATGGTAAGTTGTCATGAAGTTAAGCACTTAGTTTCACACACAGTGTTGTATCGTTAGTTTTGAAGAAGTTAAGCATGTAGTTTCACACACAGTGTTGTATCTTTAGTTTTGAAGAAGTTAACCATGTAGTTTCTAAAACAGTGTTATATGGTAAGTTCTCATGAATTTAAGCACATAGGTTAGGGTTAGGGTTGTGGTTAGGGTTAGGGTTAGGGTTAGGTTTAGCTTTAGGTTTAGGGTTGTATCGTTAGTTTTGAAGAAATTAAGCATGTAGATTCACACAGAGTGTTGTATCGTTAGTTTTGAAGATGTTAACCATCTAGTTTCAAATTAAGGGTTATTTGGTAAGTTCTCATGAAGTTAAGCACATAGTTTCACACTCAGTGTTGTATCGTTAGTTTCCATGAAGTTAAGTACTTAGTTTCTCCTGTAGTGTTCCATAGTTAGAATTCATGAAGTTAAGCACATAGTTTCACCCTCAGTGTTTTATCGTTAGTTTTGAAGAAGTTAAGCATGTCGTTTGGAATACAGTGTTATCTGGTAAGTTCTTATGAAGTAAAGCAGATAGTTTCACACACAGTGTTGTATCGTTGGTTTCCATGAAGTTAAGTACATAGTTTCACACACTGTGTTGTATCATTAGTTTTGAAGAAGTTAAGCATGTAGTTTCACACACAGAGTTGTCTCTTTAGTTTTGAAAAAGTTAAGCATGTAGATTCAAACACAGTGTTGTATCGTTAGTTTTGAAGGATTTAACCATGTAATTTCTAAAACAGTGTTATATGGTAAGTTCTCATGAGTTAAGCACATAGGTTAGGGTTAGGGTTAGGGTTAGGGTTAGGGTTAGGGTTAGGGTTAGGGTTGGATTAGGGCTAAGAGTAGGGTTAGGGCTAAGATTAGGGTTAGGGTTAGGGTTAGGGTTAGGTTAGGGTTAGGGTTAGGGTTAGGGTTAGGGTTAGGTTTAGGGTTAGGTTTAGGGTTAGGGTTAGGGTTGTATCGTTATCTTTGAAGAAGTTATGCATGTAGTTTCACACACAGTGTTGAATCCTTAGTTTTGAAGAAGTTAACCATGTAGTTTTTAAAACAGTGTTCTCATGAAGATAAGCACATAGTTTCACACACAGTGTTGTATCGTTAGTTTCATAAAAGTTAAGTATGTAGATTCACACAGAGTGTTGTATCCTTAGTTTTGAAGAAGTTAACCATGTAGTTTCTAATACAGTGTTATATGGTAAGTTCTCAAGAAGTTAAGCACATAGTTTCACACACTGTGTTTGATCGTTAGTTTTGAAGAAGTTAAGCATGTAGTTTCAAACACAGTGTTGTCTTTTTAGTTTTGAAAAAGTTAAGCATGTAGATTCACACACAGTGTTGTATCGTTAGTTTTGAAAAAGTTAACCATGTAGTTTCTAAAACAGTGTTATATGGTAAGTTCTAATGAAGTTAAGCACATAGATTAGGTTTAGGGTTAGGGTTAGGGTTAGTGTTAGGGTTAGGGTTAGGGCTAGCATTAGGGTTAGGGTTGGGGTTAGGGCTAGGGCTAGGATTAGGGTTAGGGTTAGGGTTAGGTTAGGGTTAGCGTTACGGTTAGGTTTGTATCGTTAGTTTTGAGGAAGTTAATCATGTAGTTTCACACACAGTGTTGTATCGTTAGTTTTGAAGAAGTTAACCATGTGGTTTTTAAAACATTGTTACTCGGTAAGTTCTCATGAAGATAAGCACATAGTTTCACACACAGTGTTGTATCGTTAGTTTTGTAAAAGTTAAGTATGTAGATTCACACACATTGTTATATCCTTAGTTTTGAAGAAGTTAACCAAGTAGTTTCTAATACACTGTTATATGGTAAGTTTTCAAGAAGTTAAGCACATAGTTTCACACACTGTGTTGTATCGTTATTTTACAGCAAGTTAAGCATGTAGTTTCACACACATTTTTGTATCGTTAGTTTTGAAGAAGATAAGCATGTAGATTCACACACAATGTTGTATAATTAGTTTTGAAGAAGTTAAGCATATAGTTTATAATACAGTGTTATATGGTAAGTTCTCATGAAGTTAAGCACGTAGTTTCACACACAGTGTTGTATCGTTATTTGTGAAGAAGTTAAGCATGTAGTTTCACACGCAGTGTTGTATCTTTAGTTTTGAAGAAGTTAACCATGTAGTTTCTAAAACAGTGTTATATGGTAAGTTCTCATGAAGTTAAGCACATAGGTTAGGGTTAGGGTTAGGGTTAGGGTTAGGGTTAGGGTTAGTTTTAGGGTTAGGGTTAGGGGAAGGGTTAGGGGTAGGGTTAGCTTTAGAGTTAGGCTTGTATCGTTAGTTTTGAAGAAGTTAACCATGTAGTTTCACACACAGTGTTGTATCGTTAGTTTCGAAGAAGTTAACCATGTAGTTTTTAAAACAGTGTTACGTGGTAAGTTCTCATGAAGATAAGCACATAGTTTCACACACTGTGTTGTTTCGTTAGTTTTATAAAAGATAAGTATGTAGATTCACACACAGTGTTGTATCCTTAGTTTTGAAGAAGTTAATCATGTAGTTTCTAATAAAGTGTTATATGGTAAGTTCTCAAGAAGTTAAGCACAAAGTTTCACACACTGTGTTTGATCGTTAGTTTTGGAGAGATTTAACACGCAGATTCATGCATAGTGTTCTTTCATTAGTTTTCAAGAAGTTACGCTCTTAGTTTCACATAAGGTGTTGTGTTGTTAGTTTTCATGAAGTTAAGTACGTAGTTTCTCATATAGTGTTATATAGTTAGATTTCATGAAGTTTAGCACATAATTTCACACCCAATGTTGTATCGTTATTTTTCAGGAAGTTAAGCATGTAGTTTCACACACATTGTTGTATCCTTAGTTTTGAAGAAGATAAGCATGTAGATTCACACACAGTGTTGTATCGTTAGTTTTGAAGAAGTTAACCATGTAGTTTCTAAAACAGTGTTACATGGTAAGTTCTCATGAAGGTAAGCACATAGTTTCACACACAGTGTTGTATCGTTAGTTTTATAAAAGTTAAGTATGTAGATTCACACACAGTGTTTTATCCTTAGTTTTGAAGAAGTTAACCATGTAGTTTCTAAAACAGTGTTATATGGTAAGTTCTCATGATGTTAAGCACATAGGTTAGGGTTAGGGTTAGGGTTAGGGTTAGTGTTAGGGTTAGGGTTAGTCTTAGGGTTAGGGTTAGGGTTAGGTTTAGGTTAGGGTTAGGGTTAGGGTTAGGATTAGGGTTAGGGTTAGGGTTAGGGTTAGGGTTAGGTTAGGGTTAGGGTTAGGGTTAGGATTAGGGTTAGGGTTAGGGTTAGGGTTAGGGTTAGGGTTGTATCGTTAATTTTGAAGAAGTTAATCATGTAGTTTCACACACAGTGTTGTATCGTTAGTTTTGAAGAAGTTAACCATGTGGTTTTTAAAAGAGTGTTACTGGGTAAGTTCTCATGAAGATAAGCACATAGTTTCACACACAGTGTTGTATCGTTAGTTTTATAAAAGTTAAGTATGTAGATTCACACACAGTGTTTTATCCTTAGTTTTGAAGAAGTTAACCATGTAGTTTCTAAAACAGTGTTATATGGTAAGTTCTCATGATGTTAAGCACATAGGTTAGGGTTAGGGTTAGGGTTAGGGTTAGTGTTAGGGTTAGGGTTAGTCTTAGGGTTAGGGTTAGGGTTAGGTTTAGGTTAGGGTTAGGGTTAGGGTTAGGATTAGGGTTAGGGTTAGGGTTAGGGTTAGGGTTAGGTTAGGGTTAGGGTTAGGGTTAGGATTAGGGTTAGGGTTAGGGTTAGGGTTAGGGTTAGGGTTGTATCGTTAATTTTGAAGAAGTTAATCATGTAGTTTCACACACAGTGTTGTATCGTTAATTTTGAAGAAGTTAACCATGTGGTTTTTAAAAGAGTGTTACTGGGTAAGTTCTCATGAAGATAAGCACATAGTTTCACACACAGTGTTGTATTGTTAGTTTTATAAAAGTTAAGTATGTAGATTCACACACATTGTTGTGTCCTTAGTTTTGAAGAAGTTACCAATGAAGTTTCTAATACAGTGTTATATAGTAAGTTTTCAAGAAGTTAAGCACATAGTTTCACCCACTGTGTTTGATCGTTATTTTTGAAGAGATTTAACACGCAGATTCATGCATATTGTTCTTTCATTAGTTTTCAAGAAGTTACTCACTTAGTTTCACATACGGTGTTGTGTCGTTAGTTTTCATGAAGTTAAGTGAGTAGTTTCTCATATAGTGTTATATAGTTAGATTTCATGAAGTTAAGCACATAGTTTCACACACAGTGTTGTATGGTTATTTTTCAGGAAGTTAAGCATGTAGTTTCACACACATTGTTGTATCATTAGTTTTGAAGAAGATAAGCATGTAGATTCACACATAGTGTTGTATCGTTAGTTTTGAAGAAGTTAACCATTTAGTTTTTAAAACAGTGTTACATGGTAAGTTCTCATGAAGATAAGCACATAGTTTCACACACAGTGTTGTATCGTATTTTTATAAATGTTAAGTATGTAGATTCACACACAGTGTTGTATCCTTAGTTTTGAAGAAGCTAACCATGTAGTTTCTAAAACAGTGTTATATGGTAAGTTCTCATGTTAGGGTTAGGGTTACGGTTAGGGTTAGGGCTAGGATTAGGGTTAGGGTTAGGGTTAGGGTTAGGGTTAGGGTTAGTGTTAGGGTTAGGGTTAGGGTTAGCGTTAGGGTTAGGGTTGTGTCGTTAGTTTTGAAGAAGAGAAGCATGTAGATTCACACACAGTGTTGTATCGTTAGTTTTGAAGAAGTTAACCATGTAGTTTCTAAAAGAGTGTTATATGGTTAGTTCTCATGAATTTAAGCACATAGGTTAGGGTTAGGGTTAGGGTTATTGTTAGGGTCAGGGTTAGTATTAGGGTTAGGGTTAGGGTTAGGGTTAGGGTTAGGTTTAGGGTTAGGGTTAGGGTTAGGGTTAGGGCTAGGATTAGGGTTAGGTAAGGGTTAGGTTAGGGTTAGGGTGAGGCTTAGGGTATGTTTAGGGTTAGGGTTAGGGTTAGGGTTAGCGTTAGTGTTAGGGTTGTATTTTTAGTTTTGAAGAATTTAAGCATGTAGTTTCACACACAGTGTTGTATCGTTAGTTTTGAAGAAGTTAACCATGTAGTTTTTAGAACAGTGTTCTCATGAAGATAAGCACATAGTTACACACACAGTGTTGTATCGTTAGTTTTATAAAAGTTAAGTACGTAGATTCACACACAGTGTTGTATCGTTAGTTTTGAAGAAGTTAACCATGTAGTTCCTAATACAGTGTTATATGGTAAGTTCTCAAGAAGTTAAGCACATAGTTTAACACACTGTGTTTGATCGTTTGTTTTGAAGAGATTTAACACGCAGATTCTTGCATAGTGTTCTTTCATTAGTTTTCAAGAAGTTACGCACTTAGTTTCACATACGGTGTTGAGTCATTAGTTTTCATGAAGTTAAGTAAGTAGTTTCTCATATAGTGTTATATAGTTAGATTTCATGAAGTTAAGCACATAGTTTCACACACAGTGTTGTATCCTTATTTTCCAGGAAGTTAAGCATGTAGATTCACACACAGTGTTGTATCGTTAGTTTTGAAGAAGTTAACCATGCAGTTTCTAAAACAGGGTTATATGTAAGTTCGCATGAAGTTAAGCACATAGGTTAGGGTTAGGGTTAGTGTTCGGGTTAGGGTTAGGATTAGGGTTAGGGTTACGGTTAGGGTTAGGGTTAGGGTTAGGTTAGGGTTAGGGTTAGGGTTAGGGTGAGGGTTAGGGTGAGGTTTAGTGTTAGGGTTAGGTTTAGGGTTAGGGCTAGGATTAGGGTTAGGGTTAGGGTTAGGGTTAGGTTAGGGTTAGGGTTAGTGTTAGGGTTGTACCGTTAGTTTTGAAGAAGTTAAGCATGTAGATTCACACACAGTGTTGTATATTTTGTTTTTAAGAAGTTAAGCATGTAGTTTCTAGTACAGTGTTACATGGTAAGTTCTCATGAAGTTAAGCAAGTAGTTTCACACGCAGTGTTGTATCGTTATTTGCGAAGGAGTTAAGCATGTAGTTTCACACACAGTGTTGTATCTTTAGTTTTGAAGAAGTTAACCATGTAGTTTCTAAAACAGTGTTATACGGAAAGTTCTCATGAAGTTAAGCACATAGGTTAGGGTTAGGGTTAGGGTTAGGGTTAGGGTTAGTGTCAGGGTTGGGGTTAGGGTTAGTGTTAGGATTAGGGTTAGGGTTAGGGTTAGTGTTAGGGTTACGATTAGGGTTAGGGTTGTATGGTTAATTTTGAAGAATTAAAGCATGTAGTTTCACACACAATGTTGTATCGTTAGTTTTGAAGAAGTTAACCATGTAGTTTCTAAAACAGGGTTATATGGTAAGTTCTCATGATGTTAAGCACATAGGTTAGGGTTAGGGTTAGGGTTAGGGTTAGGGTTAGTATTAGGGTTAGGGTTAGGGTTAGGGTTAGGGTTATGTTAGGGTTAGGGTTAGGGTTAGGGTTAGGGTTAGGGTTAGGGTTAGGGTTAGGTTAGGGTTAGGGTTAGGGTTAGGGTTAGGGTTAGGGTTAGGGTTAGGGTTAGGGTTAGGGTTAGGGTTAGGTTTAGGGTTGTATCGTTAGTTTTGAAGAATTGAAGCATGTAGTTTCACACACAGTGTTGTACCGTTAGTTTTGAAGAAGTTAACTATGTAGTTTTTAAAACAGTGTTCTCATGAAGATAAGCACATAGTTTCACACACATTGTTGTATCGTTAATTTTGAAGAAGATAAGCATATATTTTCACACACAGTGTTGTATCGTTAGTTTTGAAGAAGATAAGCATGTAGATTCACACAAAGTGTTATATAATTAGTTTTGAAGAAGTTAAGCTTGTAGTTTCTAATACAGTGTTATATGGTAAGTTGTCATGAAGTTAAGCACTTAGTTTCACACACAGTGTTGTATCGTTAGTTTTGAAGAAGTTAAGCATGTAGTTTCACACACAGTGTTGTATCTTTAGTTTTGAAGAAGTTAACCATGTAGTTTCTAAAACAGTGTTATATGGTAAGTTCTCATGAATTTAAGCACATAGGTTAGGGTTAGGGTTGTGGTTAGGGTTAGGGTTAGGGTTAGGTTTAGCTTTAGGTTTAGGGTTGTATCGTTAGTTTTGAAGAAATTAAGCATGTAGATTCACACAGAGTGTTGTATCGTTAGTTTTGAAGATGTTAACCATCTAGTTTCAAATTAAGGGTTATTTGGTAAGTTCTCATGAAGTTAAGCACATAGTTTCACACTCAGTGTTGTATCGTTAGTTTCCATGAAGTTAAGTACTTAGTTTCTCCTGTAGTGTTCCATAGTTAGAATTCATGAAGTTAAGCACATAGTTTCACCCTCAGTGTTTTATCGTTAGTTTTGAAGAAGTTAAGCATGTCGTTTGGAATACAGTGTTATCTGGTAAGTTCTTATGAAGTAAAGCAGATAGTTTCACACACAGTGTTGTATCGTTGGTTTCCATGAAGTTAAGTACATAGTTTCACACACTGTGTTGTATCATTAGTTTTGAAGAAGTTAAGCATGTAGTTTCACACACAGAGTTGTCTCTTTAGTTTTGAAAAAGTTAAGCATGTAGATTCAAACACAGTGTTGTATCGTTAGTTTTGAAGGATTTAACCATGTAATTTCTAAAACAGTGTTATATGGTAAGTTCTCATGAGTTAAGCACATAGGTTAGGGTTAGGGTTAGGGTTAGGGTTAGGGTTAGGGTTAGGGTTAGGGTTGGATTAGGGCTAAGAGTAGGGTTAGGGCTAAGATTAGGGTTAGGGTTAGGGTTAGGGTTAGGTTAGGGTTAGGGTTAGGGTTAGGGTTAGGGTTAGGTTTAGGGTTAGGTTTAGGGTTAGGGTTAGGGTTGTATCGTTATCTTTGAAGAAGTTATGCATGTAGTTTCACACACAGTGTTGAATCCTTAGTTTTGAAGAAGTTAACCATGTAGTTTTTAAAACAGTGTTCTCATGAAGATAAGCACATAGTTTCACACACAGTGTTGTATCGTTAGTTTCATAAAAGTTAAGTATGTAGATTCACACAGAGTGTTGTATCCTTAGTTTTGAAGAAGTTAACCATGTAGTTTCTAATACAGTGTTATATGGTAAGTTCTCAAGAAGTTAAGCACATAGTTTCACACACTGTGTTTGATCGTTAGTTTTGAAGAAGTTAAGCATGTAGTTTCAAACACAGTGTTGTCTTTTTAGTTTTGAAAAAGTTAAGCATGTAGATTCACACACAGTGTTGTATCGTTAGTTTTGAAAAAGTTAACCATGTAGTTTCTAAAACAGTGTTATATGGTAAGTTCTAATGAAGTTAAGCACATAGATTAGGTTTAGGGTTAGGGTTAGGGTTAGTGTTAGGGTTAGGGTTAGGGCTAGCATTAGGGTTAGGGTTGGGGTTAGGGCTAGGGCTAGGATTAGGGTTAGGGTTAGGGTTAGGTTAGGGTTAGCGTTACGGTTAGGTTTGTATCGTTAGTTTTGAGGAAGTTAATCATGTAGTTTCACACACAGTGTTGTATCGTTAGTTTTGAAGAAGTTAACCATGTGGTTTTTAAAACATTGTTACTCGGTAAGTTCTCATGAAGATAAGCACATAGTTTCACACACAGTGTTGTATCGTTAGTTTTGTAAAAGTTAAGTATGTAGATTCACACACATTGTTATATCCTTAGTTTTGAAGAAGTTAACCAAGTAGTTTCTAATACACTGTTATATGGTAAGTTTTCAAGAAGTTAAGCACATAGTTTCACACACTGTGTTGTATCGTTATTTTACAGCAAGTTAAGCATGTAGTTTCACTCACATTTTTGTATCGTTAGTTTTGAAGAAGATAAGCATGTAGATTCACACACAATGTTGTATAATTAGTTTTGAAGAAGTTAAGCATATAGTTTATAATACAGTGTTATATGGTAAGTTCTCATGAAGTTAAGCACGTAGTTTCACACACAGTGTTGTATCGTTATTTGTGAAGAAGTTAAGCATGTAGTTTCACACGCAGTGTTGTATCTTTAGTTTTGAAGAAGTTAACCATGTAGTTTCTAAAACAGTGTTATATGGTAAGTTCTCATGAAGTTAAGCACATAGGTTAGGGTTAGGGTTAGGGTTAGGGTTAGGGTTAGGGTTAGGGTTAGTTTTAGGGTTAGGGTTAGGGGAAGGGTTAGGGGTAGGGTTAGCTTTAGAGTTAGGCTTGTATCGTTAGTTTTGAAGAAGTTAACCATGTAGTTTCACACACAGTGTTGTATCGTTAGTTTCGAAGAAGTTAACCATGTAGTTTTTAAAACAGTGTTACGTGGTAAGTTCTCATGAAGATAAGCACATAGTTTCACACACTGTGTTGTTTCGTTAGTTTTATAAAAGATAAGTATGTAGATTCACACACAGTGTTGTATCCTTAGTTTTGAAGAAGTTAATCATGTAGTTTCTAATAAAGTGTTATATGGTAAGTTCTCAAGAAGTTAAGCACAAAGTTTCACACACTGTGTTTGATCGTTAGTTTTGGAGAGATTTAACACGCAGATTCATGCATAGTGTTCTTTCATTAGTTTTCAAGAAGTTACGCTCTTAGTTTCACATAAGGTGTTGTGTTGTTAGTTTTCATGAAGTTAAGTACGTAGTTTCTCATATAGTGTTATATAGTTAGATTTCATGAAGTTTAGCACATAATTTCACACCCAATGTTGTATCGTTATTTTTCAGGAAGTTAAGCATGTAGTTTCACACACATTGTTGTATCGTTAGTTTTGAAGAAGATAAGCATGTAGATTCACACACAGTGTTGTATCGTTAGTTTTGAAGAAGTTAACCATGTAGTTTCTAAAACAGTGTTATATGGTACGTTCTCATGAAGTTAAGCACATAGTTTCACACACTGTTGTATCGTTATTTGTGAAGAAGTTAAGCATGTAGTTTCACACACATTGTTGTATCTTTAGTTTTGTAGAAGTAAACCATGTAGTTTCTAAAACAGTGTTATATGGTAAGTTGTCATGAAGTTAAGCACGTAGGTTAGGGTTAGGGTAAGGGTTAGGGTTAGGATTAGGGTTAGTGTCAGGGTTAGAGTTAGGGTTAGTGCTAGGATTAGGGTTAGGGTTAGGGTTAGTGTTAGGGTTAGGGTTAGGGTTATGGTTGTATCGTTAATTTTGAAGAATTAAAGCATGTAGTTTCACACACAATGTTGTATCGTTAGTTTTGAAGAAGTTAACCATGTAGTTTCTAAAACAGGGTTATATGGTAAGTTCTCATGATGTTAAGCACATAGGTTAGGGTTAGGGTTAGGGTTAGGGTTAGGGTTAGGGTTAGTATTAGGGTTAGGGTTAGGGTTAGGGTTATGTTAGGGTTAGGGTTAGGCTTAGGATTAGGGTTAGGGTTAGGGTTAGGGTAAGGGTTAGGTTAGGGTTAGGGTTAGGGTTAGGGTTAGGGTTAGGGTTAGGATTAGGGTTAGGGTTAGGGTTTGGGTTGTATCGTTAGTTTTGAAGAATTGAAGCATGTAGTTTCACACACAATGTTGTACCGTTAGTTTGAAGAAGTTAACCATGTAGTTTTTAAAACAGTGTTCTCATGAAGATAAGCACATAGTTTCACACACATTGTTGTATCGTTAATTTTGAAGAAGATAAGCATATATTTTCACACACAGTGTTGTATCATTAGTTTTGAAGAAGATAAGCATGTAGATTCACACACAGTGTTGTATAATTAGTTTGGAAGAAGTTAAGCTTGTAGTTTCTAATACAGTGTTTTATGGTAAGTTGTCATGAAGTTAAGCACTTAGTTTCACACACAGTGTTGTATCGTTAGTTTTGAAGAAGTTAAGCATGTAGTTTCACACACAGTGTTGTATCTTGAGTTTTGAAGAAGTTAACCATGTAGTTTCTAAAACAGTGTTATATGGTAAGTTCTCATGAATTTAAGCACATAGGTTAGGGTTAGGGTTAGGGTTAGGGTTAGGGTTAGGTTTAGCGTTAGGGTTAGGGTTGTATCGTTAGTTTTGAAGAAATTAAGCATGTAGATTCACACAGAGCGTTGTATCGTTAGTTTTGAAGAAGTTAACCATGTAGTTTCTAATTAAGTGTTATTTGGTAAGTTCTCATGAAGTTAAGTACTTAGTTTCTCCTGTAATGTTCCATAGTTAGAATTCATGAAGTTAAGCACATAGTTTCACCCTCAGTGTTTTATCGTTAGTTTTGAAGAAGTTAAGCATGTCGTTTGGAATACAGTGTTATCTGGTATGTTCTTATGAAGTAAAGCAGATAGTTTCACACACAGTGTTGTATCGTTGGTTTCCATGAAGTTAAGTACATAGTTTCACACACTGTGTTGTATCATTAGTTTTGAAGAAGTTAAGCATGTAGTTTCACACACAGAGTTGTCTCTTTAGTTTTGAAAAAGTTAAGCATGTAGATTCACACACAGTGTTGTATCCTTAGTTTTGAAGGAGTTAACCATGTAGTTTTTAAAACAGTGTTATATGGTAAGTTCTCATGAGTTAAGCACATAGGTTAGGGTTAGGGTTAGGGTTAGGGTTAGGGTTAGGGTTAGGGTTAGGGTTAGGGTTAAGGTTGGATTAGGGCTAAGATTAGGGTTAGGGTTAAGATTAGGGTTAGGGTTATGGTTAGGTTAGGGTTAGGGTTAGGGTTAGGGTTAGGGTTAGGTTTAGGGATAGGGTTAGGGTTAGGGTTAGGGTTGTATCGTTAGCTTTGAAGAAGTTATGCATGTAGTTTCACACACAGTGTTGAATCCTTAGTTTTGAAGAAGTTAACCATGTAGTTTTTAAAACAGTGTTACATGGTAAGTTCTCATGAAGGTAAGCACATAGTTTCACACACAGTGTTGTATCGTTAGTTTTATAAAAGTTAAGTATGTAGATTCACACACAGTGTTTTATCCTTAGTTTTGAAGAAGTTAACCATGTAGTTTCTAATACAGTGTTATATGGTAAGTTCTCAAGAAGTTAAGCACATAGTTTCACACACTGTGTTTGATCGTTAGTTTTGAAGAAGTTAAGCATGTAGTTTCACACACAGTGTTGTCTTTTTAGTTTTGAAAAAGTTAAGCATGTAGATTCACACACAGTGTTGTATCGTTAGTTTTGAAAAAGTTAACCATGTAGTTTCTAAAACAGTGTTATATGGTAAGTTCTAATGAAGTTAAGCACATAGGTTAGGTTTAGGGTTAGGGTTAGGGTTAGTGTTAGGGTTAGGGTTAGGGCTAGGATTAGGGTTAGGGTTAGGGTTAGGGTTAGGGTTAGGTTTAGGGTTAGGGTGAGGGTTAGGGTTAGGGTTAGCGTTTCGGTTAGGTTTGTATCGTTAGTTTTGAGGAAGTTAATCATGTAGTTTCACACACAGTGTTGTATCGTTAGTTTTGAAGAAGTTAACCATGTGGTTTTTAAAACATTGTTACTCGGTAAGTTCTCATGAAGATAAGCACATAGTTTCACACACAGTGTTGTATCGTTAGTTTTGTAAAAGTTAAGTATGTAGATTCACACACAGTGTTGTATCTTTAGTTTTGAAGAAGTTAACCATGTAGTTTCTCAAACAGTGTTATATGGTAAGTTCTCATGAAGATAAGCACATGGGTTAGGGTTAGGGTTAGGGTTAGGGTTAGGGTTAGGTTAGGGTTAGGGTTAGGGTTAGGGTTAGGGTTAGGGTTAGGGTTAGGATTAGGGTTAGGCTTAGGGTTACAGTTAGGATTAGGGTTAGGGTTGTATCGTTAGTTTTGAAGAATTCAAGCATGTAGTTACACACAGTGTTGTATCATTTGTTTTGAAGAAGTTAACCATGTAGTTTCTAAAACAGGGTTATATGGTAAGTTCTCATGATGTTAAGCACATAGGTTAGGGTTATGGTTAGGGTTAGGGTTAGTATTAGGGTTAGGGTTAGGGTTAGGGTTATGTTAGGGTTAGGGTTAGGGTTAGGATTAGGGTTAGGGTTAGGGTTAGGGTAAGGGTTAGGTTAGGGTTAGGGTTAGGGTTAGGGTTAGGGTTAGGGTTAGGGTTAGGATTAGGGTTAGGGTTAGGGTTTGGGTTGTATGGTTAGTTTTGAAGAATTGAAGCATGTAGTTTCACACACAGTGTTGTACCGTTAGTTTTGAAGAAGTTAACCATGTAGTTTTTAAAACAGTGTTCTCATGAAGATAAGCACATAGTTTCACACACATTGTTGTATCGTTAATTTTGAAGAAGATAAGCATATATTTTCACACACAGTGTTGTATCGTTAGTTTTGAAGAAGATAAGCATGTAGATTCACACAGTGTTGTATAATTAGTTTGGAAGAAGTTAAGCTTGTAGTTTCTAAAACAGTGTTATATGGTAAGTTCTCATGAATTTAAGCACATAGGTTAGGGTTAGGGTTAGGGTTAGGGTTAGGTTTAGCGTTAGGGTTAGGGTTGTATCGTTAGTTTTGAAGAAATTAAGCATGTAGATTCACACAGAGCGTTGTATCGTTAGTTTTGAAGAAGTTAACCATGTAGTTTCTAATTAAGTGTTATTTGGTAAGTTCTCATGAAGTTAAGTACTTAGTTTCTCCTGTATTGTTCCATAGTTAGAATTCATGAAGTTAAGCACATAGTTTCACCCTCAGTGTTTTATCGTTAGTTTTGAAGAAGTTAAGCATGTCATTTGGAATACAGTGTTATCTGGTATGTTCTTATGAAGTAAAGCAGATAGTTTCACACACAGTGTTGTATCGTTGGTTTCCATGAAGTTAAGTACATAGTTTCACACACTGTGTTGTATCATTAGTTTTGAAGAAGTTAAGCATGTAGTTTCACACACAGAGTTGTCTCTTTAGTTTTGAAAAAGTTAAGCATGTAGATTCACACACAGTGTTGTATCCATAGTTTTGAAGGAGTTAACCATGCAGTTTCTAAAACAGTGTTATATGGTAAGTTCTCATGAGTTAAGCACATAGGTTAGGGTTAGGGTTAGGGTTAGGGTTAGGGTTAGGGTTAGGGTTAGGGTTAGGGTTAAGGTTGGATTAGGGCTAAGATTAGGGTTAGGGTTAAGATTAGGGTTAGGGTTAGGGTTAGGTTAGGGTTAGGGTTAGGGTTAGGGTTAGGTTTAGGGATAGGGTTAGGGTTAGGGTTAGAGTTGTATCGTTAGCTTTGAAGAAGTTATGCATGTAGTTTCACACACAGTGTTGAATCCTTAGTTTTGAAGAAGTTAACCATGTAGTTTTTAAAACAGTGTTACATGGTAAGTTCTCATGAAGGTAAGCACATAGTTTCACACACAGTGTTGTATCGTTAGTTTTATAAAAGTTAAGTATGTAGATTCACACACAGTGTTTTATCCTTAGTTTTGAAGAAGTTAACCATGTAGTTTCTAATACAGTGTTATATGGTAAGTTCTCAAGAAGTTAAGCACATAGTTTCACACACTGTGTTTGATCGTTAGTTTTGAAGAAGTTAAGCATGTAGTTTCACACACAGTGTTGTCTTTTTAGTTTTGAAAAAGTTAAGCATGTAGATTCACACACAGTGTTGTATCGTTAGTTTTGAAAAAGTTAACCATGTAGTTTCTAAAACAGTGTTATATGGTAAGTTCTAATGAAGTTAAGCACATAGGTTAGGTTTGGGGTTAGGGTTAGGGTTAGTGTTAGGGTTAGGGTTAGGGCTAGGATTAGGGTTAGGGTTAGGGTTAGGGTTAGGGTTAGGTTTAGGGTTAGGGTGAGGGTTAGGGTTAGGGTTAGCGTTTCGGTTAGGTTTGTATCGTTAGTTTTGAGGAAGTTAATCATGTAGTTTCACACACAGTGTTGTATCGTTAGTTTTGAAGAAGTTAACCATGTGGTTTTTAAAACATTGTTACTCGGTAAGTTCTCATGAAGATAAGCACATAGTTTCACACACAGTGTTGTATCGTTAGTTTTGTAAAAGTTAAGTATGTAGATTCACACACAGTGTTGTATCTTTAGTTTTGAAGAAGTTAACCATGCAGTTTCTCAAACAGTGTTATATGGTAAGTTCTCATGAAGATAAGCACATGGGTTAGGGTTAGGGTTAGGGTTAGGGTTAGGGTTAGGGTTAGGTTAGGGTTAGGGTTAGGGTTAGGGTTAGGGTTAGGGTTAGGGTTAGGATTAGGGTTAGGCTTAGGGTTACGGTTAGGATTAGGTTAGGGTTGTATCGTTAGTTTTGAAGAATTCAAGCATGTAGTTTCACACACAGTGTTGTATCATTTGTTTTGAAGAAGTTAACCATGTAGTTTCTAAAACAGGGTTATATGGTAAGTTCTCATGATGTTAAGCACATAGGGTAGGGTTAGGGTTAGGGTTAGGGTTAGGGTTAAGGTTAGTGTCAGGGTTAGGGTTAGGGTTAGTGTTAGGATTAGGGTTAATGTTAGGGTTACTGTTAGGGTTAGGGTTAGGGTTAGGGTTGTATCGTTAATTTTGAAGAATTAAAGCATGTAGTTTCACAAGCAATGTTGTATCGTTAGTTTTGAAGAAGTTAACCATGTAGTTTCTAAAACAGTGTTATATGGTAAGTTCTCATGATGTTAAGCACATAGGTTAGGGTTAGGGTTAGGGTTAGGGTTAGGGTTAGGATTAGGGTTAGGGTTAGGGTTAGGGTTAGGGTTAGGGTTTGGATTAGGGTTAGGGTTAGGGTTAGGGTTATGTTAGGGTTAGGGTTAGGGTTAGGGTTAGGATTAGGGTTAGGGTTAGGGTTAGGGTTAGGTTAGGGTTAGGGTTAGGGTTAGGGTTAGGGTTATGGTTAGGGTTAGGGTTAGGATTAGGGTTAGGGTTAGGGTTAGGATTAGGGTTGTATCGTTAGTTTTGAAGAATTGAAGCATGTAGTTTCACACACAGTGTTGTACCGTTAGTTTTGAAGAAGTTAACCATGTAGTTTTTAAAACAGTGTTCTCATGAAGATAAGCACATAGTTTCACACACATTGTTGTATCGTTAATTTTGAAGAAGATAAGCATATATTTTCACACACAGTGTTGTATCGTTAGTTTTGAAGAAGATAAGCATGTAGATTCACACAAAGTGTTGTATAATTAGTTTTGAAGAAGTTAAGCTTGTAGTTTCTAATACAGTGTTATATGGTAAGTTGTCATGAAATTAAGCACTTAGTTTCACACACAGTGTTGTATCGTTAGTTTTGAAGAAATTAAGCATGTAGTTTCACACACAGTGTTGTATCTTTAGTTTTGAAGAAGTTAACCATGTAGTTTCTAAAACAGTGTTATATGGTAAGTTCTCATGAATTTTAGCACATAGGTTAGGGTTAGGGTTAGTGTTAGGGTTAGGGTTAGGGTTAGGTTTAGCGTTAGGGTTAGGGTTGTATCGTTAGTTTTGAAGAAATTAAGCATGTAGATTCACACAGAGCGTTGTATCGTTATTTTTGAAGAAATTAACCATGTAGTTTCTAATTAAGTGTTATTTGGTAAGTTCTCATGAAGTTAAGCACATAGTTTCACACTCAGTGTTGTATCGTTAGTTTCCATGAAGTTAAGTACTTAGTTTCTTCTGTAGTGTTCCATAGTTAGAATTCATGAAGTTAAGCACATAGTTTCACCCTCAGTGTTTTATCGTTAGTTTTGAAGAAGTTAAGCATGTCGTTTGGAATACAGTGTTATCTGGTAAGTCCTTATGAAGTAAAGCAGATAGTTTCACACACAGTGTTGTATCGTTGGTTTCCATGAAGTTAAGTACATAGTTTCACACACTGTGTTGTATCATTTGTTTTGAAGAAGTTAAGCATGTAGTTTCACACACAGAGTTGTCTCTTTAGTTTTGAAAAAGTTAAGCATGTAGATTCACACACAGTGTTGTATCGTTAGTTTTGAAGGAGTTAACCATGTAGTTTTTAAAACAGTGTTATATGGTAAGTTCTCATGAGTTAAGCACATAGGTTAGGGTTAGCGTTAGGGTTAGGGTTAGGGTTAGGGTTAGGGTTGGATTAGGGCTAAGATTAGGGTTAGGGCTAAGATTAGGGTTAGGGTTAGGATTAGGTTAGGGTTAGGGTTAGGGTTAGGGTTAGGGTTAGGGTTAGGTTTAGGGTTAGGGTTAGGGTTGGGGTTAGGGTTGTATCGTTAGCTTTGAAGAAGTTATGCATGTAGTTTCACACACAGTGTTGAATCCTTAGTTTTGAAGAAGTTAACCATGTAGTTTTTAAAACAGTGTTACATGGTAAGTTCTCATGAAGATAAGCACATAGTTTCACACACAGTGTTGTATCGTTAGTTTTATAAAAGTTAAGTATGTAGATTCACACACAGTGTTGTATCCTTAGTTTTGAAGAAGTTAACCATGTAGTTTCTAATACAGTGTTATATGGTAAGTTCTCAAGAAGTTAAGCACATAGTTTCACACACTGTGTTTGATCGTTAGTTTTGAAGAAGTTAAGCATGTAGTTTCACACACAGTGTTGTCTTTTTAGTTTTGAAAAAGTTAAGCATGTAGATTCACACACAGTGTTGTATCGTTAGTTTTGAAAAAGTTAACCATGTAGTTTCTAAAACAGTGTTATATGGTAAGTTCTAATGAAGTTAAGCACATAGGTTAGGTTTAGGGTTAGGGTTAGTGTTAGTGTTAGGGTTAGGGTTAGGGCTAGGATTAGGGTTAGGGTTAGGGTTAGGGTTAGGGTTAGGGCTAGGATTAGGTTTAGTGTTAGGGTTAGGGTTAGGGTTAGGTTAGGGTTAGGATTAGGGTTAGGGTTAGGGTTAGGTTTAGGGTTAGGGTGAGGGTTAGGGTTAGGGTTAGCGTTACGGTTAGGTTTGTATTGTTAGTTTTGAGGAAGTTAATCATGTAGTTTCACACACAGTGTTGTATCGTTAGTTTTGAAGCAGTTAACCATGTGGTTTTTAAAACATTGTTACTCGGTAAGTTCTCATGAAGATAAGCACATAGTTTCACACACAGTGTTGTATCGTTAGTTTTGTAAAAGTTAAGTATGTAGATTCACACACATTGTTATATCCTTAGTTTTGAAGAAGTTGACCATGTAGTTTCTAATACACTGTTATATGGTAAGTTTTCAAGAAGTTAAGCACATAGTTTCACACACTGTGTTGTATCGTTATTTTTCAGGAAGTTAAGCATGTAGTTCCACACACATTTTTGTATCGTTAATTTTGAAGAAGATAAGCATGTAGATTCACACACAATGTTGTATAATTAGTTTTGAAGAAGTTAAGCATATAGTTTATAATACAGTGTTATATGGTAAGTTCTCTTGAAGTTAAGCACGTAGTTTCACACACAGTTTTGTATCATTATTTGTGAAGAAGTTAAGCATGTAGTTTCACACTGTGTTGTATCTTTAGTTTTGAAGAAGTTAACCATGTAGTTTCCAAATCAGTGTTATATGGTAAGTTCTCATGAAGTTAAGCACATAGGTTAGGGTTAGTGTTAGTGTTAGGGTTAGGGTTAGGGTTAGGGTTAGGTTAGGGTTAGGCTTTGGGTTACGGTTTGGGTTAGGGTTAGGCTTAGGGTTAGTGTTAGGGTTAGGGTTAGTGTTAGGGTTAGGTTAGGGTTAGGGTTAAGGTTAGGGTTAGGTTTAGGGTTAGGGTTAGCATTAGGGTTAGGGTTGTATCGTTAGTTTTGAAGAATTTAAGCATGTAGTTTCACACACAGTGTTGTATCGTTAGTTTTGAAGAAGTTAACCATGTAGTTTTTAAAACAGTGTTCCCATGAATGTAAGCACATAGTTTCACACACAGTGATGTATCGTTAGTTTTATAAAAGTTAAGTATGTAGATTCACACACAGTGTTGTATCCTTAGTTTTGAAGAAGTTAACCATGTAGTTTCTAATTCAGTGTTATATGGTAAGTTCTCAAGAAGTTAAGCACATAGTTTCACACACTGTGTTTGATCGTTAGTTTTGAAGAGAATTAACAGGCAGATTCATGCATAGTGTTCTTTCATTAGTTTTCAAGAAGTTATGCACTTAGTTTCACATACGGTGTTGTGTCGTTAGTTTTCATGAAGTTAAGTACGTAGTTTCTCATATAGTGTTATATAGTTAGATTTCATGAAGTTAAGCACATAGTTTCACACACAGTGTTGTATCCTTATTTTTCAGGAAGTTAAGCATGTAGATTCACACACAGTGTTGTATCGTTAGTTTTGAAGAAGTTAACCATGCAGTTTCTAAAACAGTGTTATATGTAAGTTCGCATGAAGTTAAGCACATAGGTTAGGGTTAGGGTTAGGGTTAGGGTTAGGGTTAGTGTTCGGGTTAGGGTTAGGATTAGGGTTAGGGTTACGGTTAACGTTAGGTTTAGGGTTAGGTTAGGGTTAGGGTTAGGGTGAGGGTTAGGGTGAGGTTTAGTGTTAGGGTTAGGGTTAGGGCTAGGATTAGGGTTAGGGTTAGGGTTAGGGTTAGGTTAGGGTTAGGGTTAGGGTTAGGGTTAGGGTTGTACCGTTAGTTTTGAAGAAGTTAAGCATGTAGATTCACACACAGTGTTGTATATTTAGTTTTTAAGAAGTTAAGCATGTAGTTTCTAGTTCAGTGTTATATGGTAAGTTCTCATGAAGTTAAGCATGTAGTTTCACACGCAGTGTTGTATCGTTATTTGCGAAGAAGTTAAGCATGTAGTTTCACACACAGTGTTGTATCTTTAGTTTTGAAGAAGTTAACCATGTAGTTTCTAAAACAGTGTTATATGGTAAGTTCTCATGAAGTTAAGCACATAGGTTAGGGTTAGGGTTAGGGTTAGGGTTAGGGTTAGGGTTAGTTTTAGGGTTAGGGTTAGGGTTAGGTTAGGGTTAGGGGTAGAGTTAGGGTTAGGGTTAGCTGTAGGGTTAGGCTTGTATCGTTAGTTTTGAAGAAGTTAACCATGTAGTTTCACACACAGTTTTGTATCGTTAGTTTCGAAGAAGTTAACCATGTAGTTTTTAAAACAGTGTTACATGGTAAGTTCTCATGAAGATAAGCACATAGTTTCACACACTGTGTTGTTTCGTTAGTTTTATAAAAGTTAAGTATGTAGATTCACACACAGTGTTGTATCCTTAGTTTTGAAGAAGTTAACCATGTAGTTTCTAATAAAGTGTTATATGGTAAGTTCTCAAGAAGTTAAGCACAAAGTTTCACACACTGTGTTTGATCGTTAGTTTTGGAGAGATTTAACACGCAGATTCATGCATAGTGTTCTTTCATTAGTTTTCAAGAAGTTACGCTCTTAGTTTCACATAAGGTGTTGCGTTGTTAGTTTTCATGAAGTTAAGTACGTAGTTTCTCATATAGTGTTATATAGTTAGATTTCATGAAGTTTAGCACATAGTTTCACACACAATGTTGTATCGTTATTTTTCAGGAAGTTAAGCATGTAGTTTCACACACATTGTTGTATCGTTAGTTTTGAAGAAGATAAGCATGTAGATTCACACACAGTGTTGTATCGTTAGTTTTGAAGAAGTTAACCATGTAGTTTCTAAAACAGTGTTATATGGTAAGTTCTCATGAAGTTAAGCACATAGTTTCACACACTGTTGTATCGTTATTTGTGAAGAAGTTAAGCATGTAGTTTCACACACATTGTTGTATCTTTAGTTTTGTAGAAGTAAACCATGTAGTTTCTAAAACAGTGTTATATGGTAAGTTCTCATGAAGTTAAGCACGTAGGTTAGGGTTAGGGTAAGGGTTAGGGTTAGGGTTAGGGTTAGTGTCAGGGTTAGGGTTAGGGTTAGTGTTAGGATTAGTGTTAGGGTTAGGGTTAGTGTTAGGGTTAGGGTTAGGGTTAGGGTTGTATCGTTAATTTTGAAGAATTAAAGCATGTAGTTTCACACACAATGTTGTATCGTTAGTTTTGAAGAAGTTAACCATGTAGTTTCTAAAACAGGGCTATATGGTAAGTTCTCATGATGTTAAGCACATAGGTTAGGGTTAGGGTTAGGGTTAGGGTTAGGGTTAGTATTAGGGTTAGGGTTAGGGTTAGGGTTAGGGTTAGGGTTATGTTAGGGTTAGGGTTAGGGTTAGGGTTAGGATTAGGGTTAGGGTTAGGGTCAGGGTTAGGGTTAGGTTAGGGTTAGGGTTAGGGTTAGGGTTAGGGTTAGGATTAGGGTTAGGGTTAGGGTTAGGGTTGTATCGTTAGTTTTGAAGAATTGAAGCATGTAGTTTCACACACAGTGTTGTACCGTTAGTTTTGAAGAAGTTAACCATGTAGTTTTTAAAACAGTGTCCTCATGAAGATAAGCACATAGTTTCACACACATTGTTGTATCGTTAATTTTGAAGAAGATAAGCATATATTTTCACACACAGTGTTGTATCGTTAGTTTTGAAGAAGATAAGCATGTAGATTCACACACAGTGTTGTATAATTAGTTTGGAAGAAGTTAAGCTTGTAGTTTCTAATACAGTGTTATATGGTAAGTTGTCATGAAGTTAAGCACTTAGTTTCACACACAGTGTTGTATCATTTGTTTTGAAGAAGTTAAGCATGTAGTTTCACACACAGTGTTGTATCTTTAGTTTTGAAGAAGTTAACCATGTAGTTTCTAAACAGTGTTATATGGTAAGTTCTCATGAATTTAAGCACATAGGTTAGGGTTAGGGTTAGGGTTAGGGTTAGGTTTAGCGTTAGGGTTAGGGTTGTATCGTTAGTTTTGAAGAAATTAAGCATGTAGATTCACACAGAGCGTTGTATCGTTAGTTTTGAAGAAGTTAACCATGTAGTTTCTAATTAAGTGTTATTTGGTAAGTTCTCATGAAGTTAAGTACTTAGTTTCTCCTGTAGTGTTCCATAGTTAGAATTCATGAAGTTAAGCACATAGTTTCTCCCTCAGTGTTTTATCGTTCGTTTTGAAGAAGTTAAGCATGTCGTTTGGAATACAGTGTTATCTGGTAAGTTCTTATGAAGTAAAGCAGATAGTTTCACACACAGTGTTGTATCGTTGGTTTCCATGAAGTTAAGTACATAGTTTCACACACTGTGTTGTATCATTAGTTTTGAAGAAGTTAAGCAGGTAGTTTCACACACAGAGTTGTCTCTTTAGTTTTGAAAAAGTTAAGCATGTAGATTCACACACAGTGTTGTATCGTTAGTTTTGAAGGAGTTTACCATGTAGTTTCTAAACCAGTGTTATATGGTAAGTTCTCCTGAGTTAAGCACATAGGTTAGGGTTAGAGTTAGGGTTAGGGTTAGGGTTAGGGTTAGGGTTAGGGTTAGTGTTAGGGTTGGATTAGGGCTAAGATTAGGGTTAGGGCTAAGATCAGGGTTAGGGTTAGGGTTAGGGTTAGGTTAGGGTTAGGGTTAGGGTTAGGTTTAGGTTTAGGGTTAGGGTTAGGGTTAGGGTTAGGGTTAGGGTTAGGGTTGTATGGTTAGCTTTGAAGAAGTTATGGATGTAGTTTCACACACAGTGTTGAATCCTTACTTTTGAAGAAGTTAACCATGTAGTTTTTAAAACAGTGTTACATGGTAAGTTCTCATGAAGATAAGCACATAGTTTCACACACAGTGTTGTATCGTTAGTTTTATAAAAGATAAGTATGTAGATTCACACACAGTGTTGTATCCTTAGTTTTGAAGAAGTTAACCATGTAGTTTCTAATACAGTGTTATATGGTAAGTTCTCAAGAAGTTAAGCACATAGTTTCACACACTGTGCTTGATCGTTAGTTTTGAAGAAGTTAAGCATGTAGTTTCACACACAGTGTTGTCTTTTTAGTTTTGAAAAAGTTAATCATGTAGTTTCACACACAGTGTTGTATCGTTAGTTTTGAAGAAGTTAACCATGTGGTTTTTAAAACATTGTTACTCGGTAAGTTCTCATGAAGATAAGCACATAGTTTCCCACACAGTGTTGTATCGTTAGTTTTGTAAAAGTTAAGTATGTAGATTCACACACATTGTTATATCCTTAGTTTTGAAGAAGTTAACCATGTAGTTTCTAATACACTGTTATATGGTAAGTTTTCAAGAAGTTAAGCACATAGTTTCACACACTGTGTTGTATCGTTATTTTTCAGGAAGTTAAGCATGTAGTTTCACACACATTTTTGTATCGTTAGTTTTGAAGAAGATAAGCATGTAGATTCACACACAGTGTTGTATAATTAGTTTTGCAGAAGTTAAGCATGTAGTTTCTAATACAGTGTTATATGGCAAGTTCTCATGAAGTTAAGCAAGTAGTTTCACACACAGTGTTGTATCGTTATTTGTGAAGAAGTTAAGCATGTAGTTTCACACACAGTGTTGTATCTTTAGTTTTGAAGAAGTTAACCATGTAGTTTCCAAAACAGTGTTATATGGTAAGTTCTCATGAAGTTAAGCACATAGGTTAGGGTTAGTGTTAGTGTTAGGGTTAGGGTTAGGGTTAGTGTTAGGGTTAGGGTTAGGGTTAGGTTAGGGTTAGGGTTAGGGTTACGGTTAGGGTTAGGGTTAGGCTTAGGGTTAGGGTTACGTTAGGGTTAAGGTTAGGGTTAGGTTTAGGGTTAGGGTTAGCGTTAGGGTTAGGGTTGTATCGTTAGTTTTGAAGAATTCAAGCATGTAGTTTCACACACAGTGTTGTATCGTTAGTTTTGAAGAAGTTAACCATTCAGTTTCTAAAACAGTGTTATATGGTAAGTTCTCATGAAGTTAAGCACATAGGTTAGGGTTAGTGTTAGTGTTAGGGTTAGGGTTAGGGTTAGTGTTAGGGTTAGGGTTAGGGTTAGGTTAGGGTTAGGCTTAGGGTTATGGTTTGGGTTAGGGTTAGGGTTAGGGTTAGTGTTAGGGTTAGGGTTAGGCTTAGTGTTAGGGTTACGTTAGGGTTAATGTTAGGGTTAGGTTTAGGGTTAGGGTTAGCGTTAGGGTTAGGGTTGAATCGTTAGTTTTGAAGAATTTAAGCATGTAGTTTCACACACAGTGTTGTATCGTTAGTTTTGAAGAAGTTAACCATGTAGTTTTTAAAACAGTGTTCTCATGAATATAAGCATAGTTTCACACACAGTGTTGTATCGTTAGTTTTATAAAAGTTAAGTATGTAGATTCACACACAGTGTTTATCCTTAGTTTTGAAGAAGTTAACCATGTAGTTTCTAATACAGTGTTATATGGTAAGTTCTCAAGAAGTTAAGCACATAGTTTCACACACTGTGTTTGATCGTTAGTTTTGAAGAGAATTAACACGCAGATTCATGCATAGTGTTCTTTCATTAGTTTTCAAGAAGTTATGCACTTAGTTTCACATACGGTGTTGTGTCGTTAGTTTTCATGAATTGAAGTACGTAGTTTCTCATATAGTGTTATATAGTTAGATTTCATGAAGTTAAGCACATATTTTCACACACAGTGTTGTATCATTATTTTTCAGGAAGTTAAGCATGTAGGTCACACACATTGTTGTATCGCTAGTTTTGACCAAGTTAAGCATGTAGATTCACACACAGTTTTGTATTGTTAGTTGTGAAGAAGTTAACCATGTAGTTTCTAATTAAGTGTTATATGGTAAGTTCTCATGAAGTTAAGTACATAGTTTCACACACAGTTTTGTATCGTTAGTTTTGAAGAATTTAAGCATGTTGTTTCCAATACAGTGTCATATGGTAAGTTCTCAAGAAATTAAGCACATAATTTCAAACACAGTGTTGTATCGTTAGTTTCCATGAAGTTAAGTACTTAGTTTCTCATGTAGTGTTCCATAGTTAGAATTCATGAAGTTAAGCAAATAGTTTCACCCTCAGAGTTTTACTGTTAGTTTTGAAGAAGTTAAGCATGTCGTTTGTAATACAGTGTTATCTGGTAAGTTCTTATGAAGTTAAGCAGATAGTTTCACTCACAGTGTTGTATCGTTGGTTTCCATGAAGTTAAGTACATAGTTTCACACACTGTGTTGTATCATTAGTTTTGAAGAAGTTAAGCATGTAGTTTCACACACAGTGTTATCTTTTTAGTTTTGAAGAAGTTAAGCATGTAGTTTCAAACACAGTCTTGTATCGTTAGTTTTGAAGAAGTTAACCGTGTAGTTTTTAAAAGAGTATTATATGGTAAGTTCTCATTAAGATAAGCACATAGTTTCGCACACAGTATTTTATCGTTAGTTTTGAAAAAGTTAAGCCTGTGGATTCACACACAGTGTTGTATCCTTCGTTTTGAAGAAGTTAACTATGTAGTTTCTAATACAGTGTTATGTGGTAAGTTCTCAAGAATTTAAGCACATATTTTCACACACTGTGTTTGATAGTTAGGTTTGAAGAGGTCAAACACGTAGATTCATGCTTAGTGTTCTTTCATTAGTTTTCAAAAAGTTAAGCACTTAGTTTCACATACTGTGTTGTATCATTAGTTTCCATGAAGTTAAGCAAGTACTTCCTCACACAGTGTTGTATTGTTAGTTTTGAAGAAGTTAAGCACGTAATTTCACGTACGGTGTTGTGTCGTTAGTTTTCATGAAGTTAAGTACGTAGTTTCTCATATAGTGTCATATAGTTAGATTTGATGAAGTTAAGCACATAGTTTCACACAGAGTATTGTATCATTTTTCAGGAAGTTAAGCATGTAGTTTCACATACATTGTTGTATCGTTAGTTTTGAAGAAGTTAAGAATGTAGATTCACAGACAGTGTTGTATCGTTAGTTTTGAAGAAGTTAAGCATGTAGTTTCTAATACAGTGTCATACGGTAAGTTCCCAAGAAATTAAGCACAGAGTTTCACACACAGTGTTGTATGGTTAGTTTCCTTGAAGTTAAGTACTTAGTTTCTCATGTAGTGTTCCATAGTTAGAATTCATGATGTTAAGCACATAGTTTCACCCTCATTGTTTTATCGTTAGTTTTGAAGAAGTTAAGCATGTCGTTTCTAATACAGTGTTATCTGGTAAGATCTTATGAAGTTAAGCAGATAGTTTCACACACAGTGTTGTATCATTGGTTTCCAAGAAGTTAAGTACATAGTTTCACACACAGTGTTGTGTCATTAGTTTTGAAGAAGTTAAGCATGTAGTTTCACACACAGTGTTGTACCTTTAGTTTTCAAAAATTAAGCATGTATATTCACACACAGTGTTATATCGTTAGTTTTGAAAAAATTAAGCATGTAGATTCACACACAGTATTGTATCCTTAGTTTTGAAGAAGTTAACCATGTAGTTTCTAATACAAGGTTATGTGGTAAGTTCCAAAGAAGTTAAGCACATAGTTTCACACACTGTGTTTGATCGTTAGTTTTGAAGAGGTTAAACACGCAGATTCATGCATAGTGTTCTTTCATTAGTTTTAAAGAAGTCAAGCACTTAGTTTCGCATACTGTGTTGTATCGTTATTTTCCTTAAAGTTAAGCACGTACTTCCTCACACAGTGTTGTATTGTTAGTTTTGTAGAAGTTAAGCACGTAGTTTCACATATGGTGTTGTGTCGTTAGTTTTCATGAAATTAAGTACGTAGTTTCTCATATAGTGTTATGTAGTTAGATTTCATGAAGTTAAGCACATAGTTTCACACGCAGTGTTGTATCGTTAGTTTTGAAGAAGTTAAGCATGTAGATTCACACACAGTGTTGTATCATTATTTGTGAAGAAGTTAAGCATGTCGTTTCTAATACAGTGTTATCTGGTAAGTTCCTACGAAGTTAAGCAGATAGTTTCACACACAGTGTTGTATCGTTGGTTTCCATGAAGTTAAGTACATAGTTTCACACACAGTGTTATATCATTAGTTTTGAAGAAGTTAAGCACGTAGTTTCTAATACAGTGTTATATGGTAAGTTATCATGAAGGTAAGCACATAATTTCACACACAGTCTTGTATCATTATTTGTGAAGAAGTTAAGCATGTCGTTTCTAATACAGTGTTATCTGGTAAGTTCCTATGAAGTTAAGCATATAGTTTCACACACAGTGTTGTATCGTTGGTTTCCATGAAGTTAAGTACATAGTTTCACACACAGTGTTATATCATTAGTTTTGAAGAAGTTAAGCATGTAGTTTCACACACAGTGTTGTATCTTTAGTTTTGAAAAAGTTAAGCATGTAGATTCACACACAGTTTTGTATTGTTAGTTTTGAAGAAGTTAAAAATTTAGCTTCTAAAACAGTGTTATATGGTAAGTTCTCATGAAGTTAAGCACATAGGTTAGGGTTAGGGTTAGGGTTAGGGTTAGGCTTAGGTTTAGGGTTAGGGTTAGGGTTAGGGTTAGGGTTAGGTTTATGGTTAGGGTTAGGGTTAGGGTTAGGCTTAGGGTTAGGGTTAGGGTTAGGATTATGGTTAGGGTTAGGGTTAGGGTTAGGGTTAGGGTTGTATTGTTAGTTTTGAAGAAGTTAAGTATGTAGTTTCACACACAATGTTGTATGGTTAGTTTTGAAGAAGTTAACCATGTAGTTTTTAAAAGAGTGTTATATGGTAAGTTCTCATGAAAATAAGCACATAGTTTCACACCCAGTATTGTATCGTTAGTTTTGAAAAAGTTAAGCATGTAGATTCACACACAGTGTTGTATCCTTAGTTTTGAAGAAGTTAACCATGTAGTTTCTAATACAGTGTTATATGGTAAGTTCTCAAGAAGTTAAGCACATAGTTTCACACACTGTGTTTGATTGTTAGTTTTGAAGAGGTTAAACACGTAGATTCATGCATAGTGTTGTTTCATTAGTTTTCAAGAAGTTAAGCACTTACTTTCACATACTGTGCTGTATCGTTAGTTTCCATGACGTTAAGCACGTACTTCCTCACACAGTGTTGTCTTGTTAGTTTTGAAGAAGTTAAGCACCTAGTTTCACATACGGTGTTGTGTCATTAGTTTTCATGAACTTAAGTACGTAGTTTCTCATATAGTGTTATATAGTTAGATTTCATGACGTTAAGCACACAGTTTCACACACAGTGTTTTATCGTTGGTTTCCATGAAGTTAAGTACATAGTTTCACACACAGTGTTGTATCGTTAGTTTTGAAGAAGTTAAGCATGTAGTTTCTAATACAGTGTTACATGGTAAGTTCTCATGAAGATAAGCACATAGTTTCACACACAGTGTTGTATCATTATTTGTGAAGAAGTTAAGCATGTAGTTTCACACACATTGTTGTATCGCTAGTTTTGAAGAAGTTAAGCATGTAGATTCACACACAGTGTTGTATCGTTAGTTTTGAAGAAGTTAACCATATAGTTCTTTTTTTTTGGAGAAAAAAAAGCTTTTATTTTTCCCTTAGGAGAAGAAACAGAAGTTAGGGAAACACATTTTTTTTTACAACCCACATTAACTTGCAGTTGGCCCTAACCCTTTGGGGAACAGATGTTATAAATGCTGGTTCTACCAGAATGAAGGTATTCACCACCCCAGGTAGAATGTACATGGATGCTTGAAGACTCTATGGTGTTTTTCCCTGAGAGAAGTGTAACACAAACAGAATTTGCCTGGAGCCATCTCCACACTGCCCCTCCCTCTTCGCTTCAGAGGATGTCTCAACTATTCTGCTAGCGAGTACTCAGATCAAGTGCCTCATCTCTAAGTAAAAACCCCTTTTCTCACCCACTTGTGCTCTGCAAGCCTTCATGGCCCTGGAACTAAAATACCTGTCTGTATAAACACAAACTCACACAACTGAATATGGGACACTAGCCTTTTATTCACCTTAACCTGTAGGGTTAATTAAACTACATAAAGTGCTTATAAGTCAAGAGATAAACATAAATAAGCAATTTATAACCAAGGATAAATCTAGGTACAAATAGCTCCAGCAAGACGACCTGTGGCTGAGATGGGCAGCCCGGGCATGTCTTCTCCCTTACATTCTTAGTCATCTGATTCAGGACTATTTTTATCTGTAGTCCTAACGAAAGGTCACATTCTGAGGCAAGCTTTCAAAATGACCGTAGCTCAAACAAACTCCTCAGTTTACCAGTGGCTATTATAGAACTGAGGCTCAACAAAACACACCTTTTTAAAAATTTAAGTGAGCATATCCATACTAGGAGCAAACTGTATAGAAACTTATGTATGATGCAGCTCACTCCAACTTCTCAAATTCCCAAGGGGACTTTTGATCAATAGGATAAACAGTGGAAAAGGGAGTTTCACCCCCATACCCGTTACTGTTGGTCATAGGGCTCAAAGAGGAAGTGTCACTTCACTGCCCTCTAAGGAGACAAAGTTCTGCTGACTCTGATAGGATGGGAGGGAGATCACTTAGGTTCAGAGTTGGAGGGTGAGGGTTCCAGGGAGGAAATGTAGACTTCGATTATATTTATAGAGGGACCAGGAGATCTTAACAAGCCAGTATGTAAAGAAAGGAGAGGAAGTAAAGGTTAATACAACAGGTGGGACATTTAGAGACTAATACAGAAATTAAAAACAAAGCTTGGCAATCATTAGCAGAAAAGAAATACATATTTGTTTTATTGACACCACCAGGCTTAAACTTGTGTCAAACAAGTAAACCTTGTGAATAGCACCATGGTTATGAGTCTAGCCTGTGATACCAAACCACTTTACAATTTAAAGTCAACAGGGGGCCATATGCCTCACATCTGTGATCCTTACATACAAAATCAGACTGGAAAATTAAGCCTGCATAGTTATGAATCCAATTTGTTCCACTATAACCAGTCCACACACACAACTGGTTCTGTATATACTCTAGAGCTGATCATGACAACGTTTTAAAAAGCTGTAAGAAATAGATTTCTAACTAGAGAAGTTGCAAGTTTCAAAAGGGTACGGAAAAATTAAATCTGAGTCATCCCTCCTTTTCTACTCAAAGAAATAGACTTTCTGTAAAAATATATACAATTTTTACAGACAAATCCAATTTATATGCTGTTTTCCTTAAAAATTGAGGCTTTTCAGTTTTGTAACTAATTAGTGAACCTTAAGTCAAGTACTTTTGGCCATTACTAGGCTAATAAATTTAAGATTATCATCAAAACCAAGCCCAAGTAGACAGGACTGCGTCCTGAGCACTTGGACTTCGTCAAGAAGTACTCCTGGGAAAGCTCAGAGAGCCTTTCACATTCTTGTACAGTACTGCAGCTTCCTAGTCATGGTCTGGTTACTTGCAGCTTAAATCCAACTTACACAGATCACCGCCATTGTTAGTGCTTCTCTCTCAACACTACAGGAGTGGAGTGACAGACTGCACATTTAGTAAGTTCTATGACTAGCCTGAGGACTGGCCACTCTTCTAGACAACGAAATCAAGTCTGTTCACCTACCCACTTCCATTCATTCAATCTACAAGTCCTCCTCCATGGCCTCCCAAAGTTTGCTGAGTGAAAACTTGGCTTCTTTCAGATAGTAACTCTTCAAGAGGGAGCACTTCCCCATGTATTTATTCTTGTTAGCCACAATCCTGTAGCCACTTGCTTGCTTTCTGGCTATGTTGCTAGAGTAGAACTCCTGGATTGTTAAAGCCCGGGCAGCTTCAAGTCCAACTTCATAAATACATTTGTTTTCACAGAAGCAGGTGGTTTGGTGGCTGGAGTTAAGAGTCCCCTACTGCACACATAAGGCTATCTTATTAGATATGCCAGGCCAGCCCCTACTCCAGCCACACCCGCAAAAGCCAGCAGCACATTTCTGATGCCGCCTTCTAGGTCCTGTACGTGGAAGAACTCCACAAACCCATCCCAGCCTCTTTGTTTGACCAGCCAGTCCCGTTTTGTCCTGACAAGAATGTCTGTGATACTGTCTGCTAATGGTTCGATGCAGCTTTCCTGGTTTATGCTCTTCAAGTGTTTGGCCACATAGGCACCAAAAGAAATAAGAGTCACAATCCTGCCCCAGTTTGTTACGCCATCTTTGAAAACATGGACCATCACTCGAGAAAAATATTTGACATCGTCTTCGTTTTTAATGTCCATTTTCCGAAGCATGCCCTGGAAGGCCGTCTCGTGGTTGCGCTGCACCCCGTCGCCCACGCGCCACAGGGTCTCCAGCGCCCTCTGGCCTGCCGGGCCCGCCTCGCCCAGCGGCTTCGCGTCCTTGACGCCAGCCGCCTGCTCGCGCAGGTAGCGCGAGATAATCTCGCGCGACTGGCAGTACAGCTCGTCGTTCTCCTCCCCTCCTCCTCGGCCGGCAGCGGCGTGGAGGCCAGCAAGCCTTCGGCGGCCGTGCTCTTCGCCGCCTCGCTCACACGCTCCAGCAGGGGCAGCGCGGCCGGCCGCTTGCCGAGCGCCTCCGGCTCATAGCCGTCCAGTTCGTCCTCGAGAGATATGATGGCGGCGGCCGGCGCGGCCATCTCCTCGGGCGGCACGGCGAGTAGACCGTAGAGCGGGCGACCTGAGCAGCCTCCTCTCTTCTGACGCGGTGACTTCGGGGTCCTCCGTGCCCACGGGAGGCAGCTGCACCACCACCTGTGCGCCGGGCAGCAGGCCGGCCTCCCCTCCCCCCTCACACCCTGCCTTGGCCTCCTCGGCCATGAGGCGCGCCCCGGCCTGAGAGCCACCGCCCGCACCCAGGCTGGCGCCGCCTCAGTACAGGTTCAGGCCTATCACCTCATTTCTCCACAGGCCAAACATGGTCGGACGCCGCAGGCTGGGGGGGACTAGCGCTGGGAAGGCCGCGACTCCAGACTCGAGGGAGGCAGAAGTCGAGAGTCAACCATGTATTCTCTAATTAAGTGTTATGTGGTAAGTTCTCATGAAGTTAAGCACATAGTTTCACACAGAGTTTTGTATCGTTACTTTTAAAGAAGTTAAGCATGTCGTTTCTAATACAATGTTATCTGGTAAGTTCTTATGAAGTTAGGCAGATAGTTTCACACACAGTGTTGTATCGTTGGTTTCCATGAAGTTAAGTACATAGTTTCACACACAGTGTTGTATCGTTAGTTTTGAAGAAGTTAACCATGTAGTTTCTAAAACAGTGTTATATGGTAAGTTCTCATGAAGTTAAGCACATAGGTTAGGGTTAGGGTTAGGGTTAGGGTTAGGGTTAGGCTTAGGGATAGGGTTAGGGTTAGGCTTAGGGTTAGGGTTATGGTTATGGTTAGGGTTAGGGTTAGGGTTAGGGTTAGGGTTAGGGTTAGGGGTAGCGTTAGGGTTAGGGATAGGGTTAGGGTTGTATCGTTAGTTTTGAAGAAGTTAAGCATGTAGTTTCACACACAGTGTTGTATCATTAGTTTTGAAGAAGTTAACCATGTAGTTTTTAAAACAGTGTAATATGGTAAGTTCTCATGAAGATAAGGACATAGTTTCACACACAGTGTTGTATCGTTAATTTTGAAAATGTTAAGCATGTAGATTCACACACAGTGTTGTATCCTTAGTTTTGCAGAAGTTAAGCATGTAGTCTCTAATACAGTGTTATATGGTAAGTTCTCAAGAAGTTAAGCACATAGTTTCACACACAGTGTTGTATCGTTAGTTTCCATGAAGTTAAGTACTTAGTTTCTCATGTAGTGTTCCTTAGTTAGAATTCATGAAGTTAAGCACATAGTTTCACCCTAAGTGTTTTATCGTTAGTTTTGAAGAATTTAAGCATGTCGTTGCTAATACAGTGTTATCTGGTAAGTTCTTATGAAGTTAAGCAGATAGTTTCACACACAGTGTTTTATCGTTGGTTTCCATGAAGTTAAGTACATAGTTTCACACACAGTGTTGTATCATTAGTTTTGAAGAAGTTAAGCATGTAGTTTCACACACAGTATTGTCTCTTTAGTTTTGAAAAAGTTAAGCATATAGATTCACACACAGTGTTGTATCGTTAGTTTTGAAGAAGTTAACCATGTAGTTTCTAAAACAGTGTTATATGGTAAGTTCTCATGAAGTTAAGCACATAGGTTAGGGTTAGGGTTAGGGTTAGGGTTAGGGTTAGGGTTAGGGCTAGGATTAGGGTTAGGGTTAGGGTTAGGGTTGGGTTTAGGGTTAGGGTTAGGGTTAGGGTTAGGGTTAGGGTTAGGGTTAGGTTAGGGTTAGGGTTAGGGTTAGGGTAGCGTTAGGGTTAGGGTTGTACCGTTAGTTTTGAAGAAGTTAAGCATGTAGTTTCCCACACAGTGTTGTATCGTTAGTTTTGAAGAAGTTAACCATGTAGTTTTTAAAACAGTGTTACATGGTAAGTTCTCATGAAGATAAGCACATAGTTTCACACACAGTGTTGTATCCTTATTTTTATAAAAGTTAAGTATGTAGATTCACACACAGTGTTGTATCCTTAGTTTTGAAGAAGTTAACCATGTAGTTTCTAATTCAGTGTTATATGGTAAGTTCTCAAGAAGTTAAGCACATAGTTTCACACACTGTGTTTGACCGTTAGTTTTGAATAGATTTAACACGCAGATTCATGCATAGTGTTCTTTCATTAGTTTTCAAGAAGTTACGCACTTAGTTTCACATACAGTGTTGTGTCGTTATTTTTCATGAAGTTAAGTACGTAGTTTCTCATATAGTGTTATATAGTTAGATTTCATTAAGTTAAGCACATAATTTCACACACAGTGTTGTATCGTTATTTTTCAGAAAGATAAGCAAGTAGTTTCACACACAGTGTTGTATCGTTATTTGTGAAGAAGATAAGCATGTAGATTCACACACAGTGTTGTATCGTTAGTTTTGAAGAAGTTAACCATGTAGTTTCTAAAACAGAGTTATATGGTAAGTTCTCATGAAGTTAAACACATAGGTTAGGGGTAGGGTTAGGGTTCGGGTTAGTGTTAGGGTTAGGGTTAGGATTAGGGTTAGGGTTAGGATTAGAGTTAGGGTTAGGGTTAGTTTAGAATTAGGGTTAGGGTTAGGGTTAGTGTTAAGGTTAGGGTTAGGGCTAGGATTAGGGTTATGGTTATGGTTAGGTTAGGGTTAGGGTTTGGGTTAGGGTTAGGGTTAGGGTAGGGTTAGGGTTAGGGTTAGGTTAGGGTTAGGGTTAGGGTTAGGGTTAGGGTTAGGGCTAGGATTAGGGTTAGGGTTAGGGTTAGGGTTGGGGTTAGGGTTAGGGTTAGGGTTAGGGTTAGGGTTAGGGTTAGGTTAGGGTTAGGGTTAGGGTTATGGTTAGGGTTAGCGTTAGGGTTAGGGTTGTACCGTTAGTTTTGAAGAAGTTAAGCATGTAGTTTCCCACACAGTGTTGTATCGTTAGTTTTGAAGAAGTTAACCATGTAGTTTTTAAAACAGTGTTACATGGTAAGTTCTCATGAAGATAAACACATAGTTTCCCACACAGTGTTGTATCGTTAGTTTTATAGTTACGTATGTAGATTCAAACACAGTGTTGTATCCTTAGTTTTGAAGAAGTTAACCATGTAGTTTCTAATACAGTGTTATATGGTAAGTTCTCAAGAAGTTAAGCACATAGTTTCACACACTGTGTTTGATCGTTAGTTTTGAAGAGGTTTAACACGCAGATTCATGCATAGTGTTCTTTCATCAGTTTTCAAGAAGTTACGCACTTAGTTTCACATACGGTGTTGTGTCGTTATTTTTCATGAAGTTAAGTACGTAGTTTCTCATATAGTGTCATACAGTTAGATTTCATTAAGTTAAGCACATAATTTCACACACAGTGTTGTATCGTTATCTTTCAGAAAGATAAGCATGTAGTTTCACACACAGTGTTGTATCGTTATTTGTGAAGAAGATAAGCATGTAGATTCACACACAGTGTTGTATCGTTAGTTTTGAAGAAGTTAACCATGTAGTTTCTAAAACAGAGTTATACGGTAAGTTCTCATGAAGTTAAACACAGAGGTTAGGGGTAGGGTTAGGGTTAGGGTTAGTGTTAGGTTTAGGGTTATGATTAGGGTTAGGGTTAGGGTTAAGGTTAGGTTAGGGTTAGGTTAGGGTTAGGGTTAGGGTTAGGGTTAAGGTTAGGGTTAGGGCTAGGATTAGGACTATGTTTATGGTTAGGTTAGGGTTAGGGTTAGGGTTAGGGTTAGGGTTAGGGTTAGGGTTAGGGTTAGGGTTAGGTTAGGGTTAGGGTTAGGGTTAGGGTTTGGATTAGGGTTAGGGTTAGGGTTAGTGTTAGGTTTAGGGTTAGGGTTAGGGTTGTATCGATAGTTTTGAAGAAGGTAAGCATGTAGTTTCACACACAGTGTTGTATTGTTAGTTTTGAAGAAGTTAACCATGTAGTTTTTAAAACAGTGTTATATGGTAATTTCTCATGAATATAAGTACATAGTTTCACACACAGTGTTGTATCGTTAGTTTTATAAAAGTTAAGTATGTAGATTCACACACAGTATTGTATCCTTAGTTTTGTAGAAGTTAACCATGTAGTTTCTAATACAGTTTTATATGGTAAGTTCTCAAGAAGTTAAGCACATAGTTTCACACACTGTGTTTGATCGTTAGTTTTGAAGAGATTTAACACGGAGATTCATGCATATTGTTGTTTCATTAATTTTCAAGAAGATAAGCACTTAGTTTCACATACGGTTTTGTGTCGTTAGTTTTCATGACGTTAAGTATGTAGTTTCTCATATAGTGTTATATAGTTCCATTTCATGAAGTTAAGCATATAGTTTTTTTTAATCATTTTTTATTTCAATTTTAAATAGCTTGTTTTACATGTCTATCCCAGTTCCCTCTCCCTCCCCTTCCCACGCACTCCCCTTCCACCCTCCCTCCCACCCTATTGCCAAATCCTTCCACATAGGGGATGTCTAGAGTCTATCATTTTACTCTTGGTAGGGTCAAGGCACTCCCCTAAGAGTCCACGCTGAGAGACCATCTCTCTTTGTGCTATAGGCACATGAAGACAGATTGTATACCAGGGATAGACACTGATTCACAGCTCAGAGCCCCATAGGTTGCCCAGGCCTTCTCACTGACACTCACATTTGGGGGGTCCAGATCAGTCCCATTCTGGCCTCCCCACTGTCGGTCTGGGGCCCAAGAGCACTCACCTGTACAGATCAGCTGTCTCTGCTGGTATTGCCAGCCCATTCTTTGCCAATTTGCTCATCACTCCTCTCTCTCTGTCACTGGGTTCCTTGGGTTTAGTTCAGTGCTTGGTTGTGTGTTTGCCTCTGCTTCCATCAGTCCCAGGATGAAGGCTCCCGGATAGTTATAGACATCAAGTTCATTATCAGGAATGGGCATTCGAGGTGGTCCTTCCACTATTGATTAGCTTGCCAATTGATGTTATACCTTTAGATCACTCAAGGTCACTCTGGTGCCTGATCTGTCTTCGATCCTATGATTCCCTCTTCCCCCTATTTTGCCCCCACACCCTCAACTTCCTCTTCCCCCATGACCAACTCCCTTCCTCTTTACCCCCTCTATTCTTCCCAGGTCCCACTACCCCCCCCCCTTGCCCTGTTCCCCATCCATTCAGAGGATCTTGTCTCAATCCTCTTCTCTTGGGTACTATGCATATATGCATACCTTTTAGGTTTTTTCCTGTTTCCCAGACTCTCTATCTGTGGAAGTGCAGACTGGCACTATCCTGATCCATATTTAAAATCCATATATGAGTGAGTACATACCATGTTTGTCTTTTTGAGACTGGGTTACCATGTAGTTTCTCAAACAGTGTTATATGGTAAGTTGTCATGTGGTTAAGCACATAGGTTATGGTTAGGGTTAGGGTTAGGGTTAGGGTTAAGGTTAGTGTTAGGGTTAGGGTTAGGTTTAGGGTTAGGTTAGGGTTAGGGTTAGGGTTAGGGTTAGGATTAGGGTTGTATCGTTAGTTTTGTAGAATTTAAGCATGTAGTTTCACCCACAGTGTTGTATCTTTAGTTTTGAAAAAGTAAAGCATGTAGATTCACACCCAGTGATGTATCCTTAGTTTTGAAGAAGTTAACCATGTAGTTTCTAAAACAGTGTTATATGGTAAGTTCTCATGAAGTTAAGCACATAGGTTAGGGTTAGGGTTAGGGTTAGGGTTAGGGTTAGGGTTAGGGTTAGGCTTAGGGTTAGGGTTAGGGTTAGGGTTAGGGTTAGAGTTAGGGTTAGGGTTAGTGTTGTATCGTTAGTTTTGAAGAAGTTAAGCATGTAGTTTCACACACAGTGTTGTATCATTAGTTTTGAAGAAGTTAAGCATGAAGTTTCACATACGGTGTTCTATCTTTAGTTTTGAAAAAGTTAAGCATGTAGATTCACACCCAGTGTTGTATCGTTAGTTTTGAAGAAGTTAAGCATGTAGATTCACACACAGTGTTGTATCCTTAGTTTTGAAGAAGTTAACCATGTAGTTTCTAAAACAGTGTTATTTGGTAAGTTCTCATGAAGTTAAGAACATAGGTTAGGGTTACGTTTAGGGTTAGGGTTGGGGTTAGGGTTACGGTTAGGGTTAGGGTTAGGCTTAGGGTTAGGGTTAGGGTTAGGGTTAGGGTTAGGGTTAGGGTTAGAGTTAGGGTTGTATGGTTAGTTTTGAAGAAGTTAAGCATGTAGTTTCACACACAGTGTTGTATCTTTAGTTTTGAAAATGTTAAGCATGTAGATTCACACCCAGTGTTGTATCGTTGGTTTTGAAGAAGTTAACCATGTAGTTTCTAAAACATGGTTATATGGTAAGTTCTCTTGAAGTTAAGCACATAGGTAAGGGTTAGGGTTAGTGTTAGGGTTAGGGTTAGGGTTAGCGTTAGGGTTAGGGTTAGGGTTAGGGTTAGGTTATTGTTAGGGTTAGGGTTAGGGTTAGGGTAAGGGTTAGGGTTGTGTCGCTAGTTTAGAAGAAGTTAAGCATGTAGATTCACACACAGTGTTGTATAGTTTTGAAGAAGTTAAGCATGTAGTTTCTGATACAGTTTCATTTGGTAAGTTCTCATGAAGTTAAGCACATAGTTTCACACACAGTGTTGTATCATTACTTGTGAAGAAGTTAAGCATGTAGTTTGACACACATTGTTGTATCGCTAGTTTTGAAGAAGTTAAGCATGTAGATTCACACCCAGTGTTGTATCGTTAGTTTTGATGAAGTTAAGCATGTAGTTTTAAAACAATGTTATATGGTAAGTTCTCATGATGTTAAGCACATAGGTTAGAGTTAGGGTTAGGGTTAGGTTTAGGGTTAGGGTTAGGGTTAGGTTTAGGATTAGGGTTACCGTTAGGGTTAGGGTTAGGGTTAGGGTTAGGGTTAGGTTAGGGTTAGGGTTAGGATTAGGGTTACCGTTAGGGTTAGGGTTAGGGTTAGGGTTAGGGTTAGGATTAGGGTTAGGGTTAGGGTTAGGGTTAGGTTTGTATCGTAATTTTGATAAAGTTAAGCATGTATGTTCGCACACAGTGTTGTATCATTAGTTTTGAAGAAGTAAACCATGTAGTTTTTACAAGAGTGTTATATGGCAAGTTGTCGTGAAGATAATCACATAGTTTCTCACACAGTGTTGTTTCGTTAATTTTGAAAAAGTTAAGCATGCAGATTCACACACCGTGTTGTATCCTTAATTTTGAAGCAGTTAACCATGTAGTTTCTAATACAGTGTTATCTGGTAAGTTCTTATAAAGTTAAGCAGATAGTTTCACACACAGTGTTGTATCGTTGGTTTCCATGAAGTTAAGTACATAGTTTCACAAACAGTGCTGTATCATTAGTTTTGAAGAAGTTAAGTACATAGTTTCACACACAGTGTTGTATCGTTAGTTTCCATGAAGTTAAGTACTTAGTTTCTCATGTAGTGTTCCATAGTTACAATTCATGAAGTTAAGCACATAGTTTCACCCTCAGTGTTTTATCGTTAGTTGTGAAGAAGTTAAGCAAGTCGTTTCTAATACAGTGTTATCTGGTAAGTTCTTATGAATTTAAGCAGATAGTTTCAGACAAGGTGTTGTATCGTTGATTTCCATGAAGTTAAGTACATAGTTTCACACACAGTGCTGTATCATTAGTTTTGAAGAAATTAAGCATGTAGTTTCACACACAGTGTTGTATCTTTAGTTTTGAAAAAGTTAAGCATGTAGATTCACACACAGTGTTGTATCCTTAGTTTTGAAGAAGTTAACCATGTAGTTTCTAAAACAGTGTTATATGGTAAGTTCTCATGAAGTTAAGCACATAGATTAGGGTTAGTGTTAGTGTTAGTGTTAGGGTTAGGGTTAGGGTTTGGGTTAGGGTAAGTGTTAGGGTTGTATCGTTAGTTTTGAAGAAGTTAAGCATGTAGTTTCACACACAGTGTTGTATCGTTGGTTTTGAAGAAGTTAACCATGTAGTTTTTAAAAGAGTGTTATATGGTACGTTCTCATGAAGTTAAGCACATAGGTTAGGGTTAGGGTTAGTGTTAGGGTTAGGGTTAGGGTTAGGTTAGGGTTAGGGTTAGGGTTAGGGTTAGGGTTAGGTTTAGGGTTAGGGTTAGGGTTAGTGTTAGGGTTAGGGTTAGGGTTAGGTTTAGGGTTAGGGTTAGGGTTAGGGTTAGGGTTAGTGTTAGGGTTAGGGTTAGGGATAGGGTTAGCCTTAGGTTTAGTGTTAGGGTTAGGGTTGTATGGTAAGTTTTGAAGAAGTTAATCATGTAGATTCACACACAGTGTTGTATAATTAGTTTAGAAGAAGTTAAGCATGTAGTTTCTAATACAGTGTTATATGGTAAGTTCTCATGAAGTTAAGCACATAGTTTCACACACAGTGTTGTATCGTTATTTGTGAAGAAGTTAATCATGTAGTTTCATAGACAGTGTTGTATCATTAGTTTTGAAGAAGTTAAGCATGTAGTTTCTAATACAGTGTTATATGGTAAATTCTCATGAAGTTAAGCACATAGGTTAGGGTTAGGGTTAGGGTGAGCGTTAGGGTTAGGGTTAGTGTTAGGGTTAGGGTAAGGGTTAGGGTTAGGGTTAGGTTAGGGTTATGGTTAGGGTTAAGATTAGGGTTAGGGTTAGGGTTAGGGTTAGGGTTAGGGTAAGGGTAGTATCGTTAGTTTTCAAGAATTTAAGCATGTAGATTCACACACAGTGTTGATTTGTTAGTTTTGAAGAAGTTGACCATGTAGTTTTTAAAACAGTGTTACATGGTTAGTTCTCATGAAGATAAGAACATAGTTTCACACACAGTGTTGTATCGTTAGTTTTATAAAAGTTAAGTATGTAGATTCAAACACAGTGATGTATCGTTAGTTTTGAAGAAGATAAGCATGTAGATTCACTCACATTGTTGTATAAGTAGTTTTGAAGAAGTTAAGCATGTAGTTTCTAATACAGTGTTATGTGGTAAGTTCTCATGAAGTTAAGCACATTGGTTAGGGTTAGGGTTAGGGTTAGCGTTAGGGTTAGGGTTGTATCGTTAGTTTTGAAGAATTTATGCATGTAGTTTAACACACAGTGTTGTATCGTTAGTTTTGAAGAAGATAAGCATGTAGATTCACACACAGTGTTGTATCGTTAGTTTTGAAGAAGTAAACCATGTAGTTTTGAAAACAGTGTTATATGGTAAGTTCTCATGAAGTTAAGCACATAGGTTAGGGTTAGTGTTAGGGTTAGGGTAAGGCATAGTGTTAGGGTTAGGGTTAGGGTTAGGCATAGTATTAGGGTTAGGGATAGGATTAGGGTTAGGGTTAGGGTTAGGGTTAGGGTTATGTTAGGGTTAGGGTTAGGGTTAGGGTTAGGGTTAGCATTAGGGTTAGGGTTAGGGTGAGGGTTAGGGTTAGGGTTAGGGTTAGGGTTAGGGTTAGTGTTAGGGTTAGGGTTAGGGCTAGGATTAGGGTTAAGGTTAGGATTGGGGTTAGGGTTAGTTTAGGGTTAGGGTAAGGGTTAGGGTTAGGGTGAGGTTTAGGGTGAGGGTTAGGGTTAGGGTTACAGTTAGGTTCAGGGCTAGGATTAGGGCTAGGGTTAGGGTTAGGCTTAGGTTAGGGTTAGGGTTAGGGTTAGGGTTTGCGTTAGGGTTAGGGTTGTAATGTTAGCTTTGAACAAGTTAAGCATGTAGTTTCACACACAGTGTTGTATCGTTATTTTTCAGAAAGATAAGCATGTAGTTTCACACACAGTGTTGTATCGTTACTTGTGAAGAAGATAAGCATGTAGATTCACACACAGGGTTGTATCGTTAGTTTTGAAGAAGTTAACCATGTAGTTTCTAAAACAGAGTTATACGGTAAGTTCTCATGAAGTTAAACACAGAGGTTAGGGGTAGGGTTAGGGTTAGGGTTAGTGTTAGGTTTAGGGTTATGATTAGGGTTAGGGTTAGGGTTAAGGTTAGGGTAGGGTTAGGTTAGGGTTAGGGTTAGGGTTAGGGTTAAGCTTAGGGTTAGGGCTAGGATTAGGACTATGTTTATGGTTAGGTTAGGGTTAGGGTTAGGGTTAGGGTTAGGGTTAGGGTTAGGGTTAGGTTAGGGTTAGGGTTAGGGTTAGGGTTTGGATTAGGGTTAGGGTTAGGGTTAGTGTTAGGTTTAGGGTTAGGGTTAGGGTTGTATCGATAGTTTTAAAGAAGGTAAGCATGTAGTTTCACACACAGTGTTGTATCGTTAGTTTTGAAGAAGGTAACCATGTAGTTTTTAAAACAGTGTTATATGGTAATTTCTCATGAATATAAGTACATAGTTTCACACACAGTGTTGTATCGTTAGTTTTATAAAAGTTAAGTATGTAGATTCACACACAGTATTGTATCCTTAGTTTTGTAGAAGTTAACCATGTAGTTTCTAATACAGTTTTATATGGTAAGTTCTCAAGAAGTTAAGCACATAGTTTCACACACTGTGTTTGATCGTTAGTTTTGAAGAGATTTAACACGGAGATTCATGCATATTGTTGTTTCATTATTTTTCAAGAAGATAAGCACTTAGTTTCACATACGGTTTTGTGTCGTTAGTTTTCATGAAGTTAAGTATGTAGTTTCTCATATAGTGTTATATAGTTCCATTTCATGAAGTTAAGCATATAGTTTTTTTTAATCATTTTTTATTTTAATTTTAAATAGCTTGTTTTACATGTCAATCCCAGTTCCCTCTCCCTCCCCTTCCCACGCACTCCCCTTCCACCCTCCCTCCCACCCTATTGCCAAATCCTTCCACATAGGGGATGTCTAGAGTCTATCATTTTACTCTTGGTAGGGTCAAGGCACTCCCCTAAGAGTCCACGCTGAGAGACCATCTCTCTTTGTGCTATAGGCACATGAAGACAGATTGTATACCAGGGATAGACACTGATTCACAGCTCAGAGCCCCATAGGTTGCCCAGGCCTTCTCGCTGACACTCACATTTGGGGGGTCCAGATCAGTCCCATTCTGGCCTCCCCACTGTCGGTCTGGGGCCCAAGAGCACTCCCCTGTTCAGATCAGCTGTCTCTGCTGGTATTGCCAGCCCATTCTTTGCCAATTTGCTCATCACTCCTCTCTCTCTGTCACTGGGTTCCTTGGGTTTAGTTCAGTGCTTAGTTGTTTGTTTGCCTCTGCTTCCATCAGTCCCAGGATGAAGGCTCCCGGATAGTTATAGACATCAAGTTCATTATCAGGAATGGGCATTCGAGGTGGTCCTTCCACTATTGATTAGCTTGCCAATTGATGTTATACCTTTAGATCACTCAAGGTCACTCTGGTGCCTGATCTGTCTTCGATCCTATGATTCCCTCTTCCCCCTATTTTGCCACCACACCCTCAACTTCCTCTTCCCCCATGACCAACTCCCTTCCTCTTTACCCCCTCTATTCTTCCCAGGTCCCACTACCCCCCCCTTGCCCTGTTCCCCATCCATTCAGAGGATCTTGTCTCAATCCTCTTCTCTTGGGTACTATGCATGTATGCATACCTTTTAGGTTTTTTCCTGTTTCCCAGACTCTCTATCTGTGGAATTGCAGACTGGCACTATCCTGATCCATATTTAAAATCCATATATGAGTGAGTACATACCATGTTTGTCTTTTTGAGACTGGGTTACCATGTAGTTTCTCAAACAGTGTTATATGGTAAGTTCTCATGTGGTTAAGCACATAGGTTATGGTTAGGGTTAGGGTTAGGGTTAGGGTTAAGGTTAGTGTTAGGGTTAGGGTTAGGTTTAGGGTTAGGTTAGGGTTAGGGTTAGGGTTAGGGTTAGCATTAGGGTTAGGGTTGTATCGTTAGTTTTGTAGAATTTAAGCATGTAGTTTCACACACAGTGTTGTATCTTTAGTTTTGAAAAAGTAAAGCATGTAGATTCACACCCAGTGTTGTATCCTTAGTTTTGAAGAAGTTAACCATGTAGTTTCTAAAACAGTGTTATATGGTAAGTTCTCATGAAGTTAAGCACATAGGTTAGGGTTAGGGTTAGGGTTAGGGTTAGGGTTAGGCTTAGGGTTAGGGTTAGGGTTAGGGTTAGGGTTAGAGTTAGGGTTAGGGTTAGTGTTGTATCGTTAGTTTTGAAGAAGTTAAGCATGTAGTTTCACACACAGTGTTGTATCTTTAGTTTTGAAAATGTTAAGCATGTAGATTCACACCCAGTGTTGTATCGTTAGTTTTGAAGAAGTTAACCATGTAGTTTCTAAAACAGTGTTATATGGTAAGTTCTCATGAAGATAAGCACATAGGTAAGGGTTAGGGTTAGTGTTAGTGTTAGGGTTAGGGTTAAGGTTAGGGTTAGGTTTAGCGTTAGGGTTAGGGTTAGGGATAGGGTTAGGGTTAGGGTTAGGGTAAGGGTTACTGTTGTGTCGTTAGTTTAGAAGAAGTTAAGCATGTAGATTCACACACAGTGTTGTATAGTTTTGAAGAAGTTAAGCATGTAGTTTCTGATACAGTGTCATATGGTAAGTTCTCATGAAGTTAAGCACATAGTTTCACACACAGTGTTGTATCATTACTTGTGAAGAAGTTAAATAGGTAGTTTGACACACATTGTTGTATCGCTAGTTTTGAAGAAATTAAGCATGTAGATTCACACCCAGTGTTGTATCGTTAGTTTTGAATAAGTTAACCATGTAGTTTTTACAAGAGTGTTATATGGCAAGTTGTCATGAAGATAAGCACATAGTTTCTCACACAGTGTTGTATCATTAGTTTTGAAAAAGTTAAGCACGTAGATTCACACAGTGTTGTATCCTTAATTTTGAAGAAGTTAACCATGTAGTTTCTAATAGAGTGTTATCTGGTAAGTTCTTATGAAGTTAAGCAGATAGTTTCACACACAGTGTTGTATCGTTGGTTTCCATGAAGTTAAGTACATAGTTTCACACACAGTGTTGTATCATTAGTTTTGAAGAAATTAAGCAAGTAGTTTCACACACAGTGTTGTATCTTTAGTTTTGAAAAACTTAAGCATGTAGATTCACACACAGTGTTGAAATGTTAGTTTTGAACAAGTTACCCATGTAGTTTTTACAAGAGTGTTATATGGCAAGTTGTCATGAAGATAAGCACATAGTTTCACACACAGTGTTGTATCGTTAGTTTAAAAAAGTTAAGCATGTAGATTCACACACAGTGTTGTATCCTTAGTTTTAAAGAAGTTATCCATGAAGTTTCTAATATAGTTTTATATGGTAAATTCTCAAGAAGTTGAGCACATAGTTTCACACACAGTGTTTGATCGTTAGTTTTGAAGAGGTTAAACACGCAGTTTCATGCATAGTGTTCTTTCATTAGTTTTCAAGAAGTTAAGCACTTAGTTTCACAAACTGGGTTGTACCGTTAGCTTCCATGAAGTTAAGCACGTACTTCCTCACACAGTGTTGTTCTGTTAGTTTTGAAGAAGTTAAGCACGTAGTTTCACATTTGGTGTTGTGTCGTTAGTTTTCATGAAGTTAAGTACGTAGGTTCTCATATAGTGTTATATAGTTATATTTCATGAAGTTAAGCACATAGTTTCTCGTACAGTGTTGTATCCATTGTTTTGAAGAGGTTAAGCATGTAGTTTCTAATGCAATGTTATATGGTAAGTTCTCATGGAGTTAAGCACATAGGTTCACACACAGTTTTGTATCGTTAGTTTTGAAGAACTTAAGCATGTCGTTTCTAATAAAGTGTTATCTGGTAAGTTCTTATGAAGTTAAGCAGATAGTTTCACACACAGTGTTGTATCATTAGTTTTGAAGAAGTTAAGCATGAAGTTTCACATACGGTGTTCTATCTTTAGTTTTGAAAAAGTTAAGCATGTAGATTCACACCCAGTGTTGTATCGTTAGTTTTGAAGAAGTTAAGCATGTAGATTCACACACAGTGTTGTATCCTTAGTTTTGAAGAAGGTAACCATGTAGTTTCTAAAACAGTGTTATATGGTAAGTTCTCATGAAGTTAAGCACATAGGTTAGGGTTAGGGTTAGTGTTAGGTTTGGGGTTAGGGTTAGGGTTAGGGTTAGGGTTAGGCTTAGGGTTAGGATTAGGGTTAGGGTTAGGGTTAGGGTTAGAGTTAGGGTTGTATGGTTAGTTTTGAAGAAGTTAAGCATGTAGTTTCACACACAGTGTTGTATCTTTAATTTTGAAAATGTTAAGCATGTAGATTCACACCCAGTGTTGTATCGTTGGTTTTGAAGAAGTTAACCATGTAGTTTCTAAAACAGGGTTATATGGTAAGTTCTCTTGAAGTTAAGCACATAGGTAAGTGTTAGGGTTAGTGTTAGGGTTAGGGTTAGGGTTAGCGTTAGGGTTAGGGTTAGGGTTAGGGTTAGGTTATTGTTAGGGTTAGGGTTAGGGTTAGGGTAAGGGTTAGGTTTGTGTCGCTAGTTTAGAAGAAGTTAAGCATGTAGATTCACACACAGTGTTGTATAGTTTTGAAGAAGTTAAGCATGTAGTTTCTGATACAGTTTCATTTGGTAAGTTCTCATGAAGTTAAGCACATAGTTTCACACACAGTGTTGTATCATTACTTGTGAAGAAGTTAAGCATGTAGTTTGACACACATTGTTGTATCGCTAGTTTTGAAGAAGTTAAGCATGTAGATTCACACCCAGTGTTGTATCGTTAGTTTTGATGAAGTTAAGCATGTAGTTTTAAAACAATGTTATATGGTAAGTTCTCATGATGTTAAGCACATAGGTTAGAGTTAGGGTTAGGGTTAGGTTTAGGGTTAGGGTTAGGGTTAGGTTTAGGATTAGGGTTACCGTTAGGGTTAGGGTTAGGGTTAGGGTTAGGGTTGGGTTAGGGTTAGGGTTAGGATTAGGGTTAGGGTTAGGGTTAGGGTTAGGTTTGTATCGTAATTTTGATAAAGTTAAGCATGTATGTTCGCACACAGTGTTGTATCATTAGTTTTGAAGAAGTAAACCATGTAGTTTTTACAAGAGTGTTATATGGCAAGTTGTCGTGAAGATAATCACATAGTTTCTCACACAGTGTTGTTTCGTTAGTTTTGAAAAAGTTAAGCATGCAGATTCACACACAGTGTTGTATCCTTAATTTTGAAGCAGTTAACCATGTAGTTTCTAATACAGTGTTATCTGGTAAGTTCTTATAAAGTTAAGCAGATAGTTTCACACACAGTGTTGTATCGTTGGTTTCCATGAAGTTAAGTACATAGTTTCACAAACAGTGCTGTATCATTAGTTTTGAAGAAGTTAAGTACATAGTTTCACACA
>NW_024429213.1:0-35000 GCF_017639785.1 Mesocricetus auratus | reverse complement strand
GGTGAGGGTTAGGGTTAGGGTTAGGGTTAGGCTTAGGGTTAGGGTTAGGGTTAGGGTTAGGGTTAGAGTTAGGGTTAGGGTTAGTGTTGTATCGTTAGTTTTGAAGAAGTTAAGCATGTAGTTTCACACACAGTGTTGTATCTTTAGTTTTGAAAATGTTAAGCATGTAGATTCACACCCAGTGTTGTATCGTTAGTTTTGAAGAAGTTAACCATGTAGTTTCTAAAACAGTGTTATATGGTAAGTTCTCATGAAGATAAGCACATAGGTAAGGGTTAGGGTTAGTGTTAGTGTTAGGGTTAGGGTTAAGGTTAGGGTTAGGTTTAGCGTTAGGGTTAGGGTTAGGGATAGGGTTAGGGTTAGGGTTAGGGTAAGGGTTACTGTTGTGTCGTTAGTTTAGAAGAAGTTAAGCATGTAGATTCACACACAGTGTTGTATAGTTTTGAAGAAGTTAAGCATGTAGTTTCTGATACAGTGTCATATGGTAAGTTCTCATGAAGTTAAGCACATAGTTTCACACACAGTGTTGTATCATTACTTGTGAAGAAGTTAAATAGGTAGTTTGACACACATTGTTGTATCGCTAGTTTTGAAGAAATTAAGCATGTAGATTCACACCCAGTGTTGTATCGTTAGTTTTGAATAAGTTAACCATGTAGTTTTTACAAGAGTGTTATATGGCAAGTTGTCATGAAGATAAGCACATAGTTTCTCACACAGTGTTGTATCATTAGTTTTGAAAAAGTTAAGCATGTAGATTCACACAGTGTTGTATCCTTAATTTTGAAGAAGTTAACCATGTAGTTTCTAATAGAGTGTTATCTGGTAAGTTCTTATGAAGTTAAGCAGATAGTTTCACACACAGTGTTGTATCGTTGGTTTCCATGAAGTTAAGTACATAGTTTCACACACAGTGTTGTATCATTAGTTTTGAAGAAATTAAGCAAGTAGTTTCACACACAGTGTTGTATCTTTAGTTTTGAAAAACTTAAGCATGTAGATTCACACACAGTGTTGAAATGTTAGTTTTGAACAAGTTACCCATGTAGTTTTTACAAGAGTGTTATATGGCAAGTTGTCATGAAGATAAGCACATAGTTTCACACACAGTGTTGTATCGTTAGTTTAAAAAAGTTAAGCATGTAGATTCACACACAGTGTTGTATCCTTAGTTTTAAAGAAGTTATCCATGAAGTTTCTAATATAGTTTTATATGGTAAATTCTCAAGAAGTTGAGCACATAGTTTCACACACAGTGTTTGATCGTTAGTTTTGAAGAGGTTAAACACGCAGTTTCATGCATAGTGTTCTTTCATTAGTTTTCAAGAAGTTAAGCACTTAGTTTCACAAACTGGGTTGTACCGTTAGCTTCCATGAAGTTAAGCACGTACTTCCTCACACAGTGTTGTTCTGTTAGTTTTGAAGAAGTTAAGCACGTAGTTTCACATTTGGTGTTGTGTCGTTAGTTTTCATGAAGTTAAGTACGTAGGTTCTCATATAGTGTTATATAGTTATATTTCATGAAGTTAAGCACATAGTTTCTCGTACAGTGTTGTATCCATTGTTTTGAAGAGGTTAAGCATGTAGTTTCTAATGCAATGTTATATGGTAAGTTCTCATGGAGTTAAGCACATAGGTTCACACACAGTTTTGTATCGTTAGTTTTGAAGAACTTAAGCATGTCGTTTCTAATAAAGTGTTATCTGGTAAGTTCTTATGAAGTTAAGCAGATAGTTTCACACACAGTGTTGTATCATTAGTTTTGAAGAAGTTAAGCATGAAGTTTCACATACGGTGTTCTATCTTTAGTTTTGAAAAAGTTAAGCATGTAGATTCACACCCAGTGTTGTATCGTTAGTTTTGAAGAAGTTAAGCATGTAGATTCACACACAGTGTTGTATCCTTAGTTTTGAAGAAGGTAACCATGTAGTTTCTAAAACAGTGTTATATGGTAAGTTCTCATGAAGTTAAGCACATAGGTTAGGGTTAGGGTTAGTGTTAGGTTTGGGGTTAGGGTTAGGGTTAGGGTTAGGGTTAGGCTTAGGGTTAGGATTAGGGTTAGGGTTAGGGTTAGGGTTAGAGTTAGGGTTGTATGGTTAGTTTTGAAGAAGTTAAGCATGTAGTTTCACACACAGTGTTGTATCTTTAATTTTGAAAATGTTAAGCATGTAGATTCACACCCAGTGTTGTATCGTTGGTTTTGAAGAAGTTAACCATGTAGTTTCTAAAACAGGGTTATATGGTAAGTTCTCTTGAAGTTAAGCACATAGGTAAGTGTTAGGGTTAGTGTTAGGGTTAGGGTTAGGGTTAGCGTTAGGGTTAGGGTTAGGGTTAGGGTTAGGTTATTGTTAGGGTTAGGGTTAGGGTTAGGGTAAGGGTTAGGTTTGTGTCGCTAGTTTAGAAGAAGTTAAGCATGTAGATTCACACACAGTGTTGTATAGTTTTGAAGAAGTTAAGCATGTAGTTTCTGATACAGTTTCATTTGGTAAGTTCTCATGAAGTTAAGCACATAGTTTCACACACAGTGTTGTATCATTACTTGTGAAGAAGTTAAGCATGTAGTTTGACACACATTGTTGTATCGCTAGTTTTGAAGAAGTTAAGCATGTAGATTCACACCCAGTGTTGTATCGTTAGTTTTGATGAAGTTAAGCATGTAGTTTTAAAACAATGTTATATGGTAAGTTCTCATGATGTTAAGCACATAGGTTAGAGTTAGGGTTAGGGTTAGGTTTAGGGTTAGGGTTAGGGTTAGGTTTAGGATTAGGGTTACCGTTAGGGTTAGGGTTAGGGTTAGGGTTAGGGTTGGGTTAGGGTTAGGGTTAGGATTAGGGTTAGGGTTAGGGTTAGGGTTAGGTTTGTATCGTAATTTTGATAAAGTTAAGCATGTATGTTCGCACACAGTGTTGTATCATTAGTTTTGAAGAAGTAAACCATGTAGTTTTTACAAGAGTGTTATATGGCAAGTTGTCGTGAAGATAATCACATAGTTTCTCACACAGTGTTGTTTCGTTAGTTTTGAAAAAGTTAAGCATGCAGATTCACACACAGTGTTGTATCCTTAATTTTGAAGCAGTTAACCATGTAGTTTCTAATACAGTGTTATCTGGTAAGTTCTTATAAAGTTAAGCAGATAGTTTCACACACAGTGTTGTATCGTTGGTTTCCATGAAGTTAAGTACATAGTTTCACAAACAGTGCTGTATCATTAGTTTTGAAGAAGTTAAGTACATAGTTTCACACACAGTGTTGTATCGTTAGTTTCCATGAAGTTAAGTACTTAGTTTCTCATGTAGTGTTCCATAGTTACAATTCATGAAGTTAAGCACATAGTTTCACCCTCAGTGTTTTATCGTTAGTTGTGAAGAAGTTAAGCAAGTCGTTTCTAATACAGTGTTATCTGGTAAGTTCTTATGAATTTAAGCAGATAGTTTCAGACAAGGTGTTGTTTCGTTGATTTCCATGAGTTAAGTACATAGTTTCACACACAGTGCTGTATCATTATTTTTGAAGAAATTAAGCATGTAGTTTCACACACAGTGTTGTATCTTTAGTTTTGAAAAAGTTAAGCATGTAGATTCACACACAGTGTTGTATCCTTAGTTTTGAAGAAGTTAACCATGTAGTTTCTAAAACAGTGTTATATGGTAAGTTCTCATGAAGTTAAGCACATAGATTAGGGTTAGTGTTAGTGTTAGGGTTAGGGTTAGGGTTAGGGTTTGGGTTAGGGTAAGTGTTAGGGTTGTATCGTTAGTTTTGAAGAAGTTAAGCATGTAGTTTCACACACAGTGTTGTATCGTTGGTTTTGAAGAAGTTAACCGTGTAGTTTTTAAAAGAGTGTTATATGGTACGTTCTCATGAAGTTAAGCACATAGGTTAGGGTTAGGGTTAGTGTTAGGGTTAGGGTTAGGGTTAGGTTAGGGTTAGGGTTAGGGTTAGGTTTAGGGTTAGGGTTAGGGTTAGTGTTAGGGTTAGGGTTAGGGTTAGGTTTAGGGTTAGGGTTAGGGTTAGGGTTAGGGTTAGTGTTAGGGTTAGGTTTAGGGATAGGGTTAGCCTTAGGTTTAGTGTTAGGGTTAGGGTTGTATGGTAAGTTTTGAAGAAGTTAATCATGTAGATTCACACACAGTGTTGTATAATTAGTTTAGAAGAAGTTAAGCATGTAGTTTCTAATACAGTGTTATATGGTAAGTTCTCATGAAGTTAAGCACATAGTTTCACACACAGTGTTGTATCCTTATTTGTGAAGAAGTTAATCATGTAGTTTCATAGACAGTGTTGTATCATTAGTTTTGAAGAAGTTAAGCATGTAGTTTCTAATACAGTGTTATATGGTAAATTCTCATGAAGTTAAGCACATAGGTTAGGGTTAGGGTTAGGGTGAGCGTTAGGGTTAGGGTTAGTGTTAGGGTTAGGGTAAGGGTTAGGGTTAGGGTTAGGTTAGGGTTAGGGTTAGGGTTAAGATTAGGGTTAGGGTTAGGGTTAGGGTTAGGGTTAGGGTAAGGGTAGTATCGTTAGTTTTCAAGAATTTAAGCATGTAGATTCACACACAGTGTTGATTTGTTAGTTTTGAAGAAGTTGACCATGTAGTTTTTAAAAGAGTGTTACATGGTTAGTTCTCATGAAGATAAGAACATAGTTTCACACACAGTGTTGTATCGTTAGTTTTATAAAAGTTAAGTATGTAGATTCAAACACAGTGATGTATCGTTAGTTTTGAAGAAGATAAGCATGTAGATTCACTCACATTGTTGTATAAGTAGTTTTGAAGAAGTTAAGCATGTAGTTTCTAATACAGTGTTATGTGGTAAGTTCTCATGAAGTTAAGCACATTGGTTAGGGTTAGGGTTAGGGTTAGCGTTAGGGTTAGGGTTGTATCGTTAGTTTTGAAGAATTTATGCATGTAGTTTAACACACAGTGTTGTATCGTTAGTTTTGAAGAAGATAAGCATGTAGATTCACACACAGTGTTGTATCGTTAGTTTTGAAGAAGTTAACCATGTAGTTTTGAAAACAGTGTTATATGGTAAGTTCTCATGAAGTTAAGCACATAGGTTAGGGTTAGTGTTAGGGTTAGGGTAAGGCATAGTGTTAGGGTTAGGGTTAGGGTTAGGCATAGTATTAGGGTTAGGGATAGGATTAGGGTTAGGGTTAGGGTTAGGGTTAGGGTTATGTTAGGGTTAGGGTTAGGGTTAGGGTTAGCATTAGGGTTAGAGTTAGGGTGAGGGTTAGGGTTAGGGTTAGGGTTAGGGTTAGGGTTAGGGTTAGTGTTAGGGTTAGGGTTAGGGCTAGGATTAGGGTTAAGGTTAGGATTGGGGTTAGGGTTAGTTTAGGGTTAGGGTTAGGGTTAGGGTTAGGGTTAGGGTGAGGGTTAGGGTGAGGGTTAGGGTTAGGGTTAGGGTTAGGCTTAGGGTTAGGGTTAGGGTTAGGGTTAGGGTTAGAGTTAGGGTTAGGGTTAGTGTTGTATCGTTAGTTTTGAAGAAGTTAAGCATGTAGTTTCACACACAGTGTTGTATCTTTAGTTTTGAAAATGTTAAGCATGTAGATTCACACCCAGTGTTGTATCGTTAGTTTTGAAGAAGTTAACCATGTAGTTTCTAAAACAGTGTTATATGGTAAGTTCTCATGAAGTTAAGCACATAGGTTAGGGTTAGGCTTAGGGTTAGTGTTAGGGTTAGGGTTAGGGTTAAGGTTAGGACTAGGGTTAGGGTTAGGCTTAGGTTAGGGTTAGGGTTAGGGTTAGGGTTTGCGTTAGGGTTAGGGTTGTAATGTTAGCTTTGAACAAGTTAAGCATGTAGTTTCACACACAGTGTTGTATCGTTAGTTTTGAAGAAGTTAACCATGTAGTTTTAAACACTGTTACATGGTAAGTTCTCATGAAGATAAGCACATAGTTTCACACACAGTGTTGTATCGTTATTTTTCAGGAAGTTAAGCATGTAGTTTCACACACATTGTTGTATCGTTAGTTTTGAAGAAGTTAACCATGTAGTTTCTAAAACAGAGTTATATGGTAAGTTCTCATGAAGTTAAACACAAAGGTTAGGGGTATGGTTAGGATTAGGATTAGTGTTAGGGTTAGGGTTAGGATTAGGGTTAGGGTTAGTGTTAGGGTTAGGGTTAGGGTTAGGTTAGGGTTAGGGTTAGGGTTAGGGTTAAAGTTAGGGTTAGGGCTAGGATTAGGGTTATGGTTATGGTTAGGTTAGGGTTAGGGTTAGGGTTAGGGTTAGGGTTAGGGTTAGGGTTAGGTTAGGGTTAGGGTTACGGTTAGGGCTAGAGTTAGGGTTAGGATTAGGGTTAGGGTTAGGGTTAGGGTTAGGTTTAGTGTTAGAGTTAGGGTTGTATGGATAGTTTTGTAGAAGGTAAGCATGAAGTTTCACACACAGTTTTGTATCGTTAGTTTTGAAGAAGTTAACCATGTAGTTTTTAAAACAGTGTTATATGGTAAGTTCTCATGAAGATAAGCACATAGTTTCACACACAGTGTTGTATCGTTAGTTGTATAAAAGTTAAGTATGTAGATTCACACACAGTGTTGTATCCTTAGTTTTGTAGAAGTTAACCATGTAGTTTCTAAAAAGTTTTATATGGTAAGTTCTCAAGAAGTTAAGCACATAGTTTCACACACTGTGTTTGATCGTTAGTTTTGAAGAGATTTAACACGGAGATTCATGCATATTGTTGTTTCATTAGTTTTCAAGAAGATAAGCACTTAGTTTCACATACGGTGTTGTGTCGTTATTTTTCATGAAGTTAAGTACGTAGTTTCTCATATAGTGTCATATAGTTCGATTTCATGAAGTTAAGCACATAGATTTTTTTAAATAATTTTTATTTTAATTTTAAATAGCTTGTTTTACATGTCCATCCCAGTTCCCTCTCCCTCCCCTTCCCCCGCACTCCCCTTCCACCCTCCCTCCCACCCTATTGCCAAATCCTTCCACATAGGGGATGTCTTGGGTCTATCCTTTTACTCCTGGTAGGGTCAAGGCACTCCCCTAAGAGTCCAGGCTGAGAGACCATCTCTCTTTGTGCTATAGGCACATGAAGACAGATTGTATACCAGGGATAGACACTGATTGACAGCTCAGAGCCCCATAGGTTGCCCAGGCCTTCTCACTGACACTCACATTTGGGGGGTCCAGATCAGTCCCATTCTGGCCTCCCCACTGTCGGTCTGGGGCCCAAGAGCACTCCCCTGTTCAGATCAGCTGTCTCTGCTGGTTTTGCCAGCCCATTCTTTGCCAATTTGCTCATCACTCCTCTCTCTCTGTCACTGGGTTCCTTGGGTTCAGTTCAGTGCTTAGTTGTGTGTTTGCCTCTGCTTCCATCAGTCCCAGGATGAAGGCTCCCGGATAGTTATAGACATCAAGTTCATTATCAGGAATGGGCATTCGAGGTGGTCCTTCCACTATTGCTTAACTTGCCAATTGATGGCAAGTTAAGATCATTCGAGGTCACTCTGGTGCCTGATCTGTCTTCGATCCTATGATTCCCTCTTCCCCTATTTTGCCCCCACACCGTCAACTTCCTCTTCCCCCATGACCAACTCCCTTCCTCTTTACCCCCTCTATTCTTCCCAGGTCCCACTACCCCCCTTGCCCTGTTCCCCATCCATTCAGAGGATCTTGTCTCAATCCTCTTCTCTTGGGTACTATGCATATATGCATACCTTTTAGGTTCTTTCCTGTTTCCCAGACTCTCTATCTGTAGAAGTGCAGACTGGCACTATCCTGATCCATATTTAAAATCCATATATGAGTGAGTACATACCATGTTTGTCTTTTTGCGACTGGGTTACCATGTAGTTTCTCAAACAGTGTTATATGGTAAGTTCTCATGTGGTTAAGCACATAGGTTACGGTTAGGGTTAGGGTTAGGGTTAGGGTTAGGGTTAGGATTAGGGTTAGGGTTAGGGTTAGGTTTAGGGTAGGGTTAGGGTTAGGTTTAGGGTTAGGATTAGGATTAGGTTTAGGGTTAGGGTTAGGGTTAGGATTAGGGTTGTATCGTTAGTTTTGAAGAAGGTAAGCATGTAGTTTCACACAGAGTTTTGTATCGTTAGTTTTGGAGAAGTTAACCATGTAGTTTTTAAAACAGTGTTATATGGTAAGTTCTCATGAAGATAAGCACATAGTTTCACACACAGTGTTGTCTCTTTAGTTTTATAAAAGTTAAGTATGTAGATTCACACACAGTCTTGTATCTCTAGTTTTGAAGAAGTTAACCATGTTGTTTCTAATTAAGTGTTATATGGTAAGTTCTCAAGAAGTTAAGCACGTAGTTTCACACACAGTTTTGTATCCTTAGTTTTGAAGAATTTAAGCATGTAGTTTCTAATACAGTGTCATATGGAAAGTTCTCAAGAAATTAAGCACATAATTTCACACACAGTGTTGTATCGTTAGTTTCCATGAAGTTAAGTACTTAGTTTCTCATGTACTGTTCCATAGTTAGAATTCATGAAGTTAAGCACATAGTTTCACCCTCAGTGTTTTATCGTTAGTTTTGAAAGTTAAGCATGTCGTTTGTAATACAGTGTTATCTGGTAAGTTCTTATGAAGTTAAGCAGATAGTTTCACACACAGTGTTGTATCGTTGGTTTCCATGAAGTTAAGTACATAGTTTCACACACAGTGTTGTATCATTAGTTTTGAAGAAGTTAAGCATGTAGATTCACACACAGTGTTGTATCGTTAGTTTTGAAGAAGTTAACCATGTAGTTTCTAAAACAGTGTTATATGGTAAGTTATCATGAAGTTAAGCACATAGGTTAGGGTTAGGCTTAGGGTTAGTGTTAGGGTTAGGGTTAGGGTTAAGGTTAGGACTAGGGTTAGGGTTAGGCTTAGGGATACGGTTAGGGTTAGGCTTAGGGTTAGGGTTATGGTTATGGTTATGGTTATGGTTAGGGTTAGGTTTAGGGTTAGGGTTACGGTTATGGTTAGGGTTAGGGTTAGGGTTAGGGGTAGGTTTAGGGTTAGGGTTAGGGATAGGGTTAGGGTTGTATCGTTAGTTTTGAAGAAGTTAAGCATGTAGTTTCACACACAGTGTTGTATCGTTAGTTTTGAAGAAGTTAACCATGTAGTTTTTAAAAAAGTGTAATATGGTAAGTTCTCATGAAGATAAGCACATAGTTTCACACACAGTGTTGTATCGTTAATTTTGAAAAAGTTAAGCATGTAGATTCACACACAGTGTTGTATCCTTAGTTTTGCAGAAGTTAAGCATGTAGTCTCTAATACAGTGTTATATGGTAAGTTCTCAAGAAGTTAAGCACATAGTTTCACACACAGTGTTGTATCGTTAGTTTCCATGAAGTTAAGTACTTAGTTTCTCATGTAGTGTTCCTTAGTTAGAATTCATGAAGTTAAGCACATAGCTTCACCCTAAGTGTTTTATCGTTAGTTTTGAAGAATTTAAGCATGTCGTTTCTAATACAGTGTTATCTGGTAAGTTCTTATGAAGTTAAGCAGATAGTTTCACACACAGTGTTATATCGTTGTTTTCCATGAAGTTAAGTACATAGTTTCACACACAGTGTTGTATCATTAGTTTTGAAGAAGTTAAGCATGTAGTTTCACACATAGTGTTGTCTCTTTAGTTTTGAAAAAGTTAAGCATGTAGATTCACACACAGTGTTCCCAAGAAGTTAAGCACATAGGTTAGGGTTAGGGTTAGGGTTAGGGCTAGGATTAGGGTTAGGGTTAGGGTTAGGGTTAGGGTTAGGGTTAGGGTTAGCGTTAGGTTTAGGTTGTACCGTTAGTTTTGAAGAAGTTAAGCATGTAGTTTCCCACACAGTGTTGTATCCTTAGTTTTGAAGAAGTTAACCATGTAGTTTTAAAACAGTGTTACATGGTAAGTTCTCATGAAGATAAGCACATAGTTTCACACACAGTGTTGTATCGTTAATTTTATAAAAGCTAAGTATGTAGATTCACACACAGTGTTGTATCCTTAGTTTTGAAGAAGTTAACCATGTAGTTTCTAATACAGTGTTATATGGTAAGTTCTCAAGAAGTTAAGCACATAGTTTCACACACTGTGTTTGATCGTTAGTTTTGAAGAGATTTAACACGCAGATTCATGCATAGTGTTCTTTCATTAGTTTTCAAGAATTTACGCGCTTAGTTTCACATACGGTGTTGTGTCGTTATTTTTCATGAAGTTAAGTACGTAGTTTCTCATATAGTGTTATATAGTTAGATTTCATGAAGTTAAGCACATAGTTTCACACACAGTGTTGTATCGATATTTGTGAAGAAGATAAGCATGTAGATTCACACACAGTGTTGTATCGTTAGTTTTGAAGAAGTTAACCATGTAGTTTCTAAAACAGAGTTATATGGTAAGTTCTCATGAAGTTAAACACATAGGTTAGGGGTAGGTTTAGGATTAGGGTTAGTGTTAGGGTTAGGGTTAGGGTTAGGGTTAGGATTAGTGTTAGGGTTAGGGTTAGGGTTAGGTTAGGGTTAGGGTTAGGGTTAGGGTTAGGGTTAGGGTTAGGTTAGGGTTAGGGTTAGGGTTAGGGCTAGGGTTAGGGTTAGGATTAGGGTTAGGGTTAGGGTTAGGGTTAGGTTTAGGGTTAGAGTTAGGGTTGTATGGATAGTATTGAAGAAGGTAAGCATGTAGTTTCACACACAGTTTTGTATCGTTAGTTTTGAAGAAGTTAACCATGTAGTTTTTAAAACAGTGTTATATGGTAAGTTCTCATGAAGATAAGCACATAGTTTCACACACAGTGTTGTATCGTTAGTTTTATAAAAGTTAAGTATGTAGATTCACACACAGTGTTGTATCCTTAGTTTTGTAGAAGTTAACCATGTAGTTTCTAAAAAGTTTTATATGGTAAGTTCTCAAGAAGTTAAGCACATAGTTTCACACACTGTGTTTGATCGTTAGTTTTGAAGAGATTTAACACGGAGATTCATGCATATTGTTGTTTCATTAGTTTTCAAGAAGATAAGCACTTAGTTTCACATACGGTGTTGTGTCGTTATTTTTCATGAAGTTAAGTACGTAGTTTCTCATATAGTGTCATATAGTTCGATTTCATGAAGTTAAGCACATAGATTTTTTTAAATAATTTTTATTTTAATTTTAAATAGCTTGTTTTACATGTCCATCCCAGTTCCCTCTCCCTCCCCTTCCCCCGCACTCCCCTTCCACCCTCCCTCCCACCCTATTGCCAAATCCTTCCACATAGGGGATGTCTTGAGTCTATCCTTTTACTCTTGGTAGGGTCAAGGCACTCCCCTAAGAGTCCAGGCTGAGAGACCATCTCTCTTTGTGCTATAGGCACATGAAGACAGATTGTATACCAGGGATAGACACTGATTGACAGCTCAGAGCCCCATAGGTTGCCCAGGCCTTCTCACTGACACTCACATTTGGGGGTCCAGATCAGTCCCATTCTGGCCTCCCCACTGTCGGTCTGGGGCCCAAGAGCACTCCCCTGTTCAGATCAGCTGTCTCTGCTGGTTTTGCCAGCCCATTCTTTGCCAATTTGCTCATCACTCCTCTCTCTCTGTCACTGGGTTCCTTGGGTTCAGTTCAGTGCTTAGTTGTGTGTTTGCCTCTGCTTCCATCAGTCCCAGGATGAAGGCTCCCGGATAGTTATAGACATCAAGTTCATTATCAGGAATGGGCATTCGAGGTGGTCCTTCCACTATTGCTTAACTTGCCAATTGATGGCAAGTTAAGATCATTCGAGGTCACTCTGGTGCCTGATCTGTCTTCGATCCTATGATTCCCTCTTCCCCCTATTTTGCCCCCACACCGTCAACTTCCTCTTCCCCCATGACCAACTCCCTTCCTCTTTACCCCCTCTATTCTTCCCAGGTCCCACTACCCCCCTTGCCCTGTTCCCCATCCATTCAGAGGATCTTGTCTCAATCCTCTTCTCTTGGGTACTATGCATATATGCATACCTTTTAGGTTCTTTCCTGTTTCCCAGACTCTCTATCTGTAGAAGTGCAGACTGGCACTATCCTGATCCATATTTAAAATCCATATATGAGTGAGTACATACCATGTTTGTCTTTTTGCGACTGGGTTACCATGTAGTTTCTCAAACAGTGTTATATGGTAAGTTCTCATGTGGTTAAGCACATAGGTTACGGTTAGGGTTAGGGTTAGGGTTAGGGTTAGGGTTAGGGTTAGGATTAGGGTTAGGGTTAGGGTTAGGTTTAGGGTAGGGTTAGGGTTAGGTTTAGGGTTAGGATTAGGATTAGGTTTAGGGTTAGGGTTAGGGTTAGGATTAGGGTTGTATCGTTAGTTTTGAAGAAGGTAAGCATGTAGTTTCACACAGAGTTTTGTATCGTTAGTTTTGGAGAAGTTAACCATGTAGTTTTTAAAACAGTGTTATATGGTAAGTTCTCATGAAGATAAGCACATAGTTTCACACACAGTGTTGTCTCTTTAGTTTTATAAAAGTTAAGTATGTAGATTCACACACAGTCTTGTATCTCTAGTTTTGAAGAAGTTAACCATGTTGTTTCTAATTAAGTGTTATATGGTAAGTTCTCAAGAAGTTAAGCACGTAGTTTCACACACAGTTTTGTATCCTTAGTTTTGAAGAATTTAAGCATGTAGTTTCTAATACAGTGTCATATGGAAAGTTCTCAAGAAATTAAGCACATAATTTCACACACAGTGTTGTATCGTTAGTTTCCATGAAGTTAAGTACTTAGTTTCTCATGTACTGTTCCATAGTTAGAATTCATGAAGTTAAGCACATAGTTTCACCCTCAGTGTTTTATCGTTAGTTTTGAAAGTTAAGCATGTCGTTTGTAATACAGTGTTATCTGGTAAGTTCTTATGAAGTTAAGCAGATAGTTTCACACACAGTGTTGTATCATTAGTTTTGAAGAAGTTAAGCATGTAGTTTTACACACAGTGTTGTCTCTTTAGTTTTGAAAAAGTTAAGCATGTAGATTCACACACAGTGTTGTATCGTTAGTTTTGAAGAAGTTAACCATGTAGTTTCTAAAACAGTGTTATATGGTAAGTTATCATGAAGTTAAGCACATAGGTTAGGGTTAGGCTTAGGGTTAGTGTTAGGGTTAGGGTTAGGGTTAAGGTTAGGACTAGGGTTAGGGTTAGGCTTAGGGATACGGTTAGGGTTAGGCTTAGGGTTAGGGTTATGGTTATGGTTATGGTTATGGTTAGGGTTAGGTTTAGGGTTAGGGTTACGGTTATGGTTAGGGTTAGGGTTAGGGTTAGGGGTAGGTTTAGGGTTAGGGTTAGGGATAGGGTTAGGGTTGTATCGTTAGTTTTGAAGAAGTTAAGCATGTAGTTTCACACACAGTGTTGTATCGTTAGTTTTGAAGAAGTTAACCATGTAGTTTTTAAAACAGTGTAATATGGTAAGTTCTCATGAAGATAAGCACATAGTTTCACACACAGTGTTGTATCGTTAATTTTGAAAAAGTTAAGCATGTAGATTCACACACAGTGTTGTATCCTTAGTTTTGCAGAAGTTAAGCATGTAGTCTCTAATACAGTGTTATATGGTAAGTTCTCAAGAAGTTAAGCACATAGTTTCACACACAGTGTTGTATCGTTAGTTTCGATGAAGTTAAGTACTTAGTTTCTCATGTAGTGTTCCTTAGTTAGAATTCATGAAGTTAAGCACATAGCTTCACCCTAAGTGTTTTATCGTTAGTTTTGAAGAATTTAAGCATGTCGTTTCTAATACAGTGTTATCTGGTAAGTTCTTATGAAGTTAAGCAGATAGTTTCACACACAGTGTTATATCGTTGGTTTCCATGAAGTTAAGTACATAGTTTCACACACAGTGTTGTATCATTAGTTTTGAAGAAGTTAAGCATGTAGTTTCACACATAGTGTTGTCTCTTTAGTTTTGAAAAAGTTAAGCATGTAGATTCACACACAGTGTTGTATCGTTAGTTTTGAAGAAGTTAACCATGTAGTTTCTAAAACAGTGTTATATGGTAAGTTCCCAAGAAGTTAAGCACATAGGTTAGGGTTAGGGTTAGGGTTAGGGTTAGGGCTAGGATTAGGGTTAGGGTTAGGGTTAGGGTTAGGGTTAGGGTTAGGGTTAGGGTTAGGGTTAGCGTTAGGTTTAGGGTTGTACCATTAGTTTTGAAGAAGTTAAGCATGTAGTTTCACACATAGTGTTGTCTCTTTAGTTTTGAAAAAGTTAAGCATGTAGATTCACACACAGTGTTGTATCGTTAGTTTTGAAGAAGTTAACCATGTAGTTTCTAAAACAGTGTTATATGGTAAGTTCCCAAGAAGTTAAGCACATAGGTTAGGGTTAGGGTTAGGGTTAGGGCTAGGATTAGGGTTAGGGTTAGGGTTAGGGTTAGGGTTAGGGTTAGGGTTAGCGTTAGGTTTAGGGTTGTACCATTAGTTTTGAAGAAGTTAAGCATGTAGTTTCCCACACAGTGTTGTATCCTTAGTTTTGAAGAAGTTAACCATGTAGTTTTAAAACAGTGTTACATGGTAAGTTCTCATGAAGATAAGCACATAGTTTCACACACAGTGTTGTATCGTTAGTTTTATAAAAGTTAAGTAAGTAGATTCACACACAGTGTTGTATCCTTAGTTTTGAAGAAGTTAACCATGTAGTTTCTAATACAGTGTTATATGGTAAGTTCTCAAGAAGTTAAGCACATAGTTTCACACACTGTGTTTGATCGTTAGTTTTGAAGAGATTTAACACGCAGATTCATGCATAGTGTTCTTTCATTAGTTTTCAAGAATTTATGCGCTTAGTTTCACATATGGTGTTGTGTCGTTATTTTTCATGAAGTTAAGTACGTAGTTTCTCATATAGTGTCATATAGTTCGATTTCATGAAGTTAAGCACATAGTTTTTTTAAAATAATTTTTATTTTAATTTTAAATAGCTTGTTTTACATGTCCATCCCAGTTCCCTCTCCCTCCCCTTCCCACGCACTCCCCTTCCACCCTCCCTCCCACCCTATTGCCAAATCCTTCCACATAGGGGATGTCTTGAGTCTATCCTTTTACTCTTGGTAGGGTCAAGGCACTCCCCTAAGAGTCCAGGCTGAGAGACCATCTCTCTTTGTGCTATAGGCACATGAAGACAGATTGTATACCAGGGATAGACACTGATTGACAGCTCAGAGCCCCATAGGTTGCCCAGGCCTTCTCACTGACACTCACATTTGGGGGGTCCAGATCAGTCCCATTCTGGCATCCCCACTGTCGGTCTGGGGCCCAAGAGCACTCCCCTGTTCAGATCAGCTGTCTCTGCTGGTTTTGCCAGCCCATTCTTTGCCAATTTGCTCATCACTCCTCTCTCTCTGTCACTGGGTTCCTTGGGTTCAGTTCAGTGCTTAGTTGTGTGTTTGCCTCTGCTTCCATCAGTCCCAGGATGAAGGCTCCCGGATAGTTATAGACATCAAGTTCATTATCAGGAATGGGCATTCGAGGTGGTCCTTCCACTATTGCTTAACTTGCCAATTGATGGCAAGTTAAGATCATTCGAGGTCACTCTGGTGCCTGATCTGTCTTCGATCCTATGATTCCCTCTTCCCCCTATTTTGCCCCCACACCGTCAACTTCCTCTTCCCCCATGACCAACTCCCTTCCTCTTTACCCCCTCTATTCTTCCCAGGTCCCACTACCCCCCCCTTGCCCTGTTCCCCATCCATTCAGAGGATCTTGTCTCAATCCTCTTCTCTTGGGTACTATGCATATATGCATACCTTTTAGGTTCTTTCCTGTTTCCCAGACTCTCTATCTGTAGAAGTGCAGACTGGCACTATCCTGATCCATATTTAAAATCCATATATGAGTGAGTACATACCATGTTTGTCTTTTTGCGACTGGGTTACCATGTAGTTTCTCAAACAGTGTTATATGGTAAGTTCTCATGTGGTTAAGCACATAGGTTACGGTTAGGGTTAGGGTTAGGGTTAGGGTTAGGGTTAGGGTTAGGATTAGGGTTAGGGTTAGGGTTAGGTTTAGGGTAGGGTTAGGGTTAGGTTTAGGGTTAGGATTAGGATTAGGTTTAGGGTTAGGGTTAGGGTTAGGATTAGGGTTGTATCGTTAGTTTTGAAGAAGGTAAGCATGTAGTTTCACACAGAGTTTTGTATCGTTAGTTTTGGAGAAGTTAACCATGTAGTTTTTAAAACAGTGTTATATGGTAAGTTCTCATGAAGATAAGCACATAGTTTCACACACAGTGTTGTCTCTTTAGTTTTATAAAAGTTAAGTATGTAGATTCACACACAGTCTTGTATCTCTAGTTTTGAAGAAGTTAACCATGTTGTTTCTAATTAAGTGTTATATGGTAAGTTCTCAAGAAGTTAAGCACGTAGTTTCACACACAGTTTTGTATCCTTAGTTTTGAAGAATTTAAGCATGTAGTTTCTAATACAGTGTCATATGGAAAGTTCTCAAGAAATTAAGCACATAATTTCACACACAGTGTTGTATCGTTAGTTTCCATGAAGTTAAGTACTTAGTTTCTCATGTACTGTTCCATAGTTAGAATTCATGAAGTTAAGCACATAGTTTCACCCTCAGTGTTTTATCGTTAGTTTTGAAAGTTAAGCATGTCGTTTGTAATACAGTGTTATCTGGTAAGTTCTTATGAAGTTAAGCAGATAGTTTCACACACAGTGTTGTATCATTAGTTTTGAAGAAGTTAAGCATGTAGTTTTACACACAGTGTTGTCTCTTTAGTTTTGAAAAAGTTAAGCATGTAGATTCACACACAGTGTTGTATCGTTAGTTTTGAAGAAATTAACCATGTAGTTTCTAAAACAGTGTTATATGGTAAGTTATCATGAAGTTAAGCACATAGGTTAGGGTTAGGCTTAGGGTTAGTGTTAGGGTTAGGGTTAGGGTTAAGGTTAGGACTAGGGTTAGGGTTAGGCTTAGGGATACGGTTAGGGTTAGGCTTAGGGTTAGGGTTATGGTTATGGTTATGGTTATGGTTAGGGTTAGGTTTAGGGTTAGGGTTACGGTTATGGTTAGGGTTAGGGTTAGGGTTAGGGGTAGGTTTAGGGTTAGGGTTAGGGATAGGGTTAGGGTTGTATCGTTAGTTTTGAAGAAGTTAAGCATGTAGTTTCACACACAGTGTTGTATCGTTAGTTTTGAAGAAGTTAACAATGTAGTTTTTAAAACAGTGTAATATGGTAAGTTCTCATGAAGATAAGCACATAGTTTCACACACAGTGTTGTATCGTTAATTTTGAAAAAGTTAAGCATGTAGATTCACACACAGTGTTGTATCCTTAGTTTTGCAGAAGTTAAGCATGTAGTCTCTAATACAGTGTTATATGGTAAGTTCTCAAGAAGTTAAGCACATAGTTTCACACACAGTGTTGTATCGTTAGTTTTGAAGAAGTTAACCATGTAGTTTCTAAAACAGTGTTATATGGTAAGTTCCCAAGAAGTTAAGCACATAGGTTAGGGTTAGGGTTAGGGTTAGGGTTAGGGTTAGGGCTAGGATTAGGGTTAGGGTTAGGGTTAGGGTTAGGGTTAGGGTTAGGGTTAGGGTTAGGGTTAGGGTTAGCGTTAGGTTTAGGGTTGTACCGTTAGTTTTGAAGAAGTTAAGCATGTAGTTTCCCACACAGTGTTGTATCGTTAGTTTTGAAGAAGTTAACCATGTAGTTTTAAAACAGTGTTACATGGTAAGTTCTCATGAAGATAAGCACATAGTTTCACACACAGTGTTGTATCGTTAGTTTTATAAAAGTTAAGTATGTAGATTCACACACAGTGTTGTATCCTTAGTTTTGAAGAAGTTAACCATGTAGTTTCTAATACAGTGTTATATGGTAAGTTCTCAAGAAGTTAAGCACATAGTTTCACACACTGTGTTTGATCGTTAGTTTTGAAGAGATTTAACACGCAGATTCATGCATAGTGTTCTTTCATTAGTTTTCAAGAATTTACGCGCTTAGTTTCACATACGGTGTTGTGTCGTTATTTTTCATGAAGTTAAGTACGTAGTTTCTCATATAGTGTTATATAGTTAGATTTCATGAAGTTAAGCACATAGTTTCACACACAGTGTTGTATCGTTATTTGTGAAGAAGATAAGCATGTAGATTCACACACAGTGTTGTATCGTTAGTTTTGAAGAAGTTAACCATGTAGTTTCTAAAACAGAGTTATATGGTAAGTTCTCATGAAGTTAAACACATAGGTTAGGGGTAGGTTTAGGATTAGGGTTAGTGTTAGGGTTAGGGTTAGGGTTAGGGTTAGGATTAGTGTTATTGTTAGGGTTAGGGTTAGGTTAGGGTTAGGGTTAGGGTTAGGGTTAGGGTTAGGGTTAGGTTAGGGTTAGGGTTAGGGTTAGGGCTAGGGTTAGGGTTAGGATTAGGGTTAGGGTTAGGGTTAGGGTTAGGTTTAGGGTTAGAGTTAGGGTTGTATGGATAGTTTTGAAGAAGGTAAGCATGTAGTTGCACACACAGTTTTGTATCGTTAGTTTTGAAGAAGTTAACCATGTAGTTTTTAAAACAGTGTTATATGGTAAGTTCTCATGAAGATAAGCACATAGTTTCACACACAGTGTTGTATCGTTAGTTTTGTAGAAGTTAACCATGTAGTTTCTAAAAAGTTTTATATGGTAAGTTCTCAAGAAGTTAAGCACATAGTTTCACACACTGTGTTTGATCGTTAGTTTTGAAGAGATTTAACACGGAGATTCATGCATATTGTTGTTTCATTAGTTTTCAAGAAGATAAGCACTTAGTTTCACATACGGTGTTGTGTCGTTATTTTTCATGAAGTTAAGTACGTAGTTTCTCATATAGTGTCATATAGTTCGATTTCATGAAGTTAAGCACATAGATTTTTTTAAATAATTTTTATTTTAATTTTAAATAGCTTGTTTTACATGTCCATCCCAGTTCCCTCTCCCTCCCCTTCCCCCGCACTCCCCTTCCACCCTCCCTCCCACCCTATTGCCAAATCCTTCCACATAGGGGATGTCTTGAGTCTATCCTTTTACTCCTGGTAGGGTCAAGGCACTCCCCTAAGAGTCCAGGCTGAGAGACCATCTCTCTTTGTGCTATAGGCACATGAAGACAGATTGTATACCAGGGATAGACACTGATTGACAGCTCAGAGCCCCATAGGTTGCCCAGGCCTTCTCACTGACACTCACATTTGGGGGTCCAGATCAGTCCCATTCTGGCCTCCCCACTGTCGGTCTGGGGCCCAAGAGCACTCCCCTGTTCAGATCAGCTGTCTCTGCTGGTTTTGCCAGCCCATTCTTTGCCAATTTGCTCATCACTCCTCTCTCTCTGTCACTGGGTTCCTTGGGTTCAGTTCAGTGCTTAGTTGTGTGTTTGCCTCTGCTTCCATCAGTCCCAGGATGAAGGCTCCCGGATAGTTATAGACATCAAGTTCATTATCAGGAATGGGCATTCGAGGTGGTCCTTCCACTATTGCTTAACTTGCCAATTGATGGCAAGTTAAGATCATTCGAGGTCACTCTGGTGCCTGATCTGTCTTCGATCCTATGATTCCCTCTTCCCCCTATTTTGCCCCCACACCGTCAACTTCCTCTTCCCCCATGACCAACTCCCTTCCTCTTTACCCCCTCTATTCTTCCCAGGTCCCACTACCCCCCCCTTGCCCTGTTCCCCATCCATTCAGAGGATCTTGTCTCAATCCTCTTCTCTTGGGTACTATGCATATATGCATACCTTTTAGGTTCTTTCCTGTTTCCCAGACTCTCTATCTGTAGAAGTGCAGACTGGCACTATCCTGATCCATATTTAAAATCCATATATGAGTGAGTACATACCATGTTTGTCTTTTTGCGACTGGGTTAGCATGTAGTTTCTCAAACAGTGTTATATGGTAAGTTCTCATGTGGTTAAGCACATAGGTTACGGTTAGGGTTAGGGTTAGGGTTAGGGTTAGGGTTAGGATTAGGGTTAGGGTTAGGGTTAGGTTTAGGGTAGGGTTAGGGTTAGGTTTAGGGTTAGGATTAGGATTAGGTTTAGGGTTAGGGTTAGGGTTAGGATTAGGGTTGTATCGTTAGTTTTGAAGAAGGTAAGCATGTAGTTTCACACAGAGTTTTGTATCGTTAGTTTTGGAGAAGTTAACCATGTAGTTTTTAAAACAGTGTTATATGGTAAGTTCTCATGAAGATAAGCACATAGTTTCACACACAGTGTTGTCTCTTTAGTTTTATAAAAGTTAAGTATGTAGATTCACACACAGTCTTGTATCTCTAGTTTTGAAGAAGTTAACCATGTTGTTTCTAATTAAGTGTTATATGGTAAGTTCTCAAGAAGTTAAGCACGTAGTTTCACACACAGTTTTGTATCCTTAGTTTTGAAGAATTTAAGCATGTAGTTTCTAATACAGTGTCATATGGAAAGTTCTCAAGAAATTAAGCACATAATTTCACACACAGTGTTGTATCGTTAGTTTCCATGAAGTTAAGTACTTAGTTTCTCATGTACTGTTCCATAGTTAGAATTCATGAAGTTAAGCACATAGTTTCACCCTCAGTGTTTTATCGTTAGTTTTGAAAGGTAAGCATGTCGTTTGTAATACAGTGTTATCTGGTAAGTTCTTATGAAGTTAAGCAGATAGTTTCACACACAGTGTTGTATCGTTGGTTTCCATGAAGTTAAGTACATAGTTTCACACACAGTGTTGTATCATTAGTTTTGAAGAAGTTAAGCATGTAGTTTTACACACAGTGTTGTCTCTTTAGTTTTGAAAAAGTTAAGCATGTAGATTCACACACAGTGTTGTATCGTTAGTTTTGAAGAAGTTAACCATGTAGTTTCTAAAACAGTGTTATATGGTAAGTTATCATGAAGTTAAGCACATAGGTTAGGGTTAGGCTTAGGGTTAGTGTTAGGGTTAGGGTTAGGGTTAAGGTTAGGACTAGGGTTAGAGTTAGGCTTAGGGATACGGTTAGGGTTAGGCTTAGGGTTAGGGTTATGGTTATGGTTATGGTTTTGGTTAGGGTTAGGTTTAGGGTTAGGGTTACGGTTATGGTTAGGGTTAGGGTTAGGGTTAGGGGTAGGTTTAGGGTTAGGGTTAGGGATAGGGTTAGGGTTGTATCGTTAGTTTTGAAGAAGTTAAGCATGTAGTTTCACACACAGTGTTGTATCGTTAGTTTTGAAGAAGTTAACAATGTAGTTTTTAAAACAGTGTAATATGGTAAGTTCTCATGAAGATAAGCACATAGTTTCACACACAGTGTTGTATCGTTAATTTTGAAAAAGTTAAGCATGTAGATTCACACACAGTGTTGTATCCTTAGTTTTGCAGAAGTTAAGCATGTAGTCTCTAATACAGTGTTATATGGTAAGTTCTCAAGAAGTTAAGCACATAGTTTCACACACAGTGTTGTATCGTTAGTTTCCATGAAGTTAAGTACTTAGTTTCTCATGTAGTGTTCCTTAGTTAGAATTCATGAAGTTAAGCACATAGCTTCACCCTAAGTGTTTTATCGTTAGTTTTGAAGAATTTAAGCATGTCGTTTCTAATACAGTGTTATCTGGTAAGTTCTTATGAAGTTAAGCAGGTAGTTTCACACACAGTGTTATATCGTTGGTTTCCATGAAGTTAAGTACATAGTTTCACACACAGTGTTGTATCATTAGTTTTGAAGAAGTTAAGCATGTAGTTTCACACATAGTGTTGTCTCTTTAGTTTTGAAAAAGTTAAGCATGTAGATTCACACACAGTGTTGTATCGTTAGTTTTGAAGAAGTTAACCATGTAGTTTCTAAAACAGTGTTATATGGTAAGTTCCCAAGAAGTTAAGCACATAGGTTAGGGTTAGGGTTAGGGTTAGGGTTAGGGCTAGGATTAGGGTTAGGGTTAGGGTTAGGGTTAGGGTTAGGGTTAGGGTTAGCGTTAGGTTTAGGGTTGTACCGTTAGTTTTGAAGAAGTTAAGCATGTAGTTTCCCACACAGTGTTGTATCGTTAGTTTTGAAGAAGTTAACCATGTAGTTTTAAAACAGTGTTACATGGTAAGTTCTCATGAAGATAAGCACATAGTTTCACACACAGTGTTGTATCGTTAGTTTTATAAAAGTTAAGTATGTAGATTCACACACAGTGTTGTATCCTTAGTTTTGAAGAAGTTAACCATGTAGTTTCTAATACAGTGTTATATGGTAAGTTCTCAAGAAGTTAAGCACATAGTTTCACACACTGTGTTTGACCGTTAGTTTTGAAGAGATTTAACACGCAGATTCATGCATAGTGTTCTTTCATTAGTTTTCAAGAAGTTACGCGCTTAGTTTCACATAAGGTGTTGTATCGTTATTTTTCATGAAGTTAAGTACGTAGTTTCTCATATAGTGTTATATAGTTAGATTTCATGAAGTTAAGCACATAATTTCACACACAGTGTTGTATCGTTATTTGTGAAGAAGATAAGCATGTAGATTCACACACAGTGTTGTATCGTTAGTTTTGAAGAAGTTAACCATGTAGTTTCTAAAACAGAGTTATATGGTAAGTTCTCATGAAGTTAAACACATAGGTTAGGGGTAGGTTTAGGATTAGGGTTAGTGTTAGGGTTAGGGTTAGGATTAGGGTTAGGATTAGTGTTAGGGTTAGGGTTAGGGTTAGGGTTAGGTTAGGGTTAGGGTTAGGGTTAGGGTTAGGGTTAGGGTTAGGGCTAGGTTTAGGGTTAGGGTTAGGGCTAGGGTTAGGGTTAGGATTAGGGTTAGGGTTAGGGTTAGGGTTAGGTTTAGGGTTAGAGTTAGGGTTGTATGGATAGTTTTGAAGAAGGTAAGCATGTAGTTGCACACACAGTTTTGTATCGTTAGTTTTGAAGAAGTTAACCATGTAGTTTTTAAAACAGTGTTATATGGTAAGTTCTCATGAAGATAAGCACATAGTTTCACACACAGTGTTGTATCGTTAGTTTTATAAAAGTTAAGTATGTAGATTCACACACAGTGTTGTATCCTTAGTTTTGTAGAAGTTAACCATGTAGTTTCTAAAAAGTTTTATATGGTAAGTTCTCAAGAAGTTAAGCACATAGTTTCACACACTGTGTTTGATCGTTAGTTTTGAAGAGATTTAACACGGAGATTCATGCATATTGTTGTTTCATTAGTTTTCAAGAAGATAAGCACTTAGTTTCACATACGGTTTTGTGTCGTTAGTTTTCATGAAGTTAAGTACGTAGTTTCTCATATAGTGTTATATAGTTCGATTTCATGAAGTTAAGCACATAGTTTTTTTTAAATAATTTTTATTTTAATTTTAAATAGCTTGTTTTACATGTCCATCCCAGTTCCCTCTCCCTCCCCTTCCCACGCACTCCCCTTCCACCCTCCCTCCCACCCTATTGCCAAATCCTTCCACATAGGGGATGTTTTGAGTCTATCCTTTTACTCTTGGTAGGGTCAAGGCACTCCCCTAAGAGTCCAGGCTGAGAGACCATCTCTCTTTGTGCTATAGGCACATGAAGACAGATTGTATACCAGGGATAGACACTGATTGACAGCTCAGAGCCCCATAGGTTGCCCAGGCCTTCTCACTGACACTCACATTTGGGGGTCCAGATCAGTCCCATTCTGGCATCCCCACTGTCGGTCTGGGGCCCAAGAGCACTCCCCTGTTCAGATCAGCTGTCTCTGCTGGTTTTGCCAGCCCATTCTTTGCCAATTTGCTCATCACTCCTCTCTCTCTGTCACTGGGTTCCTTGGGTTCAGTTCAGTGCTTAGTTGTGTGTTTGCCTCTGCTTCCATCAGTCCCAGGATGAAGGCTCCCGGATAGTTATAGACATCAAGTTCATTATCAGGAATGGGCATTCGAGGTGGTCCTTCCACTATTGCTTAACTTGCCAATTGAGGGCAAGTTAAGATCATTCGAGGTCACTCTGGTGCCTGATCTGTCTTCGATCCTATGATTCCCTCTTCCCCCTATTTTGCCCCCACACCGTCAACTTCCTCTTCCCCCATGACCAACTCCCTTCCTCTTTGCCCCCTCTATTCTTCCCAGGTCCCACTACCCCCCCCTTGCCCTGTTCCCCATCCATTCAGAGGATCTTGTCTCAATCCTCTTCTCTTGGGTACTATGCATATATGCATACCTTTTAGGTTCTTTCCTGTTTCCCAGACTCTCTATCTGTAGAAGTGCAGACTGGCACTATCCTGATCCATATTTAAAATCCATATATGAGTGAGTACATACCATGTTTGTCTTTTTGCGACTGGGTTACCATGTAGTTTCTCAAACAGTGTTATATGGTAAGTTCTCATGTGGTTAAGCACATAGGTTACGGTTAGGGTTAGGGTTAGGGTTAGGGTTAGGGTTAGGATTAGGGTTAGGGTTAGGGTTAGGTTTAGGGTAGGGTTAGGGTTAGGTTTAGGGTTAGGATTAGGATTAGGTTTAGGGTTAGGGTTAGGGTTAGGATTAGGGTTGTATCGTTAGTTTTGAAGAAGGTAAGCATGTAGTTTCACACAGAGTTTTGTATCGTTAGTTTTGGAGAAGTTAACCATGTAGTTTTTAAAACAGTGTTATATGGTAAGTTCTCATGAAGATAAGCACATAGTTTCACACACAGTGTTGTCTCTTTAGTTTTATAAAAGTTAAGTATGTAGATTCACACACAGTCTTGTATCTCTAGTTTTGAAGAAGTTAACCATGTTGTTTCTAATTAAGTGTTATATGGTAAGTTCTCAAGAAGTTAAGCACGTAGTTTCACACACAGTTTTGTATCCTTAGTTTTGAAGAATTTAAGCATGTAGTTTCTAATACAGTGTCATATGGAAAGTTCTCAAGAAATTAAGCACATAATTTCACACACAGTGTTGTATCATTAGTTTCCATGAAGTTAAGTACTTAGTTTCTCATGTACTGTTCCATAGTTAGAATTCATGAAGTTAAGCACATAGTTTCACCCTCAGTGTTTTATCGTTAGTTTTGAAAGTTAAGCATGTCGTTTGTAATACAGTGTTATCTGGTAAGTTCTTATGAAGTTAAGCAGATAGTTTCACACACAGTGTTGTATCGTTGGTTTCCATGGAGTTAAGTACATAGTTTCACACACAGTGTTGTATCATTAGTTTTGAAGAAGTTAAGCATGTAGTTTTACACACAGTGTTGTCTCTTTAGTTTTGAAAAAGTTAAGCATGTAGATTCACACACAGTGTTTTATCGTTAGTTTTGAAGAAGTTAACCATGTAGTTTCTAAAACAGTGTTATATGGTAAGTTATCATGAAGTTAAGCACATAGGTTAGGGTTAGGCTTAGGGTTAGTGTTAGGGTTAGGGTTAGGGTTAAGGTTAGGACTAGGGTTAGGGTTAGGCTTAGGGATACGGTTAGGGTTAGGCTTAGGGTTAGGGTTATGGTTATGGTTAGAGTTATGGTTAGGGTTAGGTTTAGGGTTAGGGTTAGGGTTATGGTTAGGGTTAGGGTTAGGGTTAGTCGTAGGTTTAGGGTTAGGGTTAGGGATAGGGTTAGGGTTGTATCGTTAGTTTTGAAGAAGTTAAGCATGTAGTTTCACACACAGTGTTGTATCATTAGTTTTGAAGAAGTTAAGCATGTAGTTTCACACACAGTGTTGTATCGTTAGTTTTGAAGAAGTTAACCATGTAGTATTTAAAACAGTGTAATATGGTAAGTTCTCATGAAGATAAGCACATAGTTTCACACACAGTGTTGTATCGTTAATTTTGAAAAAGTTAAGCATGTAGATTCACACACAGTGTTGTATCCTTAGTTTTGCAGAAGTTAAGCATGTAGTCTCTAATACAGTGTTATATGGTAAGTTCTCAAGAAGTTAAGCACATAGTTTCACACACAGTGTTGTATCGTTAGTTTCCATGAAGTTAAGTACTTAGTTTCTCATGTAGTGTTCTTTAGTTAGAATTCATGAAGTTAAGCACATAGCTTCACCCTAAGTGTTTTATCGTTAGTTTTGAAGAATTTAAGCATGTCGTTTCTAATACAGTGTTATCTGGTAAGTTCTTATGAAGTTAAGCAGATAGTTTCACACACAGTGTTATATCGTTGGTTTCCATGAAGTTAAGTACATAGTTTCACACGCAGTGTTGTATCATTAGTTTTGAAGAAGTTAAGCATGTAGTTTCACACATAGTGTTGTCTCTTTAGTTTTGAAAAAGTTAAGCATGTAGATTCACACACAGTGTTGTATCGTTAGTTTTGAAGAAGTTAACCATGTAGTTTCTAAAACAGTGTTATATGGTAAGTTCCCAAGAAGTTAAGCACATAGGTTAGGGTTAGGGTTAGGGTTAGGGTTAGGGCTAGGATTAGGGTTAGGGTTAGGGTTAGGGTTAGGGTTAGGGTTAGGGTTAGCTTTAGCGTTAGGTTTAGGGTTGTACCGTTAGTTTTGAAGAAGTTAAGCATGTAGTTTCCCACACAGTGTTGTATCGTTAGTTTTGAAGAAGTTAACCATGTAGTTTTAAAACAGTGTTACATGGTAAGTTCTCATGAAGATAAGCACATAGTTTCACACACAGTGTTGTATCGTTAGTTTTATAAAAGTTAAGTATGTAGATTCACACACAGTGTTGTATCCTTAGTTTTGAAGAAGTTAACCATGTAGTTTCTAATACAGTGTTATATGGTAAGTTCTCAAGAAGTTAAGCACATAGTTTCACACACTGTGTTTGATCGTTAGTTTTGAAGAGATTTAACACCCAGATTCATGCATAGTGTTCTTTCATTAGTTTTCAAGAATTTACGCGCTTAGTTTCACATAAGGTGTTGTATCGTTATTTTTCATGAAGTTAAGTACGTAGTTTCTCATATAGTGTTATATAGTTAGATTTCATGAAGTTAAGCACATAGTTTCACACACAGTGTTGTATCGTTATTTGTGAAGAAGATAAGCATGTAGATTCACACACAGTGTTGTATCGTTAGTTTTGAAGAAGTTAACCATGTAGTTTCTAAAACAGAGTTATATGGTAAGTTCTCATGAAGTTAAACACATAGGTTAGGGGTAGGTTTAGGATTAGGGTTAGTGTTAGGGTTAGGGTTAGGGTTAGGGTTAGGGTTAGGTTTAGGTTTAGGGTTAGAGTTAGGGTTGTATGGATAGTTTTGAAGAAGGTAAGCATGTAGTTTCACACACAGTTTTGTATCGTTAGTTTTGAAGAAGTTAACCATGTAGTTTTTAAAACAGTGTTATATGGTAAGTTCTCATGAAGATAAGCACATAGTTTCACACACAGTGTTGTATCGTTAGTTTTATAAAAGTTAAGTATGTAGATTCACACACAGTGTTGTATCCTTAGTTTTGAAGAAGTTAACCATGTAGTTTCTAATACAGTGTTATATGGTAAGATCTCAAGAAGTTAAGCACATAGTTTCACACACTGTGTTTGATCGTTATTTTTGAAGAGATTTAACACGTAGATTCATGCATAGTGTTCTTTCATTAATTTTCAAGAAATTACGCTCTTAGTTTCACTTGCGGTGTTGTGTCGTTAGTTTTCATGAAGTTAAGTACGTAGTTTCTCATATAGTGTTATATATTTAGATTTCATGAAGTTAAGCACATAGTTTCACACACAGTATTGTATCGTTATTTTTCAGGAAGTTAAGCATGTAGTTTCACACACATTGTTGTATCGTTAGTTTTGAAGAAGATAAGCATGTAGATTCAAACACTGTTTATAATTAGTTTTGAAGAAGTTAAGCATGTAGTTTCTAATACAGTGTTATATGGTAAGTTCTCATAAAGTTAAGCACGTAGTTTCACACACAGTGTTGTATCGTTATTTGTGAAGAAGTTAAGCATGTAGTTTCACACACAGTGTTGTATCTTTAGTTTTGAAGAAGTTAACCATGTAGTTTCTAATACAGTGTTATATGGTAAGTTCTCATGAAGTTAAGCACATAGGTTAGGGTTAGGGTTAGGGTTAAGGTTAGTGTTAGGGTTACGGTTAGGGTTAGGGTTAGGTTAGGCTTAGTGTTAGGGTTAGGTTTAGCGTTAGGGTTAGGGTTGTATCATTAGTTTTGGAGAATTTAAGCATGTAGTTTCACACACAGTGTTGTATCATTCGTTTTGAAGAAGTTAACCATGTAGTTTCTAAAACAGTGTAATATGGTAATTTCTCATGAAGTTAAGCACATAGGTTAGGGTTAGGGTTAGGGTTAGGGTTAGGGTTAGGGTTAGGGTCAGGACTAGGTTAAGGGTTAGGGTTAGAGTTGGGTTTAGGTTAGGGTTAGGGTTAGGGTTAGGTTTAGGGTTAGGATTAGAATTAGGTTTAGGGTTAGGGTTAGTGTTAGGGTTAGGGTTAGGCTTGTATCGTTAGTTTTGAAGAAGGTAAGCATGTAGTTTCACATACAGTTTTGTATCATTAGTTTTGGAGAAGTTAACCATGTAGTTTTTAAACCAGTGTTATACGGTAAGTTCTCATGAAGATAAGCACATAGTTTCACACAGAGTGTTGTATCGTTAGTTTTATAAAAGTTAAGTATGTAGATTCACACACAGTGTTGTATCCTTAGTTTTGAAGAAGTTAACCATGTAGTTTCTAGTACAGTTTTATATGGTAAGTTCTCAAGAAGTTAAGCACATAGTTTCACACACTGTGTTTGATCGTTAGTTTTGAAGAGATTTAACATGGAGATTCATGCATATTGTTGTTTCATTAGTTTTGAAGAAGATAAGCACTTAGTTTCACATACGGTTTTGTGTAGTTAGTTTTCACGAAGTTAACTACGTACTTTCTCATATAGTGTTATATAGTTAGATTTCATGAAGTTAAGCACATAGTTTAACACACTGTGTTGTATCATTATTTTTCAGAAAGTTAAGCATTTAGTTTCACACACAGTGTTGTATCGTTAGTTTTGAAGAAGTTAAGCATGTAGTTTCTAATACAGTTTTATATGGTAAGTTCTCATGACGTTAAGCACACAGTTTCACACACAGTGTTGTATCGTTATTTGTGAAGAACTTAAGTATGTAGTTTCACACACATTGTTGTATCGCTTGTTTTGAACAAGCTAAGCATGTAGTTTCTAATAGAGTGTCATATGGAAAGTTCTCAAGAAATTAAGCACATAATTTCTCATGAAGTGTTCCATTGTTAGAATTCATGAAGTTAAGCACATAGTTTCACCCTCAGTATTTTATCGTCAGTTTTGAAAGTTATGCATGTCGTTTATAATACAGTGTTTTCTGGTAAGTTCTTATGAAGTTAAGCAGATAGTTTCACACACAGTGTTGTATCGTTGGTTTCCATGAAGTTAAGTACATAGTTTCACACACAGTTTTGTATCGTTAGATTTGAAGAAGTTAAGCATGTAGTTTCACACACAGTGTTGTCTCTTTAGTTTTGAAAAAGTTAAGCATGTAGATTCACACACAGTGTTGTATCGTTAGTTTTGAAGAAGTTAACTATGCAGTTTCTAAAACAGTGTTATATGGTATGTTCTCATGAAGTTAAGAACATAGGTTAGGGTTAGGGTTATGGTTAGGGCTAGTGTTAGGGTTAGGGTTAGGTTTAGGGTTAGGTTAGGGTTAGGGTTAGGGTTAGGGTTAGGATTAGGTTTAGGGTTAGGTTTAGGGTTAGGGTTAGGGTTAGGGTTAGGGTTGTATCGTTAGTTTTGACGAAGTTAAGCATGTTGTTTCACACGCAGTGTTGTATCGTTAATTTTGAAGAAGTTAACCATGTAGTTTCTAAAACAGTGTTACATGGTAAGTTCTCATGAAGATAAGCACATAGTTTCACACACAGTGTTGTATCGTTATTTTTCAGGAAGTTAAGCATGTAGTTTCACAAAGATTGTTGTATCATTAGTTTTGAAGAAGATAAGCATGTAGATTCACACATAGTGTTGTATCGTCAGTTTTATAAAATTTAAGTATGTACATTCACACACAGTGTTGTATCCTTAGTTTTGAAGAAGTTAAGTATGTAGTTTCAAAAACAGTGTTACATGGTAAGTTCTCATGAAGATAAGCACATAGTTTCACACACAGTGTTGTATCATTAGTTTTATAATAGTTAAATATGTAGATTCACACACAGTGTTGTATCCTTAGTTTTGAAGAAGTTAACCATGTAGGTTCTAAAACAGTGTTATATGTTAAGTTCTCATGTTAGGGTTAGTGTTAGGGTTAGTGCTAGGATTAGGGTTAGGTTTAGGGTTAGTGTTAGGTTAGGGTTAGGGTTAGGGTTAGGGTTAGGTTTAGGGTTAGGGTTAGGGTTAGGGTTAGGTTTAGCGTTAGTCTTAGGGTTGTGTCGTTAGTTTTGAAAAAATTAAGCATGTAGTTTCACACACAGTGTTGTATCGTTAGTTTTGAAGAAGATAAGCATATAGATTCACACACAGTGTTGTATCGTTAGTTTTGAAGAAGTTAACCATGTAGTTTCTAAAACAGTGATATGGTAAGTTGTCATGAAGTTAAGCACATAGGTTAGGGTTAGGGTTAGGGTTAGGGTTAGTGTTAGGGTCAGGGTTAGGATTAGTGTTAGGGTTAGGGTTAGGGTTAAGGTTAGGTCAGGGTTAGGGTTAGGGTTAGTGTTAGGGTTAGGGTTAGTGTTAGGGCTAGGAATAGGGTTAGGGTTAGGGTTAGGGTTAGTGTTAGGTTAGGATTAGGGTTAGGGTTAGTGTTAGGTTAGGGTTAGGTTTAGGGTTAGGGTTAGGGTTAGTGTTAGGGTTAGGGTTAGGATTAGGGCTAGGATTAGGATTAGGGTTAGGGTTAAGGTTAGGGTTAGGTTAGGGCTAGGGTTAGGCTTATGGTTAGGTTTATGGTTAGGGTTAGGGTTAGGGTTAGCGTTAGGGTTAGGGTTGCATCGTTAGTTTTGAAGAATTTAAGTATGTAGTTTCACACACAGTGTTGTATCGTTTGTTTTGAAGAAGTTAACCATGTAGTTTTTAGAACAGTGTTCTCATGAAGATAAGCACATAGTTACACACACAGTGTTGTATTGTTAGTATTATAAAAGTTAAGTATGTAGATTCAACCTCAGTGTTGTATCCTTAGTTTTGAAGAAGTTAACCATGTAGTTTCTAACACAGTGTTATATGGTAAGTTCTCATGTTAGGGTTAGGGTTAGGGTTAGGGCTAGTATTAGGGTTAGGGTTAGGGTTAGGGTTAGTGTTAGGTTAGGGTTAGGGTTAGGGTTAGGGTTAGGTTTAGGGTTAGGGTTAGGGTTAGGGTTAGGTTTAGCATTAGGCTTAGGGTTGTGTCATTAGTTTTGAAAAAATTAAGCATGTATTTTCACACACAGTGTTGTATCGTTAGTTTTGAAGAAGATAAGCATATAGATTCACACACAGTGTTGTATCCTTAGTTTTGAAGAAGTTAACCATGTAGTTTCTTTTTTTTTTTTTTTTTTTTTTATATTAATATTTTTTTTATTTTCCATTTTAAATTTAGATAAGAAACAAGGTTGCTTCACAAGTCAGTACGAGGTCCCTCTCCCTTTCCCTCCCCTCCTCCTGTGCCCTCCCCCCATCCCCCCCCCATTATCCCCTCATTCCCCCAGGGAGGGTGAGGCCCTCCATGGGGGTGTCCATAGTCTGTCATTTCATATAGGGCAGGGCCTAGACCCTTCCCCAAGAGTTCAGGGTGAGAGTGCACCTCACATTGTTCTATGGGAGTCCAGAGACCGTGTGTATACTTGGGATGGGTACTGATCTGCTGTCCAAGGCTCAATAGATTACCTAGGCCTCCTCACTGACACCCAGATTCAGGGGGTCTTGATCAGTCCCATGCTGGATTCCCAGGCTGATGCCTGGGATTCAAGAGTTAACCTTTGTCTGGTCAGCTGTTTCTGGGGGTTCAACCAGCCCAGTCTTAATCCCTTTGATCATCAGTCCTCCCTCTCTGATACTGGCTTTCTTGAGTTCAGCTCAGTACTTAACCAGCCAGTAAATGAAGTTTCTGTTTCCCAGACTCTCTGGCAATAGGATTGTAGGCTGGCACTCCCCAGATCTATGTCTAAAATCCATATATGAGAGAGTACATGCCATGTTTCTCTTTTTGTGACTGGGTTACCTCACTCAGGATGGTTTCTTCTAGTGTCATCCATTTGCCTGCGAATCTCATGATTCCATTATTTTTTTCTGCTGAATAGTACTCCATTGTGTAGATGTACCACATTTTCTCTATCCATTCTTCGGGTGAGGGACATCTAGGTTGCTTCCAAGTTCTGGCTATTACAAATAAAGCTGCTATGAACATAGTGGAACAGACATCTTTGTTATATGAATGGGCATCTTTTGGATATATGCCTAAGAGTGCAGTTGCTGGGTCTTGTGGTAGGTTTATTCCCATTTTTCTGAGGAATCTCCACACTGATTTCCAAAGTGGCTGAACCATGTAGTTTCTAATACAGTGTTATATGGTAAGTTCTCAAGTGGTTAAGCACAAAGTTTCACACACTGTGTTTGATCGTTAGTTTTGAAGAGACTTAACACGCAGATTCATGCATAGTGTTCTTTCATTAGTTTTCAAGAAGTTACTCACTTAGTTTCACATATGGTGTTGAGTCGTTAATGTTTATGAAGTTAAGTAAGAAGTTTCTCATATAGTGTTATATAGTTTGATTTCATGAAGTTAAGCACATAGTTTCACACACAGTGTTGTATCGTTAGTTTTATAAAAGTTAAGTATGTAGATTCACACACAGTGTTGTATCCTTAGTTTTGAAGAAGTTAACCATGTAGTTTCTAATACAGTGTTATATGGTAAGTTCTCAAGAAGTTAAGCACATAGTTTCACACACTGTGTTTGATCGTTAATTTTGAAGAGATTTAACACGGTGATTCACGCATATTGTTCTTTCATTAGTTTTCAAGAAGTTACGCACTTTGTATCACATAAGGTGTTGTGTCGTTAGTTTTCATGAAGTTAAGTACGTAGTTTCTCACATAGTGTTATATAGTTAGACTTCATGAAGTTAAGCACATAGTTTGACACACAGTGTTGTATCGTTATTTTTCAGGAAGTTAAGCATGTAGTTTCACACACATTGTTGTATCGTTAGTTTTGAAGAAGATAAGCATGTAGATTCACACACAGTGTTGTATCGTTAGTTTTGAAGAAGTTCTAAAACAGTGTTATATGGTAAGTTCTCCTGAAGTTAAGCACATAGGTTAGGGTTAGGGTTAGGGTTAGGGTTAGGCATAGTGTTAGGGTTAGGTTTAGGGTTAGGCATAGTATTAGGGTTAGGGTTAGGATTAGGGTTAGGGTTAGGGTTAGGGTTAGGGTTATGTTAGGGTTAGGGTTAGGGTTAGGGTTAGTGTTAGGGTTAGGGTTAGGGTGAGGGTTTGGGTTAGGGTTAGGGTTAGGGTTAGGGTTAGGGTTAGGGCTAGGATTAGGGTTAGGTTTAGGGTTAGGGTTAGGGTTAGTTTAGGGTTAGGGTTAGGGTTAGGGTGAGGGTTAGGGTGAGGGTTAGGGTTAGGGTTACAGTTAGGTTCAGGGCTAGGATTAGGGCTAGGATTAGGGTTAGGGTTAGGTTAGGGTTAGGGATAGGGTTAGGGTTAGTGTTAGGGTTAGGGTTGTAATGTTAGCTTTGAAGAAGTTAAGCATGTAGTTTTTAAACAGTGTTACATGGTAAGTTCTCATGAAGATAAGCACATAGTTTCACACACAGTGTTGTATCGTTGGTTTCCATGAAGTTAAGTACATAGTTTCACACATAGTGTTGTATCTTTAGTTTTGAAGAAGTTAGGCATGTAGTTTCACACACAGTGTTGTCTCTTTAGGTTTGAAAAAGTTAAGCATGTAGATTCACAGACAGTGTTGTATAATTAGTTTTGAAGGAGTTAAGCATGTAGTTTCTAAAACAGTGTTATATGGTAAGTTCTCATGAAGTTAAGCATGTAGTTTCACACAGATTGTTGTATCATTATTTTTGAAGAAGATAAGCATGTAGATTCACACATAGTGTTGTATCGTTAGTTGTGAAGAAGATAACCATGTAGCTTTTAAAACAGTGTTACATAGTAAGTTCTCATGAAGATAAGCACATAGTTTCACACACAGTGTTCTATCTTTAGTTTTATAAAAGCTAAGTATGTAGATTCACACACAGTGTTGTATCCTTAGTTTTGAAGAAGTTAACCATGTAGTTTCTAATACAGTGTTATATGGGTAAGTTCTCAAGAAGTTAAGCACATAGTTTCACACACTGTGTTTGATCGTTAGTTTTGAAGAGATTTAACATGCAGATTTATGCATAGTGTTCTTTCATTAGTTTTGAAGAAGTTTCGCACTTAGTTTCACATAAGGTGTTGTGTCGTTAGTTTTCATGAATTACGTAGTTTCTCATATAGTGTTATATAGTTAGATTTCATGAAGTTAAGCACACAGTTTCATACACAGTGTTGTATCGTTATTTATCAGGAAGTTAAGCATGTAGTTTCACACATATTGTTGTATCGTTAGTTTTGAAGAAGATAAGCATGTAGATTCACACACAGTGTTGTATAATTAGTTTTGAAGAAGTTAAGCATGTAGTTTCTAATAGAGTGTTATATGGTAAGTTCTCATGAAGTTAAGCACGTAGTTTCACATGCAGTGTTGTATCGTTATTTGTGAAGAAGTTAAGCATGTAGTTTCACACACAGTGTTGTATCTTTAGTTTTGAAGTAGTTAACCATGTAGTTTCTAAAACAGTGTTATATGGTAAGTTCTCATAAAGTTAAGCAGATTGGTTAGTGTTAGGGGTAGTGTTAGGGTTAGGGTTAGGGTTAGGGTTAGTGTTAGGGTTAGGGTAAGGGTTAGGTTAGGGTTGGTGTTAGGGTTAGGGTTAGGGTTAGGTTAGGTTTAGGGTTAGGGTTAGGTTTAGGCTTAGGGTTAGCGTTCGGGTTAGGGTTGTATCGTTAGTTTTGAAGAATTTAAGCATGTAGTTTAACACATAGTGTTGTATCGTTAGTTTTGAAGAAGTTAACGATGTAGTTTTTAAAACAGTGTTCTCATGAAGATAAGCACAAAGTTTCACACACAGTGTTGTATCGTTAGTTTTGAAGAAGTTAACCATGTAGTTTCTAAAACAGTGTTATATGGTAAATTCTCATGAAGTTAAGCACATAGGTTAGGGTTAGGGGTAGTGTTAGGGTTAGGGTTAG
>NW_024429212.1:17777696-18125670 GCF_017639785.1 Mesocricetus auratus | reverse complement strand
TAGAGGGTGGTTTTATTTCTATTGTTTTAGAAACCTCCAGATTTAATTCCAAGGTGTTTGTACCACTTTCTGGCCACAAACGGAATATAAGGGTTCCATTTCCCCCATAACCACACTAGCATTTGATGTCATTTTGTATTCCTGATAGCCATTCTGACTAGGATTATAATACTCTTTAAGTAAAAGAAAGTGCATGGCACTTGGCTTTTGTGGTTGTGGGGACAGTTTGCGGGTGCTCTTGAGAAGCAGTCATATTTGTATGGAAGCCTGAATAAGCAGCATGCATGGCCAGTAGTGTAAAGAGAAGCTTTTTTTCTTGAGAGAAACCTTCCCGCCAGTCTGGTTCTAGAACCGCATCAATCCCAAATAAACACACAGGAGACTATATAAATTATGAAGCTGTTGGCCTTGCTTGTTTCTTACTGGCTAGCTCTGACTTAAGTAATTACCCCATAATTGTTAATCTAAATATGTCTCTTACCGGAGAAGTTTCTGGGCTTCCTACCCCATGGTGTTACATCTCGACTCTCTGTGTTTCTCCTTCCCAGAGTCCTTCTGGACTCCTAGTCCTTCTGGACTCCTAGTCCCACATATCTAGATTCCTATTGGCCAGCAGTGTTTTATTGACATATACACAGGACTTCCTCCACACAGTAGGGTGAGGAGCTCTGTCCTATGTGTAGAGTGTGAGGGCAAGGAGAAGGTGTGAGGGAGCAGGATTCAAAGCCTGACTCAGGTTGACCTCAACCATGAACCCTCTGTAGCTGATCTATGCCTGTCAAGTTTCCAGAGACTGCTGGGATGTTATCTTCTCTCACCTTTTCAACAGCCTGGGATATTCTACCCTATGTGCTCTGGAAGACAGAAAGGAACATTTTTGTCCAAAGTGACATAGCAAGGACTCATTTTTTTGTTTTCTAGTTCTCTCCAGAAATGATTTTATTCTTCTTTATAGTCAAATAAGACACACACACACACACACACACACACACACACACTATTTTTGAGGGTGAGTGTTCTCATTTGTGTAAATGTGCATAGGTGCTTGCAGATAAGTGTGAACATGTTTGTGTATTGTGTAAATGTGGAGGATAGAGGACAACCTTGTGTATCACCTTAGGCACCATGCACTTTTTTTTTGGTTTTACGAGACAGGGTTTCTCTGTATTGTTTTGGAGGCTGTTGGTCCAGCCCGACCTCAAACTCACAGAGATCCGCTTGCCTCTGCCTCCCGAGTATTGAGATTAAAGGCGTGCGCCACCACCACCCAGCACCATGCACTTTTTTTAATGAGACAAGATCCAGTCTTGGCCTGGAACTCACCCTGTAGACAAGACTACCTGTGCTCTAGGGATCTTCCGGCCTCTGCTCCCATAGTGCTGGGATTCCAAGAGTGTACCACCATGCTTGGATTTTTAATTTTTTCATGGGTTCTGGACATTGAGCTAGAACCCTCATTCTTTCAAGGCAAGTTGTTTAGCATCTGAGATGTCACACTAGACCCCATATCACATTTTCTTTTTAATTGTTGATGGTTTCCAGACTAATTATTTTATTGTAAATAATGCAACAATAAACACAAATGGTCAAAAATTTATTTTGTGTGTTAATTAGAAAGTTAATGCAAAAATAATATCCTCTCCTCTGTGAAGAACAACAGTTCTTACAGCCTCCTCCCATAGACAACCAATCCCCAGACTCCTATAAACATAGATAATTTGTCCTGTTCTGAACTTCAGATAATGAGCCATACAGATGTCAGTTTTGTGTCTGGTTTCTTCCATTAAGCATGCTTTTGAGTTTCACACATGTTAAAAAAATATACTCACATATTTTATTATGTATTAGGCTAAGGGGCATTTTATAATCAGATTGTCACAGCCCTTGCCTTAGTCCATGACCTCATACTATAATACTCACTTTTGAAGACTGAGTTCCAGTAGAAGTTCAATTTAGCATAGTCATTCTTCTGGAAAACCTAGGCTTCCCGTATTCCTTCTAGTTCTCTCCTCCTTCCCATGGTTTCTACTTGGGTGTCTGGGTTCTGCCTGAGAATAGAGGCCTGCTCAATCAGAGGGATGGGGCTTTCTAGAGCAGTTCACATCTGTATCCAACTGCAGGAGGAGACACTGGATCCATTTTTATTTTTCTTGTCTCACATGTCCAAAGATGAGACAGCCTCAGATTCCAGGACCACATCAGGATGTAGAGATGCCAGAACTGAGAGTCCTCCTCATGGGGAAGTGTGGTGTTGGGAAAAGTGCAGCAGGGAACAGCATTCTGGGGAAGCGGCCCTTTAAGACTCAGTACAGTGAGCAGCAGGTCACCAAGGTCTTTTCATCCCGCAGCAGGATCTGGAATGGGAAGAAAGTTCTGGTTATTGATTCTCCAGAGATCTCATCGTGGAAGCCTGATGCATCTGAAGTCAAGGAGCACGTCTCTCTGGGCCCCCATGTCTTCCTGCTGGTGACACTACTGAACTCTTTGATAAAGAGTGATGACAATATGTTCAACCCCGTCAAAAATATTTTTGGAGAAAAATTCACCAAGTTCACGATTATTCTCTTTACCAGGAAAGAAGATTTAGAGGATCAGGCTCTAGATGAATTTATAAATAAAAACAGCAATCTCCAGGAGCTCGTCTTGAAATTTGAAAAAAGATATACCGCTTTCAACTATCGGGTGACTGGAGGAGGAGCGGAGGCAGGTGAACAAATTCCTGGGCCAAGTTGAGAGCATGGTGCAGTGCAACGGCAACAAGCCTTGTATTTTCAGGGAGAAAGGTAAGGCTAAGCATAGGGAATGGCTTTGTATCCAGCACTTGGGATGTAAGGCATGATCTAGAGCTCTCTGAAGGAAGGGCAGAGGGTGAGCAAAGGACCAGGTTGGGGATGTAGCTCAGTACAGTGTTTACCCAGCATGCACTAGGGTATCTGATCCCCAGCAGGTCATCAGCTGGGTGTGGTGGTATTTTCCTGTAGTCCCAACACTTGGGAAGTAGAGGCAGGAGGACCAGAAGTTCAAGTTTATTGGCTAAGTAGTGAGTTCAAGGCCAACCTGGTTTAAATAAGACCCTGTCTCAAAACCATACTTTGGTCTCTTCTTTAAATTTTCCTAAAGTTGTGTGTTTTTTAATGTATACTCTCATGGCTGGCTTTTAATTCCTCCTGACCCCTATACCACCTCTCCAGCATGGAGACCTCTCCTAGTCTTCTTGCTGTTCCAGTCTGCTGTTGCTTCTGGTCACTTGTTTGCTTTTCTGTTCTCTTACCCCAGAACTTTCTCTGGATTATTTATTCTTCCCTGATTTGGATATGGGAAACAATAATAGTGTGTAAGTAGAGTTTAGAAGATGATTTACTTGCTTAACTAGCATGAAAATCTGAGTTTGGTCCCCAGAACTCATGTCAAAAAAGCCAGGCATGGTGGATCTCTAAGACTTGCTGGCCAGCCTTTCTTACTAATCATGTTCCAGGTTAGTGAGAGACTCTGTCTCTAAAAACAGGGGTAGACTGTGGCTGAGGAATGACAGTAGTGGTTGTCCTCTGGTCTCTCTGTGCATATAGAGGAGCATGCCTCTTAGGAGGAGATGAGAACGGTCCTGATGGAAACAGGGCTTCAAATGGCAGAAAGGTTGGATCAGATTTCAGAGAGACTTGGCAACTGAGTCTTTCCTAAATACAGAAGTAGGGTTTGGAATACATGACATGAGTGCTGGAGCATGCATGTGTGAGTGTGTGCTTGAATGTGTGTACGTGATGCAAATAGATCATTGATTTATTTTCACCCTTTAAGCATAGCTATGAGACTGAGTTTAGCATGAGTGGCTCACTAGTTGTCCTGGAAGGAAGACCAAGATGGGATTTCCTCCCTCTTTGGTTTGAAGTAGTCACTAGTGACTTGATAAGGGGTTCGTTCATGATGGAGAACCATTGAGGAGGGACACAGTGCAAAGTAGAAAGGCATCAGGAACACCTGAAAGTAAATATAATCAGATCTTTGCACCTACAAGTACTATTTACATGGAACCTTCTCTTCTATCACTGACACCACAAAGAACAGTATTACTGGCATTTATTTTAATCAGGAAGTTCCTTTGGCTCATTATTGAAAGACACAGTAAGATTAATCAGGCTTTTAATGCATTTTAGTATGAGATAACCAACACAACTGGTAATATGTTGATAGAAACTGCGATTTCCCCCCCCCCAAAATCTAATTGTATAGGGTAGATTTTCAAATACTTCAAAGACATTTTTGCTATCTGTATTAGGAGTTAACAATAGGGAGACTTAGTTACACTAGGAACAGAAGATAGAAATGAAATGTGTGGACTAGATCCAGCAAAGATAAGAGGCAAAGATAAGGCCACTGTTTCTTAAGGAGAGGTCCTGGAAAAGGGAGCAGAGTAGATTCAGGGACAGGAGGTATGCTATGTTCATGATGAGCAATGGGCAGAGGATTGCCCAAGTCCCTCTGCTGAGTTCATAGACCACATGAACTGGGCAAGCCAGTCTCCTGTGTGGGGTAGACCTGTTGGGTGGTGCCTGGCGAGCTTAGTGATGAAACTAGTGCTGTGAGTAACTTGGAAAGATGAGTTCTGCATCATCCCACAGTCATGAGTCCTTCCTATTTTCCTCTGCAACAGAACTCCTAAACATCATACTCCTAGGAAGGAGTGGGACTGGAAAGAGTGCAACTGGAAACACGATCTTGGGGAGACCTGCCTTCCTGTCTCAACTAGGAGCTCAGCCCATCACCAGTAGAAGCCAGAGTGACATGATGACAGTGGACAGGCAGGATATTGTGGTTGTGGACACTCCATCATTCAGCCAGATGCCTGGTATTCAAAAGGATCCTTCCAGGTTAAAGGAGGAGGTCAAATACTGCTTGTCTCTCTGTGAAGAAGGAATGAAGGTTTTTATTCTGGTGCTTCAGCTGGGGCGGTTCACCCAAGAAGATGAGGCAGCAGTGGAGCAACTGGAGGCCATGTTTCAAGAAAAAAATTATGAGATATATGATTGTGCTGTTTACACGGAAGGAAGATCTAGGGGATAGAGACCTTGGTGATTATACTAGAAACACAAAGAACAAAGCCCTTAAAAGCATAATTAAAAAGTGCAAGGAGTGAGTTTGTGCTTTTAATAACAAAGAAACTGGTCAAAACCAGGAGGCCCAGGTGAAAGAGCTATTGAAAATAGCCAATAGTCTCAGAAAATACTATGATGAGCATTCACATTCATGGGTGGATTTTGGCCATCCATTCAAAACAATAGGCCAACAAATTGCTAGGATGTTTAAACAATGAACTCAAGTGAGTAATTAAAAGGTCTGGGACACAGGGATGCCATCAGACAGAGGTGGGTGGGATGAGGGAACGGCATGACTGGTGGGATCATTCCCTTCAAAGAAAGTTCATGACTTTGAAGGTCAACCCTAACCCTAACCCTAACCCCTAACCCTAACCCTCTAACCCTAACCCTCTAACCCTAACCCTCTAACCCTCTAACCCTAACCCTAACCCCTAACCTTAACCCTCTAACCCTAACCCTCTAACCCTAACATTCTAACCCTAACCCTCTAACCCTAACCCTAAACCCTAAAGCTAACTCTAAACCCTAAACCCTAACCCTAACCCTGAATCCATAACCCTAGCCCCGCACCCTCACCCTCACCCTCACACCTACTCCTAACCCTGAATCCCTAACCTGAACCTGAACCCTCACACCTACTCCTAACCCTGAATCCCTAACCCGAACCCGAATCCGAACCCAAACCCTAACCCCCCTAACCATGACCTTGACCCTAACCACCCTGACCCTTATCCTGACCCTGACCCCGTCGCAGACCCCGACTCCAACCCCGACCTCGACCCCAACCCACTTTGTGTTTACTTACCTTTCTGGGATCATATCTCTTTCTCAATACTGAGATCTTCAAAGAGGTCACTGCAGAGGAATGTTTCAGGGCATTCTTCTTGTCTTGTAACCTTTCTTTCTGGTTGTATCTTCTGTTTACATACCCACAATTCACATATTTCCCTACTTCACTGTCTTGGCATGTGTTCTATGAAGAAAAATATAATTAAATTACAAAAATAAAAAATAGTCAAATTCACATGCAGCAGCACACGCTCCTCTTTGTATTGATTTTATTTGGGGTGTCAGGTGGAACAAGTTCTACAATGGCTGCTTTTACACTAGCATTAATTGGGGAAGACAGCACAGATGAACATACAAACTCTGTGTTACTTCATCAAATGTACCTGAGCAGAGGACAGGGAAGGGAAGGGCATGAGGGGGGGGGGGGAGAAGGCAGAGGACATGATGTTTCTAAGCTTATTTTAGCAATAGTGAGCTGCCTTAGAAGGAAAAAGGTCTGTGGTGTATAATGCTGACAACGTGACCTTGAAAGGGCTAAAAGAAAACCCACAAACATATATGTTACACATTCTAAGCCATAATCACATTTTACACACACACACACCAGACATGTTTTTTAAAAATAAATCTATCTTAACAATATATGGCATCTCAAGATAATTCCATTAGGAAGCAATACTTAAAGATGAGCGCCAAATGAATCAAAACTGTATCATGGCCGGGCAGTGGTGATGCACGCCTTTATTCCCAGCACTAGGGAGGCAGAGGCAGGTGGGTCTATGTGAGTTCGAGACCAACGTAGTATACAAGAACTAGATCCAGGACAGCATCCAAAGCCACAGAGAAACCATGTCTCAAAAAGCAAAAAAAAAAAAAAAACAAAAAAAACTGCATCATGAAGAAGCAGGATATTGAAAACTATACATATCCATAGTACAACAAGCTATGTTTTTAAATACACAGTTGATCGATGATTATTCTATTTAATTATATCTCTAACAGACAGATGTAAAATGTAAACAATTCTTTGGATAGACACATGAAGTATTTTCTTACCTTCTTAAGCATGTTAATATTAACATTGTTGAAACATGTCAACAAAGGAGCACACATCGGGGATACATCATCTACCCTTGGTCTTGAACTCATGAGGATGAAACATGAGACATAGGAGTTCAAAGGTAGCCATGACAAAGTACTGACATCCAAACCAGGATGGATAACAAACAATGACATCTGAAGGAAATTTGTGGAAACATAAAAAAAAAACAGGAACAAGAAGCCATCAACCTTTCACAGACCTTTATGTGAAAAGTAAAACACTACCTAATAGTTAACAATGATCCACTTAGATAATAATCAACCCATTCTATACATTTCAGTAAAAAAATTGCCTATCATCAAGTGAAAGCACAACAGAAGATGAACAGAGTCAAAGAAGGAATATTTGAACCAGCAGATAAACTGAAGGAATACATGAACTAGCAAATAAACTTCAGTATGTGGATTTGCCACATATACAGGACATTTTAATACCTCATACAAAACTTTCAAGATCAGAAACTACAATGCTGTGATCTCTGCCATCATACTTGAATGAAATAGATGAAACAGATTCTTTCCATTGAAACTGAAGTCAACTGTGATATGTAAATTCTTTACCATATTGTTTACATGAACAGGATTTTTCTCATTCCTCCCTGTTTCCTAATGTCAAGATGACATATAAAGGTTTAAAATACCATATGGCTAAAGATATGATCAAGCAGTTAAAACTTCATTTCCAGGACCAAGGTCTAAAATATTGAGAGGGATAAAGACAGGGTCAAGCAGTTAAGACATATCCCTGCCCAGAATCAAGGTGAGGTTTTTGACAACATTCTGTGATTTCTGTTAAAAAAAAATACATGAAGACTAAAGGATTTACCATTCTAAGAACATGCATATATCTAAAGACACAATGACATAACAAAATAAAAATTAACAAAAATCATTAAACGTTTCCAATCATGACTATTTTTCTTTTCAAAGTATTCATTCCTATAACCCAGATGTTGAGGCTGATAAAGGCTTACCTACAGTTTTTCTGTATCATGATCTGCTTCATATAACAAAAAGCAAGCATGTAGTTCTGAAGTCAGAGAAATCAATACTTCCCAGTTGGTGGTATCATTTGAGATGATTAAGGAAATGATGCCCTGCTGGAGGTAATATGTCACTGGGGGTATGGTTTTATAATTGACATCTGCATACCATTTCCAGTTCCCACTGTCTGGTTCATTCTGCAGGTTGAGGATGTGAGATCTTAGCATCCTGCTATATCTGCCATGTCTGACACCTTTTGCCTTGCTGTTTTCATGGTGATCCTGTAACCCTCTGGAACCAAGAGTCAGATTAAATTCTTTCATGAGGTGATGTAGACATTATGCTATATCACAACAGAAAAGGCACATATAAATATTCATAAAGTTCTATATATTAGTGATTTCATGTCATTGAAGAGGAAATCTAAAAGGGTTACTTTATCATTTAAATTTGTAGGATTTTGTCCATATGAGTTTCAAGTGCAAACAAAATAAATACGGGCATCATACTGCTTAAACAGATAGTTGACACAGTGAAACTATTTTCTCCGGAATGCTCTTGTGTACCTAAAACGTGTTGCCTAGAGATCCTTTATAGCCAGACTTTCTTCTGTACAAGTTTTTTCGGCTCATCAGAAACTATTGTGATATGAACAGACTTTAACAGAATGATCGAACACTAAAAGTTTTACTCTTGTATACCATCACAAAGTATAAAACCTTACCACACTGACTACATTTATAGTTTCTCTGCAGTATGATTTTTTATCATAATTTCAAAGACTACAATGATGTACAAAGGCTTTACAACATTACTTTCATAGAGTTCCTCTCCAATACATGTTCTTTTATGCATTAAGAGAATACTGTGATGTGAAAGGCTTTATCACTTGGACTACATTCATACGGTTTCTGTCCTGTATGTGTTATTTTGTGTCTTTGGAGAATACTGTCCTGTGTAAAGCCTTTGGCACATTGATTACATTCATAGTCTTTCTCCCCAGTAAGGGTAATGTTAAGAAGTTGGATATAACTCTGTTGTAAAAAGGCTTTCCCACATTCATTCCATTCATAAGGTTTCTCTACATTATTGATTCTTTCATGCCTTTTAGGATGATTATGATATACATAGACTTTAACACCTCGAGAATATTCAGGTTTCTCTCCAGTATGACTTCTTTCATGCCTGCAATGATTATTGGCACAGTACTAAAATTTTAACACATCCATTCCACTGTTGAATATAACTGTATGAATTAATTTTACAATTTGGTCTAATTATAAAGAATAATCAGATCTTAAGGTTTTATCACTGTTTATCCTCATGCTGTTCCCCTTCATTAAGGTTGGTTTGGATCTTTGAATATACCTATGATGGTTCACATTTATTTCATCTTTTTTTAGGACTTAAATTTTATTACAAAATCAATGGAATTTATCTTGTATTAAATAAAACATTTCAACAATTCCCAAAGGGGCCTTAAAAATTCTTCTGCCACTTTGTATTGCATGTTTATAACAAATGAAAATTAAGAGTTGATGATTAGAAAATCAAAATATTAACTGAAAAATTCTACTCTTTGTTCTAATATATCTAATACTCATATAGCATCTTTTTTATATATGAGAGTTTTCCACTCATGTATTTTACTATAGTATGAGTCATACTACATTTGTAAAATGAACCAGGACAAAAGTATATACATATTCCTAGTACGATTTTTCTGAAGTGTGAGTTTGTTGATATATTTCCAATGAAGCTGGAAAAGCAATTACTTATAACTTGCATCACATTCAACAAATCTATTCAAAGTGGGGGCTGCTACATATCTTCTAATTGTTCTGAGAGAGAGAGAGAGTGGGCTATGTTGCTTTTTTAGATATCCCTATGTTCTTATGGCTTATATCAAGAGTGTCATATGATATACTTAATAAAGGAAGAGTAACAAATAAAAGGTGTCCACATTACATTCACACCATTTAACTTTCTATTCCTCGTGGACATATGGTATAGATAATAAGGTTTCTCCACAACAGCCACCCTTGTCTCTTGACTCCTCCTCTCACTAAAATTAGCAAAGTCACAAATATGTGAATAACACAAGCTTTACTATGAACTATTTGTTTATTAGAGGGTTTTGGACATGTATTTTTGACTTATTCAATGAGGATACCTTATGTAACATGAGTGGTATGAAACTAAATGGATTGGCAGGTACACAGCAGAGCTATCATGAGGCTATGATTGAAATGGTGGTATCTATTAAGGCATGGTTTCCTTGTCTGTTCTCTTAAATTTATGCCTTGTGAACACAATTCACCTACTTGACACTGAGGTATATGGTTTTTTGAGAATTTAATAATCATCAATGCACTTTAATTATACTGTTACTTTCTTTAAAACTTCCAGACACCTTAAAACTTGTTCTGAGGCACATTTGTATTAGCTTGTACATTAAAACTACCTTCTGTGTAGCCTAAAATATAGTACCAGAAAATGTCTGATATATTATTGGAAATTGTGCATCATTTAAGTTATTACTTTCATTGACCCTTAGAAACATGCCTGATTCATTCACATCATCCTTGCTCAGTTACAACTGTAATTACAGAAGAGCATCAATAACCAAGAGACAGTTGCCCCCTTATTTTAAAATGTGAAGGAAAATTCATAGTCTTACCTATAGCAGTGAGGTTCCTATAGTCTCCACCATCACATCTTTATGGAGATTCTTCTGGGAAGGATCCAGCAAAGCCCACTATTCCTGAATGAAGTCAAAATGAACATCAACACAGGTCACCGTGTTCTAAAATATACCATAAATGTATAAAAAGAAAGTTATACTGACAACACAGCTAATGTAACAATCACCAAGTCATTTAAAAAGAAAACTGAATAGGAGGGTCACCTCTGTTATTTCTGAACTCCTTGAATGGGATATCACCATGTTAAAGTAATGCCTGTTAATAGACATAACTGGTACCTAATGAATCAAGATTTGCAGTTGGCCTCGTATTTTTGGAAGCCTCATTCAAGTTGTTCTGAGCATATGGTAATCAACTGGCTAAAGTATAAATATTGAGAAAAGTAAAATTCCCTGACCATAGGGAAAGAACTTCAGTCCACTGAGGCTGGAGACCCCCTCAGCTCTGAATAAGTTCATTATTAAAAGTATATCAGAGTCTTCTTTCCACAGAGCAAAATGAACTCACATCCCAGCCTCAACATCCTCGACAGACTATCACACCATATGGCATAAATCATGATTCCTGATTTTTATCATTTGTTTGTTCATAATGGTAACAAAAATGAGAAGACTTAGAAGAAACATTAGCTGCTAATTATGAAGATTATTGGACTCTGAGTTCTTTTCATTAATAAAATAAGAAAAACCTCTCCAATGGCCAAGAACCACATTTTCCTACTTGACACTGGCCAGGTTAGGATGATGCTATGTAATGATTGGCTTAGCTCAGTGTCCTACAGCTCCAACCCTACTATGACACCATTAACAACATTTTTGTTTGGGATTGATTGTATTTCCTTTTTTTTTCTGAATGTGTTTTCAACTTGGTACATACAAAACATGGAGAAAATATAAATATCCTGTCATCTGTATTGTCACAATTATTTTGCTTAATAATTGTATGTTTTAATGCCTGAGATTTATTTTCCACCATTTATTTATTATTAATTTTAATATATAGTGTATGCTTTCTCCTTTTCTTGTTGGGGCCCAAAGTTGAAGATTGATATGTAACTGTTAATAATTCTTATATGTGGTCCCCATTGGCACTGTGTATTGCTTCAAGGGGGTCTTCCTCTAATAAAACTGCCTGTAAGCTCTGTCTGCAGGGAGTGTTTGTCCCTTACCTGCTGTGGTTTGTACCCACCAGCCAAGGTACCTCTCGCACAGTATTATAACTTTGATACCTTTTCATTTTGTTCATTAACTTTATTAAATTTTTTCATTTATTTTATATACTGAACAGTTTCCCCTCCCTCCTCTTCTCCCACTCCCTCCCCTCACCTCCCATGTAGCCCCCATCCACTCCTCCTCCACCCACTTAAAGAAAGGGGCTGGCCTCTCATAGGAGTCAACAAACCATGGCATCAAGTTGAGGCAGGACCAAGTTCCTCCCCCTGCATCAAAGCTGGAGGAGGCAAACCATCATGGTTCGTGATCCCACTGTGTGGAGCCCCACAAACAGACCAGGCTACACAATTTTCACACATGCAGAGGGCCTACTTCAGTCCTATGCCTAGCTCTCAGTCCAGGGTCCATGAGTTCCCATGAGCTCCGGTGAGCTGTTTCCATGGGTTCCCCTGTTTTGACCTTGATTCTCCTGGGTACTCCTCCATGTCTTCAGCAGGACTCCCAGAGCTCAACCCAGTGCTTAGCTGTGGATCTCTGCATCTGCTTTCATCAGTTATTGGATGAAGGCTCTCTGATGACAACTAGTCACCGATCTGATTATAGGGGATGGCCATTTCAGGGTACATATCCACCATTATTAAGAATCTTAGCTGGGGTAATCCTTGTGGATTCCTGGGTGTTTCCCTAGCACCAGGTTCCTCCCTATCCCCAAAATGCCCCCATCTAGATATACCTTTAATTACTCTGCCATTACTTCCACCCCCAACCAAGCCAACAAGACACTACTTGTTGCCATCTTACCCACCCACCCAAACTGCCCCGAGTTTACCCAGAAATTCTCTTCTACTACACCCAGCATAACTTTAGATGACCACAGAAAGAGAAAACAAGATATTTCATAACAAAACCAGATATAAGCAATACCTACCCACAAACCCAGCCATACAGGAAGTGCTAAAAGGAGAAATCCAACCCAAGGAAGTTAGCTGTGCTTACAAAAACACAGGCAATAAATACTATCACAACAGCAAAACAGAAAAAGGAAACACACACACACACACCATCACCACCATGACAAAAATCAAAAACCAACAAGAATTATTGATCACTGGGATTAATATCTCTTAATATCAATTCACCAATAAAAAGACACAGACAAACAAAATGGATATGAAAACAGGATCCATTCTTCTGCTGCATACAGGAAACACACATGAACTTGAAAGACAGACATTACCTCTAAATAAAGACTCAGAAAAAGAATTTCCCATCAAATGGAACTAAGAAGCAAGCCAGTGTAGCTACCTTAATATCTAACAAAATAAGCTTCTAACTAAAACTAATTTAAAGAACTGAAGAAGGACATTTCATATTCAAAGAAGAAATCCATCAAAATGAAGTCTCAGTTGTTAACATTTATGCCCCAAATACACGCATCAAACTCCATATATTAATAGTGGGAAACTTCAACATCCCACTGTCACCAGTGGACAGGTCTGCTATACAGAAATTTCACAGAGAAATAAGGGAAATAATAGATGCTATGACCTAAAGATACTTAACAGATATTTACAGAAAAGTTCACCCAAAAACAAAAGAATATACCTTCTTCTCATCACATCATGGGATCTTTTCTAAAATTGTCCACTTGGTCACAAAGCAAATCTCAACAGATAGAAAAAAATTTGGAATAACCCCACTAAAGAAAGCATACAAACACATGGAAAATGAACAACTCTCAACTGAATTACCACTGGGTTAAGGAAGAAATAAAAATAGAAATTAAAGACTTCATAAAATTCAATGAAAATGAATCCATGGCATATCCAAACTTAGGGAACACTACGAAAGCAGTGCTAAGAAGAAAGTTCATAGCACTAGGTGCTTACATAAAGAATTTGGAGAAATCTCACACTAGTGACTTAACAGTACACCTAAAAGCTCTAGAAGAAAAAAAAAAGAAAGAAACTCATCCAGAAGGAGTAGACAGCAGGAAATAATCAAATTCCAGGCTGAAATCAGTAAAATAGGAATAAAGAACAATACCAAGAATCAGTGATATCAACAAGATATCCAAACCAACTAAAAGGCAGAGAGAAGATATAGAAATTAACAAAATTAGAAATAAGAAGGGGGATAAAACAACAGACACTGAAGAAATCCAGACAATCTTTAGGCCATGTTTCAAAAACCTGTACTCCACAAAATTGGAAAATCTAAAAGAAATGGACAATTATCTTGATAGGTAGCACATACCAAAATTAAACCTATAATCCCTAAAGAAATAGAAGTCACTAAAAGTATCCAAAAAAAAAAAAAAAAGCCCAGGGCTGAATGGTTTCAATGCAGAATTATACCAGAATTTGTTCTACACAATAGAAACAGAAGAAACATTGCCAAATAATTTTTATGAGGCTGCAGTTACCATGATACCCAAACCACACAAAGACTCAACTGAGAAAGAGAATTACACACCTATCTTCCTCATAAACATTGATGAAAAAATACTCAATAAAATACTGGCAAAGCAAATCCAAGAGCACATGAAAAAAATCATCCACCCTGATAAAGTAGGTTTCATCGCAGAGATGCATGGATGGTTCAACATAGGAAAATCTGTCATAGAAATAAACTGAAAGAAAAAAAAACATGATCATCTTATTAGATGTTAAAAAAAGACCTTTTAGACATGTGAAAACAGCTTAATCATGAACCCCACTACACCCAAGGCTGTATCTGATAACCAGACCTTAGTGGTATCACTCACTCTAGATACACAAACAAGGTCTTAGAACCACATGACATCCACTGGACAGTATATAAACAGAGACCAAAGCTCTGCTATAGACATGTGAAGAGACATCACCTTGATCAACCCTAGGGATAGAGCATATCCTCAAGGATCATGACCCATGAATCAGAGACTTCTGTTAGAGACTGAACGTGAACATCAGCTAAAATACATTGCACAGATGAGCAGACCTGGTGGGATAGGCTTAAGACTATAATTGGGAATTCGGAGTGTGAACCTTGTGTGATGACCTTTGTTATACTAACTAGGCATATCTACCTTCTTACTCACAAACGTCAGGAACACTTTTCTATGAGTGATGATTGACTTAAGTATACATCAGGATGAGCAAAGGAAAACTTCTCCAAAACAAATGCAAGATAACAGATTTCTAAAGAACCAATATATGATTTCTATTATACACCTAAAAAACTTGTTTTGCTCTTATTACTTTATGAGTCAAAAGAAATTTTGAAAACAAATTTGTCCATTTTTATGTGTATGTTTGTATGTTAGAGAGAATGTCTTCCATTTGTGTACAGGTGACACACCAGAAAAGAATCTATCAGATACTCTGAACCTTGAGTAGCAGGTAGTTATGAGTCTCTTAATTTGGGTGCTGGGATCTGACCTGTGCTGAGTCACCTGCCAAGCCCAATAATACTTTTTATCCACAACTCTAAAAGTCTTTCGCAGATTAACAACACATAAATAAATAAAGTATATAAATGATCCTAGGGAACATGATGCATTACTATTAAGATGTTGTTTATGGTCAATTTGCACCATAAATTGAATACAATCCAAAGACAATGCCAAACAATTTATAAAAGGACAGCTGATACCAAAGCTGCATGCAAAATGGAAACACGCAGAATACTCAGTGCAAACACATATATATACACAACAGCACACACATTGATACAATATGACTTCTATATTTACCAGGGAAGCTACAATACTCAAGAATGTAAACAATATTTGTAAAAGAATAGAGGATGGAGAGTAAAAGCCAAGAACAAAAGCAGGAAAATCACCTTTTAACCAAAATACCAAAGGAAACTCAGCCAAACACAGTTACCTATGATTCTATGTGTACAGAAATTAAATAAACACAGATTTCACAACTCCAACAAAATTATTTAAAAGTGACCCTTAAACTGTTAATCTTCTGACCCACTAGCTACTGATATTTCTTACAGAGAGACTCCATGCTCTAGAGCCCTCCCAGCAAATGTAGGCAATCTCTTCCAGAGCCTTCTATGGCTCTATAGCCTCTCGTGCCCCTTGTGGTTTCAGGCAAACCCAGCCTCAATGATGTCCAATCAAAAAATAATGTGAAGAATAACTTAATGTCTGCTTCCTGACACATGGATGATGTTACAAGATGTGGCATCTTCCCTATTCACCTGCAAAATACTATACTAACCTGAAATACCTCTACAGCTCAGAAACTCCTTTTGTGCCCTGGAACTGAACTTCACTGAATCACAGCATGGTGACTGTCCATAGCAGAAAGTTGAAAGCATTCCAATCCTGTCTTTCTAAAGGATGATGCCCATCCACTCCTTTCTATCAGTTTTTAAACTATCTGTAAAATTTGTAAGACAAACCTAAAAGTGGAATGTAATATCCAGAACTTCTAGAAACCAGACCTTCTCTTTTCCAATCAGTCTTCCCACTGCACAACAAAAGCAATGCCCGTGTGTACACATGGACAGTTATATTACCAACTCATAGTCTCCCATGCCAGGATGGCAGAACCTCCTTCTCCCCAGGGAATCCACACTCAACAAAGCTCAGAGGCCAAGGTCCACTGCCTGGGTCAACACAGGGACCAACAGAACCTCAATCTGGCTCATGGTCCATCCCAGTCCAAGCAGTCACGATTCTGATAGCTTAGCCAACCTGCTTTTCCTGGTCTGGATACAGTGGCCCACACACTCACCATGGCATGGCTTGTGGTCTACTGTGGTTCCACAGCAGAAAAAGAGGAGAATCCTAGAAAGAACCTGTATGCTACCTCTCACAGGTGCTCCTGTTGGCTAAGCCTTCCAAAAGTTTCTCATTAGTTAGTACAACATTGCTGGGCTTCAGGACATTAGCAGTTACCCTACTGGGTGAACAGAGATCAAGTGACTCAAACCACACAAGCCCTCCCAGCTTTGCCCTCCACACTACAGTCAGAGAGGTTCCTAATCTGGGAAATTCATAGTTCAGTAAAAATCCTCCACTTTCCCAGAGCACTTCCTGTTCCTCTTATAAGGCACAGGGTCTTTTATGTGCACATTCAACTAGATACTCAATGTCCAGCATAGCCAACCCTTTGCTTCATAGCTGGGAGATTCTGCAACCAAACACATTCAAACAACCTCTGTTGTTAAACAAAAAGAGTTCATGGATGAGAACACAAGGAAGGGGCCATGGGAGGCCTTGGAGGCAGAAAAGAGTCAGGGGAATTAATGTAATCCAAAAAAATTATGTTACAAAGTTGAAACAGGAGTTATGGTTATGTGGTCCAGAGACTAGGGATTTGTATTAGAGCAAAACAAGTACTATTCACACTATTTCTCTCAGGGTTACCATTTTAAACCTGGATAATACAGTTATGTTAGGCAGGGCAACACCATTTTATCCAGTTCTTCTATTTAGGTTGAAATCATGTAACTACAGTAATTTGGTGTTATGAAAAGTTATGTTCTTTATCTAGATTCTTGATTGCCTGATCCATGAAAATGAGAAATGGACAGTCATGACATTTATGGAACACCTAAATGATTACCTGACTCCACATTGCTAAAGACAACCACTGTCATGGCAGGAAATCTGTCTTCCTTCTTCTTGTCCCTCCCTTTTTGTGCTGTGACTACACCTACTTTACAGTTGGTGAGTGAATGTAATTCTTTTTTTTTCTTTCTTTTTTTTTTTTTTTTTTGGTTTTTCAAGACAGGATTTCTCTGTGGCTTTGGAGGCTGTACTGAAACTCGCTCTGTAGACCAAGCTGGCCTCGAACTCACAGAGATCCGCCTGCCCCTGCCTCCCGAGTGCTGGGATTAAAGGCGTGCGCTAATTCTTACACAGTTTATCACTTCACTAGTAAATTCACAATAAAATCTAGAAAACTTGGAGGATATTCATTTACTGGTTATTTTTCCTTCCCAGAGACTGGTCAAGACCCAGCCTGGAAGGAGTTACATGACTGTCTTTCCAGCACTGGGCAGCAGAAGTAGGATTAGGTGTTCAAAGCAATTATCAATTACATCTTGTGAAGCAAGCCTGAGCTATAGGAGACATTGATCAAAACCAGTGGTTCTCAACCTTTCTAATTCTGTGACCCTTTAATACATTTCCTCATGATGTGGTGACCCCCAACCATAAAATTATTTTCAGTGCTACTTAATAACTATTATTTTTCTGATATTAATTATAGTATAAATATCTGTGTTTTCCGGTGATCTTAGGTCACTCCTGTGATAGGGTCATTGGATTCCCCCAAAGGGAGCTGTGACCTCACAGGTTGAGAAGCACTGCTCTAAACTGATACATATAAATAAATTGATAAAGAAATGAATAAGTGGCACTTAAGAAAAAAATGGAATGAAATTCTTAAAGCAGGAAACAATGAAAAAAAATTTTAAAGGCATTATGGCAGTAACGCATTTAAAGAAAATGAAATTTTAAAAATGTTATCAATAATTGACTTTTTTAAAGAGATAAAAACATTGAAAGAACACTTACCTATATTGACTTTGAAACAGCATAGGTATTTTCCTGGTAGGGATAATGACATTAATAAGACATTGTGTGACTTTGTCATGTGTAACATGAGTGCTGGAAGCTGATGCATGGAGTTATAACCAATAGCCTGTGTCCCAAAACTCTGAGTTGACTTAACTATGTCAACCAGAATTGTACATATCTGCATAAGAGTTGGCTAATTGAAAACTGAATATTTAGTAGTTCAAACTATCCTCACTAACTGTACACCCACCAATTCTGCCTGTCTCCATTCACATAGAAGGAATTAATACAAGCAGGGAAATTATACAGAAAGTCACTCACCCTGCCCCATCAGGCCCTTTTTTACGATGGAGACCACTGCAGCTCACTGCCTTAAACTCCACTCTCTGATATAGTTATTGTCTAGACTGTTTCTCCTGCAATGTACACAGTGCACTGTTCCTCCTTTTCTGTCTGAAGGGAGAAGTCATGTTCCACACACAATTCCTTTTCCTGTTACTGCAATGGACAGTCAACTATGTTACTCAAACTGGTAATTTTAGAACTCTGTGATGCTATAGACTTGTAATCCAAGAATTTATGGTGTTTAGTCAGGAGGAAAACAAGAGCAATGCCCTGTGTGACCTCAGACAGGGTTCAAGTCCTCCTCAATTAATATAGGAGACTTTGTCTCAAAACTAATTTTCAAAAAGACTGGAGAAGCCACTGTTCTAGAATTATTATAAGTTTATTGCACACTGGGACTTAACATTGGTTGTGACACTATAATGTCCTCTTGTGCAGCATGTTAGAGGCCTTTGATGGGGAGGTGGTCCTTTTGGCTGGTTGTAAGTCAGGGTTGTCTCTTTTGTTATGGGACTATAAAGGTTACTTAATCCTGGTGAACAAACATTACATTTAAAAAATACTAATCTCTAACAGGTGTGGTTAGCATACTTATCTTTGGGGTATTTGGGATACAACCCTCCCTTACATAAATTCTGCTTTGTGTGACTTAACACCTTCTAAGATTGGTAAATCCATAAACTATCAATTCTATTACCATGAATTCTACTCTTCTGCATTACAGTTTAGCAATGAAGATTGTAGCACTAATTATAATTGGTCTTAATAATAAAAACCTAGAGTCAGATATAGGAGTTAATGGTGAAAGATCAGGGAAGCAGAGCAGTCAACCCCTAGTTCTTAACCTGAATCCTCAGAACAAAAGAGCAATCCTGTCCCTATGAATATTCAGACTGAACACAATGAGCTTCAGTCTCCTCCTGCATTATATTCCTCTCTCCACCCAGCCATATTACTCCTGTCTCCATCTCCCAAGTACTGGGATTAAAGGTTTGAACCAACATCACCTGGTTCTGTTTCTCTTTTAGACTAGAAAATCTAGTGTAGCCCAGGGTAGCCTTGAACTCACAGAGATTCACATGCCTCTGCATCCCAAGTGCTGGGATTAAAGGTGTGTGCCACCATGGCCTGGCAGGCTTTATTTGTACAAACAAAATACTACCACACTTGGAGATACGATTTACAAGCTCCAAAAAACTAACTTCATCTGGATCCTAAACCTAAATGTTAAATGTTAAAAACGCAGAACTTCTGGAAGATACTAGAGAGATTAGTAATCTCCGACTTTAGCAAATGTGTGATGATATGAGCACCACAGAGATATCAATAACTAGGATATTTCTAAACACAGTTTCTCTCCCAATCCTCTGCCCGGGAGTGAAGTTATTCAGAGGCTGCCAGCTAGGATCACACAGGACCACGCTGGACCAGGCAGAACCAGGCAAGAATATGGTGAACTCTGTGTCTTGCCTCTGGCTCCCACCCAGCCTAGAGAAAACCAACTACGCCGGCTCCCGAGCCTCAGTCGGACTCTCCACCTACTCTGAGGACAGTAGCCCCTGACTCATCAGGGCCAGCCACTCTCCTCACATGGGGGAAGCAGTCCCTCACTCACTTTGGCCCACCGCTCCTCTCGGTTTGTGAAGAGCAGCACCTCACTCACCACAGTGCAGCTGCTGAGATGACCAATGTTCTCCCCAGAACCAAAGGCACAGGACAGAAGACAACTTCTAACTTCCTGAGGCAAAGAGCTGAGCAGAAAGCTAGGCTCCAGGAAGAACCCGCCCATCTGACTGGCGGGTACGCTAGAGGCTCTGATTGGCTAGTGAGGCCTGAGTGACAGGACCAGGTGACCTGAAGAGGCACAGCAAAATGGTTTAACATGAGCAAAGAATTCCTGGGTGGCCCCAGGGGAACAGAAAACAGGAAGCCAAGAGGTGAATCCAGAGGTGGGGATTTTAATGCCCTCCAGGGGTGAAGCCACAAAGGGCAGACTTCTTAAGTGTGGAGTCTGGACTGAGATGACTCCAGGGGAGGGCCTACCCTTGTCACCTGGAGGGCAGTGTTTGGAACGGGTCTACCAAACATTCCAACTTCTTTGTATATAGAAACCTGTAGGGCTTCCACCTAAACAACGCAGACTCCTCGGGTATAGGGTCGTGGGTTTAAGTCTGGTTTCCTCCTGCTGACAAGAGACGAATGTGTGCATGTTGGGGGCGGGGGGAGTCAGGAGTTGGTGGGCTCACATTCAACAGGAGGTATGGGTGGAGAAGTAATCAGTTAACTGCCATTCTGTACACCTCGGGTTCCTTGAGGAGTCAGAGAAGGCAGATTGGGTTAAGCTTCCACCATAATAGGGAGGTGCAGGTAGAGAGAGGCTTGTGTGAGTCCAGATGGTGTTTGGTAGCACCTTTCCAAACCCAGTCCTCGGGGCGCCAAGGCGAGCACTCCCCTGGATTCATCTCAGTTCATTCTTCACCTTTAGAATACCCACCATTCAAGGCTCCACCCCTGGGGGATGTTAAAAGCCCCTACCATAACTTGGTGTTTGCCACCTCATGGCTTGCAGGTGTCTCGCACCGGCAGTGGCTGCACAGGCTCAGAAGATCCAGGCGCGCTGCGCATGGATGCTAAGTGCGGCCTCCAATCCCTGGCCAGGGCCATGCCACGGCCTGCCCAGGACACACACTCTGAGAGGGTGGCTGCGAACTACAGGTTCCAGAAAGCATCTGGGCAGAGCCCAGGTGGCGTTGCTAAGTGATGGTGCCTAAACCAAACTCAGGATGGCTACAGGTGCTAGCGCCGGCCGGTGTTTACAAATGCAGCCAAAAATCTGACAATTTATCGTGTGCTCAGGATTCAGTTTAGAACATGTGAGCCCACCTAAAGCTCCCATGCACAGCCGAAGAGCATTACACATAGGCAGGAGAATCCAAGCGCCACCAGGTGCACCTGCCCCCAAACATTTTTCCCCTCACCCCCAGCCAGAGCTACCTCTCCAGCTGGATTAAAATGAGACTAGGAAATGAGGGGGGCTTTGCTCCAGACCCAGCACAGAATTCCTGTTCCTCCCTGGACTCCTTGACCTTTCCATTTCATCCCATTCAATGGAGTCCAGCCCTTCAGCTCTGGGAGAGGTGTTTCCCCTGTGTTGTGGTTTCTGATCTATTTTCTTGCTTCCTTCTGCCAGCCACCCAGTCTCTCCTGCTCTAAAAAGCAAACTCTTCTGGAGGTGCCTCCGCCTCCAATTCCTTTCCACTAGTTCTTTCTGGGATACACTTCCAGCCACTGCTATGAAGTCCTCCTTGATCGAGGAGCGAGCTGCTAACTCCAATGATTGGTTTCAGCTCTCATCTCTCTCATTGTAGCAATAGGAGCCCCAACAGACGGCCTCTCGAGTGATACAATGTCTGCACCCTCTTCCACCACAGCAGCTACTGCTGTAAGTTTGGAAATAAAGTTCATACCTACTTTGCAAGCACTTTGGTGCTTGCTTTGGGATTATTTGCACCTTGGAAAGAGTAACTGCTAGTTTTCGTTATTCTAGATGCAATAGCTTATTAGCCTATAATTAACCAAGTAGACGTGACTGAATTTTAGCATTGGAAGCTAAGCTAAAGTGGATTTATGAAGCTCACATGTATGTGGTGCAACATATTTCTCTTATTTATTGTCAAAATGCAATTGAGAGTAAAGGGAGGATGTGGGGTTTCAACTCTTTGCCTCACTGAAATCCAAATTACTGCTTACCCGAATTTTTAAATTTCTTTAGTTCTTGTGATGATGCCATGGCTGGTCTGAAATTCCTGGGTATAAGGTAGCCTACTTTACTGTCTCAGCCTCTGGGGTAACTGGGATTGATTGATCACGGTGACAGGTCCCCCATTACCCAATTTTAAAGCAGTAGAGAAAGAATACTTGTTATATATGCTGTTTAAGTAGTGATTGATTTTTCACAACATTTTAGAGATTTTCCCTATATATTGTTGTGTATGTATCTTACATCTGCTTTTCTTGCTGTTCAAAGATGCCCTTGCAACTTTTTTTGGCAGCCCAAAAATATTCCCCAAAGTGAAATATTTTTAAAATCTTTTAGGTTATTGCTTACTAAGCTTTAGAGACTGAGTGTAGATATAAAAAATGATAAGGTTTTAATTTGTTCTGTTTGGTGTGTAGATTTTGTGAAAGTCTGTGGGCTCCTCCCTTCCTTACACAAGACTTCATGTAGTGCACACTCATCTTGAGCTCTCTATGCAGCACAAGAGGACCTCTCAGGCTTGATTATCCTGCCTCTACATTGCCCAGGCTGTCCTCAAACTCTGTGTACCTCCATTCTTTATCCTCCTGAGTCCTGAAGTTACAGGTCGTCCAACCTTGAGCTACTAGACCCTACTGATAGCCAAGTTTTTAATCAAGGTGTCAGAGAGGAAGTATGGCAGTGACCTCTAGTCTAGCCAAAGACACTTAACTGTTGCACTCTGGAGCTTTACTGTAGTTACTTAATTTGGGGATTTCTTGTTAATCAATAGTAAAGCAAATACACTTAAAAAGGAATTTAGCCAGACACTGGTGGTTCAAGCCTTTGATTTCAGCACTGTGGAGACAGATGCAGGTGGATCTCTGAGTTGGAGGACAGCAAGTGCTACAAAGAGAAACCCTGTCTCAAAAATTATATATATATAATATTTATTTAAAATTATGTGTATATATGTACATGCATATGGAAGTACCCGTGGAGATCAGGAGAAATTATCATCTTTAGGAGCTGTATATACACATGGTTGAGAGTCATCAGGTTTAGGAGGTAGAAATAGAACTCCAGTACTCTGGAAGAACAAGAAGTGCTCTTAAATTGAGGTATTGTGCTAGCCCAACAGATGCACTGTTAATAGTTATTCTGCAGATGATGATGATTGTTATTATTGTTTTTCTTTGCTGCAGCTTTGGGCAGTGAAACACGATCCACCAAACTCAAAAAACCCACATGGAGTTCATTGGGAAAGGGAACGAAGTGTGGTTGTTAACCAATCATGAGCAAAAATGGAAAGAGAGAGAACAGACAGGAGGTGCTTGCTCATAAATGGAAAAGGAAAGGGAGTGGTTTAGAACGATGCTCAGCAATTTGGGATCTTGAAACTGGAGTCATGGAGCTGCCTTTGGCCCTTATACAGCCACTTAAAGCATGTACAATGCAGCCATGCAAACTTTGACAGCCTTTGAGCTGTCAGCGAGGAGCAATCACCTGTCAAAGACAGATCCTGGGGTGAGGGAAGGTCACCTGGAGAAGATCAGATGAGATTTATCCCAGGACTAGGAGGGAACCTGAGGATTAGAGGCCCCTAGACCAGGAAAGACTCCCTAAGGAGAAGGCACAGGCCCTGGAGAGGACTGGTATGGAGTGACAGGTTGGTGCTCAGGAGAAACCACGTGGCTGAGAGAAGGAGAGGAATCAGGAGCAGGAACAAGGCCAGGTTGCCCAGGACCAGGGTAGAGGGAGAAACCAGGAGATCAGTACTACCTTTTCTGTGTGCTATTATTTCCTTTGCTACTTACAAAATATTTGCATTATAAAAAGTTATAAAGGACACTAACTGTGGGTGTGGTGGTGCAGGCCTTTACTCCCAGCACTCGGGAGGCAGAGGTATTTTTCAGACTTTGTGGCCAGCTTGGTCTGCAGAATAACTTCCAGGACAGCCTAGGATTCACAGAGAAACCTTGTCTTGAAAAGCATAAAAGGCCACTGTAACAAAAATGTTTTTAGTTATCACTCAAAATGATAAATAAACATCTTGTGTGTCCTTGTTGTCCTCCTACATGTCAAGCCTTAAGAATTTTCTTTTACATTTTTTTACAAATGAAAAATGTCTCCTTTTTGTCTGTCATGTACAATATCTTTGGGAAAGGCTTTTCTATTTTATGTCTGGTTAGGCTTATCCCTGTCAAGAAGTATTTCTGGTACAAATCTGTGATTAAACTTTAATCAGAAACATATGAGGCTTTCTCAGGATGTTGGGTATTAGATTAAACTTGTCTGGAATCTGTGTTTGGTGGCAAGGTCTCACTACGTATCTTTCTGTCTAGCCTCAAACTAAATTGGCTGTGTAGGCTGGGTTTGAACTCTAATGCTGTCCTCCTGTCTCAGCCTCCTGAGTTACAGTGTACATGTGTGAGCCACCGTACCTGTTTTCAGTGTTGTGATTTCTGTTATCCAATGAATCATTGCTAAAGTCAACATTGTCAGGCTTTTTATTCCTTGTTTTTCTTAGTTTAACAGTGTTAGGTCTTAGGTACAAGTCTTTGGTCCACTTTGAGTTCATTTTTTCTTAGGTGAACATTCAACTTCATTATTCAGTGTGTAAATACTCACTTTCCCTAGCACCATTTGTTAAAAAGACTGATCTTTTCATACTGTTTTGCACACTTACCTAAAAGCATATGCCAGATATGAGAGGGTTTGTTTGTGGCCATCTGTTCCACTGATCTATGTATGTCTGTCTATCTATGTCACTTCCATGTAGTTTTGGTTACTTATACCTTTATAATAAGTTTTAAAGTCAAGAAGTGTGAGTCTTACAGGTTTGTTAGGTTTTTGTTTGTTTTTAGTATTTTGTTTTTGGTATCTTTGAAATGGACTCACAAAGCCTAGGCTACCATGCAGAGTATTGATCTTGCTGCCTTAGCTTCCCTAGTGTTGAGATTTGCCTTAAATGGTTTCAATAATGTTTTATGACTTCCATTTTTAAAAATCTTTTAACTGCCTCAGTTAATTTATTCTTAATGTTATGTTAAATTGAATTAATTTTGCAATTTTCATTTGTACTGTTTACTGCTAGTATATGTAAATGTAATTGATTTTACATGCTAATTTTAAATTTCATTATATGTGTGTATGATGTATATGCTAGTACCAGTATTCTTATGTCAGTAACATCAAGTTATGATATGATTTTCCTACTTTATTACATCTCTACCAGATAAATGGAAATACTGTTTTGAATACATACATGAGGTAGTTAATGTTTCTTATATACTCTTAAGCATTTTAAGATTAACATTTTTAAATGGTGTTGACAAAACAGTACACATTGGGTACAGTATATGATCTACCCTTGGACATGTACACAGGAGGCAGACACATGAGGATCATTGAGTTCAAATATGTCCCTCAATCATTACTGAAATCCAAGTCAGACTAATAACAAACAACAAAATCTCAAGTAAATTTCTGAAAATATGAAAAAAAACAGGAACAACAACCCACCACCTTTTCTTAGACACACTTACTTTAATTTATTTCCTTCAAGGCTACCATTAAAAAGAAATGGAATGAGATTTCTTTCCTTGAACCTGAAGACAACTGTGATATCTAAAGTCTTTACCAAGTCATTGCATGTATAGGGGTTTTCTCTTGTATAAGTTTGCCCCTATATTCTGACTTCAAAATGGTATGAATATGCTTTTAAATACTTAAAGTGCCAGAGACATGGATGGGCAGTTAAGATATGTTCATTCCCAGACCAAGATATGATTATTGACAACTTCCTGTAATCCCTGGACCAGAAGACCCAAAGGTCTAACATTCTCAGGAACCTGCATGTACATTCAAATACCCACACAAACACACACTAACATCACATAATTAAAATTAAAATGACTCTTTAAACAAACATATTTTCACTCATGAAAGTTTTTCTCTGTTGAGGCACCTAACAGCTTACTTACAGAGTTTTTCATCATCATGAATTGATTCATGTAACAGAAAGCAAGCATGTAGGTTTGAAGTCAGAGAAATCAGTCCTTCTAAGTTGGTGGTATCACTTGGGGGAAGATGTAGGAAATGTTGCAGTGTTGGAGGAAATATGTCGCCAGGGGTAAGGTTTTGAGAATTTACATCCAAACAACACTCCCAGTTCCCACTCTCTACTTTATACAGCAGTTTAAGGATGTGAATTCTTAGCCTCTGCTTTAACTGCCATGTCTGACATTTGTTGCCATGCCACTCTCATAGTGATCTGTATCCTTCTGGAACCAACGATCAGATTAAACTCTTTTATAAGTTGACACAGATATTATATCACAACAACATAAAAGGAAATAGTACAAATTCATAAAGTTTTATATCTGAATTAATTATTTCATATAATTGAAGTATAAAATCTGAAGGGGTTACCTTATGTAAATTCATAGTGTAAATGTTACAGTTCTGAGGGGAGGAGAGATAACATGTCAAAAGTCAAGCTATACCTACAGCTGTGAAGGGAGGGTACTTACAGCAATTAAGAGAAAGGTACTATGTTGGAAAGTCAGGCTATACCTGAAGCTGTGGAGGCAAGGTATCCTAGATACCTACAGCTCTGAAGAGAAAGGTACCATGACTGTCAGAAGTCAGGCTATATCTACAGCATTAAAGGGATGGTACCCTGGTTAACTACGCTGGGAGAAAGGAATCCGGATTGTAGGGAAGTCAGGTTATACCAGACTGTGGAGGGAAGGTATCCTGGATTTCTGAAAAAAAAAATGTATCATGACTGTCAGAAATCAGGATGTACCCACAGTTATTAAGGTAAGGTATTCTGGGCTTTGATACACTCTCCAGTTTCCCAGAAGTGTCCATTACATCTCTGTTCTACTCCACTAGAGAGTTTCCCAAAAAAGTTGTCCATTTCTTCTCAGCTACAGACCAAACTGGCACTCCTCTGCTTCACTCAGCTAAGGGGGGAACCACTACACAAAGGTAGCAGTCTGTTCTGGCTCCAGCAAAAAGTTGTTACCTCTGCTTCACTGCCTAGGGGAGTTTCCCAGCAGAGGTGTTTATTTCTCTGCTCCACTCCACTATGGAGTTTCTGATCAAGAATGGTGAAAGAAAGTCTTCACCCCAGAGACTCATTCAAAAGGTTAATTTGGGAGAAATCCAGGGGAGTGGCCGCCTCTGTCAAGGTGGAAAAGGACTTCTGTCACTGAACAGGCACAGGGCTTTTACATAGGGCTTCTTATGGGCAGGGTTTTTCCTTGGAATTTTCAAGGTGGGAATTGGTGGGATTTCAGTCACTGAGTTTAAAAAGCTGAGAAATTGACTGTATTTCTTTATCAGGGAATGGTTGGTTTTGAGCTCAGGGATTCATTGGTTTTATGCTCAGTTTGTCAAGGGTAGAATGTGTTTCTTGGTTCTGGTTTCAAAGCCAAAGTGTGTGTCTCTCAGTGGTCCTTTTTAACTGCTTGGATCTGGTTTCAGAGCCAGGGTGTTTCTTTCATTGGCTCTGAATTCAGGGACAAAGTGTGTTTCTTTAGCTCTAGTTTCAGGGTCAGGGTGTGTTTCTTTGGCTGTGATTTCAGGGCCAAAGTGTGTGTCCTCCACTTGCCTTGATTTCAGAGTCAATGTGTTTCTTTGCCTGGCTCTTTTACCCTACACAGAGGGATTCATAAATTCATGAGTTCTTTTTTCCCATGAGTTTGCTGGTGCAAATGGTGTAAAAACAGTCATCATAATGCTTGAATAGATTGCTGACACTGTCAAATTCCTTTCTATAGAATAAACACTCTTGTTTAACCGAATGTAAGTGTGTTGGAAAAAGATCTTACCAAATTCTTTATAATAAGTAGTACTCAAAGACTAATGTAATATGCAAAGTCATTAACAGATTGATTTCACACAAAAAGTTTTACTCATGTATAAAGTGTGAAACTTTACCACACTGATTACATTTATATAGTTTCTCTGCAGGGTGATATTCTCTCAAGATTTTGGAGACTACTGACACATGAAAATGCTTTAACAGAGTGATTACATACAGTGTTTCTCTCTTTTATGTGTTCTTTTATGACATTGAAAAATGTTGTAATATGCAAAGGCTTTACCACACTGAGTACATTCTTAGGGTTTTTCTCCAGTATACATTAATTTATGTCTTTGAAGAGTAATGTGACATGCAAAGCCTTTACCACATTGATTGCATTCAAAGGGTTTCTCTCCAGTATGTGTTCTTTCATGTTTTGCAGAAGACTAGAACGTGCAAAGGCTTTACCACAATGATTACATCCATAGGGTTTCTCTCCATTATGTGTCCTTTCATGCATATGCAGATGACTGCATTGTGCAAAGGCTTTACCACACTGATGGCATTCATAGGGTTTCTCTCCAGTGTGTCTTCTTTCATGTTTGGGGTCTATGAGGTCCCCTTTGTTCAGGTCAGCTATTTCTGTGGGTTTCACCCGCCCAGTCTTGACCCCTTTTCTGATCATTCCTCCCTCTCTGCAACTAGTTTCCAGGAGTTCAGTTCAGTGTTTAGTTGTGGGTGTCTGCTTCTCCTTCCTTCAGCCACTGGATGAAGGCTCTAGGATGGCATACTAGGAAGTTATCAATCACATTATCAGGAGAAGGCATTTAAGGTAGCCTTTCCACTATTACTTAGATTGCCAGTTGATGTCATCTTTGTAGGTATCTGGGCATCTCACTAATGCCAGATCTCTTTTCAAACCTATAATGGCTACTTCTATTATGGTATCTCTCATCCTGCTCTCCTCTATTCTTCCCCAACTCAACCTTCCTGCTCCCCCATGCCCTCCTTTCCCCTCCTCTTCACCCCCTCTCTTCCTCTAAGGTTCCTCTCCTCCCCACCCTCATGCTCCCAATCCCCTCAGGAGATTCTGGTTCCCCATCTCTGGGGAACCAAGCATAACTCTCTTTGGGTCCCCCCTGTTTTCCAGACTCTCTGGCTGTGGGATTGTAGGCTGGCACTCCCCTGTTTCATGCCTAAAATCCATATATGAGTGAATACATACCATGTTTGTCTTATTGTGACTCACTCAGGATGGTTTCTTCTAGTGCTATTCATTTGCCTGCAAATTTCAAGATTCCATTGTTTTTTTTCCATGAGTAGTACTCCATTGTGTAAATGTACCACATTTTTTCTATCCACTCTTCAGTTGAGGGGCATCTAGGTTGCTTCCAGGTTCTGGCTATTACAAATAATGCTTCTATGAACATAGTGGAACAGATGTACTTGTTGTATGAATGTGCATCTTTTAGGTATATGCATAAGAGTGGAAGAACTAGGTCTTGTGGTAGACTGATTCACATTTTTCTGAGGAATCTCCATACTGATTTCCAAATTGGCTGAATGAGTTGGCACTCCCACCAGCAGTGGAGGAGTGTTTCCCTCTCTCCACATCCTCTCCAGCATAAATTGTCATTGGTGGTTTTGATTTTAGCCATTCTGACAGGAGTGAGATGGTATCTCAGAGTTGTTTTGATTTGCATTTCAATGATGGCTAAGGATGTTGAACACTTTCTTAAGTGTCTCTCAGCCATTTTAGACTCCTCTATTGAGAATTCTCTATTTAGTTATGGAGACAACTTTTTGGATCCTTTGGTGTTTTGGAGACTTGCTTCTTGAGTTCTTTGTAAATTTTGGAGATTATCCCTTTGTCAGATGTGGAGTTAGCAAATATCTTTTTCCATTCTGTGGGCTGCCTTTTTGTCTTGTTGACTGTATCCTTTGCCTTACAGAAGCTTCTCAGGGGGTCCCATTTGCTAATTGTCAATATCAGTGTCGTGCTACTGGTGTTATATTCAGGAAGCATTCTCTTGTATCAATTCGCTCAAGGGTACCTCCCACTTTGTCTTCTAAGAGATTCAGTGTGGTTGGATTCATGATAAGGTATTTGATCCATTTGGACTTAACTTTTGTGTGTGTGATTCATGGATGGATAATAAAAATTTTATACATGAACACAATGGAATATTATTAAGCTGTTAAGAAAAATAATGTTTTTAATTTCACAGATAAAAGGATCAAGCTGCAAACAATCATTCTGAGTGATGTAACAGAGACTCAGAAAAAAAATGTCAGACATTTCCTCTTATTTATGGTTGTTAAATTTGAGTCTTCAGATATGAATAGCTCATTTGGGAAGCTCTTATATATCTGAGTTTATAATTCTAATAAAACAGTTAAATCTGTTACCAACCAGCCTACTTTGTCTCCAAGCCTATTCTCCCTGCTGATCCTAGAATGTAAATGACCTAGAAGCTAGAAAATTTGCTTTCATTCTCCTTTCAATGAATACAAGAAATACTTTGCTGCTTGATTTTTTTCTCACTTTGCACTTAAACCACTTACAGTAAAACTTTCTGTTAAATTACCTTGTCCTGTTTGTAATTGACTCTTCTTTGTAGAGTTTGATCAGAGTTATACAGTAAGTTCCAAAACAGCTTTCGTTATTGTTGATTTATTGTATGTATGCTATGCCAAATATAGCAAGAATATTAAACTTAAAACCATATTAAATATCTTTGAATCATTATGTACTATGCAAAACTTATGATTTGAAACATGTAATAAAGTATTATCTCTCTTCATTTAAATTTTCCCACACTTATGGTATAGTAAACATAATTATATGAATTTTGGATGACTATATTTGTAAAAGTGTATATCATAAAATAATTTATTCCTGATAGTCATTATATCCACTATCGCACACAAATAATTGCAGAAAGAACTTTTAAGATCTACTCTCTTAGAGGTTTTCAAGCATAGAGTACACTAGTACTAACTACAGTGAGCATGATATACAATAGGTCTCAAGCTTACTTTTCCATTGGACTGAAATTTTGCAACATTTTACTAAAATATCTCCATTTCCTGATAGGCCCCCAATCCTGAGGGCACTTTTCCTTTTGACCATTCGTTTAACCACAGCAGTGTGGCTACCTAATACAAAATTCACAAGAAATGAGGATTAAAGAGATGAATTAGCAGTTAAAATCACTTGGGGCTATTCCAGGGGACACAAGTTTAGTTTCCAGCATCCAACTGTTTATGTTCACAACAGTTTGTTGCAACAGGTCCAATCTGACCCTTCTTGCATTTTCTCTAGTGTTTAGCTCTTTATTATATACCATGCATAATTATCTACAAACTAATATGATATCACACAATTATATAATCAATCAATTTGTTATAATGAAGTTTAACTAATTTCTTGATAAAATTTCAAATCTTGGTGTTATTCCTAGAATTGTTTTAGCTATTTAAACTCTTAGTCATATATATTTCAACACCCTTAAATGAAAATTACATATCTATAAAGCTCATATTGTAGATATAGTAAGCAAGTCCTATTTCAATACAAAATCCAGATTATAAATTACTGACTTTTTCATGGTTTTAAAAGACATTTCATCTTACCGCAAGCATATGCACAGAAATGACTCCAGGCTGTTTACATAATTACTTTCTTGCTATTTAATTGATGCAATATTCAAAAGAAATGTTAAAAACTAATGTGTTTTCATCTTTTTTCCTATTCTTTTTTGTATTTAATGATAAACTCCCCAATTCCTCATATAGAATACATGTGTATTGATTTTTAAGAAAAGTTAACTTCATTTTGTAAGCATCCACATAAACAAAGTCTATGAACTTTCACAATAGTCCATTAAGTGCAATTTCTGATTCACACTGTATAGCAAGCCTTCCCACAAGAAACTGAGAAAACTTAACCAGAGTAAAGATTTATTTCACAAATGACAAAGTAAAAAGCTATTGATGAATGGTTATTATGTGGTTTTCATGACAATTAGTTTGAAACAATGTAATTATGATTGTTTCATCACTTAATAAAGTAATAACTTCTGAATGTTAATCTCAATGGAAGTATTGTAACATTTTCTAATCAGAGCACACATCCATATTGGTTGATACTACTTAAGACTAAGTATTGCTTGGCATGATTATAAAGAACATGAGTAACATGTTTTGCAAGAACACATGAAAAAGAAAGATGATATTTGTATAGTTAATGAGGTACAGAAAAAGTCTGTAATTTGTAACAATTTTGAATGTCTATAAGCTTTCACTTTGAACTAAAAATGTTCCTGGATAGGTTACCTAATGCCCCTTTATATCCTTATTCTTTAGGGTATAGATGAAGAGGTTCAGAGTAGGAGTCGCCACTCCATAGAAGAGAGCCATAAAATTTTGTAATAGAGGAGGGAGGCTGAAGACACATGCTAATGCCTGGGCAATGGAATAAAAGAACTGCTATGAGATGACAGGAACATGTCACAAAAGCCTTTGTCCTTCCCTCTGAAGATTTGATCTTAAGTACAGCATATCTAATACTAGCATAGGAGACAAGAATTAAACACAGAGAAACAGCTGACATAAAACCGCATACGACAGAGAGAGCAAGCTCATTACTCTCTTTTTCACCACAGGCAATTTTTTTATCAGAACTGGAATCTCACACACTATGTGATCCAGTTTATTGTGGCCACACAGTGGCAATTGCAGTGTCGCAGTAGCCTCTGAGACAGCATATGAAATTCCTGTCAGCCACACAGTGGACACTAATAGGAGGCAGGTACGCTGATTCATGATAAGGCCTGCAGATAGCAACATAGCTGTCAAAAGACATAAGAGCCAGGAGCACACACTCTGTGCCCCCCCCATTATGTGGAAAAATAAAGCTGAACTACACACCTCATGTAGCTGATGGTCTTTGTGGAAAATCCTAGGTTAGTTAACATCTGAGGCGCAATGCTTGTGGTGTAGCACATGTCCAGAAAGGAGAGGTTGATGAGGAAGAAATACATGAGACTGTGGAGACAGGGGTCTAATATGGACACAAGAATGATGGCAACATTTCCCATCATGGCCAGTGAATATGTTACCAGAAGAATAATTAAAAGAGGAAGTTCCAGTCAAAGACAGTCTGCAAAGCCAGGTAGAATGAACTCTTCTGGATGACTTTTATTGGTTACTATCTGATTCACCTATAGTAAAGAAGTATCAAGTAAGTTAGTATTACAGGAATAGCAAAGGCTCACGATTCATTGGTTGTGACTATAGAAGACAGGGTTAGCATTCTGTGACTGAAATAACATGGAGTGTGCTTAGTACATAACTCAGTCAGTATAGAGACCACAGAGGCCAAAAGAGGGCAAAGCATTCCTGGAACTGGAATTAATGATGATTGGGAACCTCCTTGTGAATGCTAGAAATAGAACCCAGCTCTTCTAGAAGAGCAGTCAACATTCTCCACTCTATCAATCCAGTATCTCCAAGAATCTTAATGAGTCCCTTGTCATAAGCATTGTAACAAGCTTTTCCCACTCTTAAAATCCTTTGGTACCTGTTCCCAAATACTATGGCAAAGAGGACCTTATTTCTATATCGTAAGATACTTTTAAGTGTTTGTTCTGTTAGCTTCCTAAAAACTAAGGATAACCTAGATATCAAGAATGTATCAATGACAAAGCAGCAGATTGTAAGTCAGCATTTCTGGGCTCCACAGAAAGCACCTGACACTAAGGAGATGATACTAGATGGGCACTGCACAGCTTCTGATCTGGCTGTGTTAAGATAGCACCTCTAATTCTGATGATCTTCATGGGAATCTCTCTGCTGCAGAAGAAATATGAAATTGGAGCATTGTACCAATTATTATTTCCAACAATGTAACCTACACACATTATCAAATGCTGTTTACTTAACATTGCTGTCATAGTTTTCAGATATGTGTGAATCATTAGCTTTTAAAAGCTCAAGTTTAGATTTAGTCTCTACAAATTGTCCCATGATTAAATTTATTTAATTCTCATATTAACATGTATTCTACCTTCCCCTTCTCCTTTCTCCTGAGATGAATGTGATTTACCTTCCAGTTTGTTTATCTTTATTCTTCTGTCTTCAGATATTTTGGATTATTTCAGTTACTCTTACGATATATCACAGTACAGCTCTTGAAATTCAATGACTTTTTTCTTTATTCTTCTCTCATAAAATGCATCCTGACCACAGCCTTCCCTCCCTCCTCTCCTCACATTCCATCCCACATTCCATCCCACACCCCGAGACCCACTGCTCCTGTTTCCCTTCAGAAAAGAGAAGGCCTTCCAGTGATATCAACCAAACATTACATAATAAGATGCAATAGGACTACACATAAACCCCTTTATCAATGCTGGGTGAGTCAGCCCTGTAGGAAGAAAAGGATCTCACTAGCAGGCAAGAGCATCAGAGACACCCCCATTCCCACTGTCAGGAGTTCAACAAAAAATGGATGGAACTAAAAGAAATCATACTGAGAGTCAACCCAGACCCACAAAGACAAATATTGTATAGACTTACTTATAAGCAGATATGAACTCTTATGTAAAGAATAACCCTAGTACAATCCACAGATCCAACAAATAGATTGATACAGAGGAGAGGTCTGGTGTAGGGAACAAGGTACTCTCTGGGAAGAGTAAATAGATTTTGTGGGTGGACTGCGGGCAAGCAGGGATGGGAACAGAAGAGAGACTTTTATTTTCTTATCCAATGATTTATCACTATTTCAACTCAGAGGGATAGATTCATCTAGGAGCATTTAAAATCACTGATCAGTTATAGGATGATTTGCTGATGGGATGCTGTCCATAATTCTACTTGCATTTTCATACCAGCATAACATATTGATATTCAATTAGATAACAGACATCATTTCTTTTATATGTACAGTACATTTTGGCTTTGGAGGCTACAAAACACCATGTTTATTTAGAAAACACCCTTCATTAGAGAATAATTTTTAAGTCAGAGGAACAAAATTATTCATATTTTGAACTTTTTATAATATCAAATGACTGACAAAAACATTAATACTTCACTCAGGTAATCAACATTCATAGTGTTTATGGAAACTTAAGGTCTTCTAAGTTTGGTTTCAGTGGTAGACTGAGAAAGAAATGTATTACAAATTAAAGTCTAGTTGTTCCTAGAGCCTCAGAAAGAAATACAACCAAAGTTTATGAATGGCCTTTTGATATGAAGCAGTCTTTCTTGTATAGTAATTAGACACCGCAACCTACACTTTCCACCTTTCCTGGGGATACATGCCTGACAGTACAGGTGTCTCTTTATTTAGTAAAAAGTAATTATAAAGGAAGGCACTTGAATTTTTCCTTTTCAGAAGACAGAGAGACTCTAATGAAGGTGAAAGTTTAAGATTTGCTTCAGAGCTCTCAGTTTTTCAGTTCATACAAAGGTGTCAAAGTGGATAGAAAGCTCAAGTTAGGAAGACAATAATAGAAAACACCAAGAAGGCTTTTGAGTTATTATCTTTCTTTGCTATTTCTGAGACTCCTGGGAATATTTTCACAGAGAACTCATTTACCATTTCCCTAAGTGACTAGACCTAGACAGTTCCTTGGGAATGAACTCCCTGAGGATATGCTTCTCACACACAATTAGTTACCTGCTTTTCTGAAGATAGGTGTCGATCTGATGCAGTGGGATCCATTTCTCTACACACTGAACACCAGCTAAAATGTACACAATAAAATATGAGCTTGTGTGAACCAATAGTTTTTCAGAGGACTTTAAATGAGAATTTTTTTCAACTTATAAATGTTTAAATTTAAATTAGAAACATGCATGCTTCAAATGTCAATCCCAGCTCCCTCCCTTATCCCTCCACAAACCCCATACCCACCCCCAGCCCAATTGCCACATCATTCCCCAGGGAGGGTGAGGCCCTCCTTGGGGGGAATCTCCAGAATCTGTCATTTCATCCAGGGCAGGACCTGTCCAGGCTGAGAGAGCATCTCTCCATCTGGAGTGGGCTCCCAAAGTTCATTCTTATGCCATGGCGAACACTAATCTACTACCCAAGGCTCCAGAGATTTCTGAGGCCTCCTAAATGAGAAATTTTTTGCTATGTCACCTCATTTAGGGATATCATATAACAATACAGGATTAAAAAATTCCTTGAGATTAGTAAAGATAATATGCAATGAAAAAAGAGTTATCCAATATGAGTAATGTAGAAATACTAAAAGAACTTTCTAAATATTTAGTATTTTATCATAATAAAAGGGTAATGACATGAAAATAATCTGCCTACTACTTACTGAATAATACCTACTTTACATACTTTTATTCACTTGTTAGATTTTTGTCGTATGGGCCATGCAGCAGTTTGAGATTTGTCCCTCATGAATTCATGCACAATTAATGTATATAATTTTTTATTTTTGTTTTTATTTTTATTACTTTATTTTTAAATAGCTTGCTTCACATGTCAATGCCAGTTCCCTCTCCCTCCCCTCCTCCCGCACCCCCCACCATCCCCCTCAGCCTCCCACCCTATGCCCCCTTCCTTCCACATATGGGATATCTAGAGTCTGTCATTTCACTCAGGGCAGGGTCCAGGCACTCCCCTAGGAGTCCAGGCTGAGAGAGAATCCCTCTTTGTGTTATGGACACACGAAGTCCGTTTGTATGCCAGGGATAAACACTGATCTACTGCCCAGGGCCCCATAGGTTGCCCAGGCCTCCTCACTGACTCTCACACTCAGGGGGTCCAAATCAGTCCCATGCTGGCATCCCAGCTGTCGGTCTGGGGTCCAAGAGGTCCCCCTTGTTCAGATCAGCTGTCTCTGCTGGTTTTGCCAGCCCATTCTTTGCCAATATGCTCATCGCTCCTCTCTCTCAGTCACTGGGTTCCATGGGTTCAATTCAGTGTTTAACTGTAGGTGTTTGCCTCTGCTTTCATCAGTCACTGGATGAAGGTTCTAGAATGGCTATAGACATCAAGTTCATTATCAGGAATGAGCATTTAAGGTGGTCTCTCCACTATTGTTTAGCTTGCCAGTTGGTGTCATCCCTTTAGATCACTAGAGGTCTCACTGGTGCCAGATCTGTCTTCTAACCTATGATTCCCTCTTCCCCCTATTCTACCCCTCACTCAACCGTCTTGTTCCCCCATGACCTACTCTCTCTTCCTCTTCTCCCCCTCTCTTCATCCCAACTCCTACTCCCCCCCTCACCCCTCACCGTGTTCCCAATCTGTTCAGAAGACCTTGCCTCATTTCTCTCCTCTGAGGTACCATGCATATATATCCCTCTTAGGTTCTTTCCTGTATCCTAGACTCTCTGTCAGTGGAAGGGTAGACTGGCACTATCCTGATCAATGTCTAAAATCCATATATGAGTGAGTACATACCATGTTTGTCTTTTTTGTGACTGGGTTACCTCACTCAGGATGGTTTCTTCTAGTGCCATCCATTTACATGCAAATGTCAACATTCCATTATTTTTTTCTGCTGAGTAATACTCCATTGTGTAAATGTACCACATTTTCTCTATCCACTCTTCAGTTGAGGGGCATCTAGGCTGCTTCCAGGTTCTGGCTATTACAAATAATGCTGCTATGAACATAATGGAGCAGACATCCTTGTTGTATGAATTTGCATCTTTTTGATATATGCCTAAGAGTGGAATTGCCGGGTCTTATGGTAGATTGATTCCCATTTTCCTGAGGAATCTCCATACTGATTTCTAAAGTGGCTGTACGAGTTGGCACTCCCACCAGCAGTGGAGGAGTGTTTCCCTCTCTCCACATCCTCTCCAGCATAAATTGTCTTCAGTGTTTTTGATTGTAGCCATTGTGACAGAAGTAAGATGGTGTCCCAGAGTGGTTTTGATTTGCATTTCCCTGATGGCTAAGGATGTTAAGCACTTTCTTAAGTGTCTCTCAGCCATTTTAGACTCCTCTATTGAGAATTCTCTATTTAGTTCTGTACCCCACCTTTTAATTGGATCTTTTGGTGTTTTGGAGACTTGCTTCTTGAGTTCTTTGTAAATTTTGGAGATTAGCCCTCTGTCAGATGTAGGGTTAATGAATATCTTTTCCCATTCTGTGGCCTGCCTTTTTGTCTTTTTGACTGTGTCCTATGCCTTACAGTTCCAAGAGGTCCCATTTGTTATTTGTCAATCTCATTGTCTGTGCTACTGGTGTTATGTTGAGGAAGTGGTCTCCTGTACCAACTCTTTGAAGAGTATTTCCAACTTTCTCTTCCAAGAGTTTCAGTGTGGTTGGATTTATGTTGAGATATTTGATCCATTTGGACTTAAGTTTTGTGCAAGGTGATAGACATGGATCTATCTGCAGTGTTCTGCATGCGAATACCCAGTTATGCCAGCAGCATTTGTTGAAGATGCTTTCTTTTTTCCATTGTATAGTTTTAGCTTCTTTGTCAAAAATCAAGGTTCATAGGTGTGTGGGTAAAAATCAAGGTTTTCAATTCAGCTCCATTGGTCTACCTGTCTATTTTTGTGCCAATACCAAGCTGTTTTCAGGACTATAGCTCTTTAATAGAGCTTGAAGTCAGGTATGGTGATGCCTCCTGAAGTTCCTTTATTGTATAGGGTTGTTTTGGCAATCCTGGGCCTTTTGTTTTTTATATAAAGTTGATTAATGTTCTTTCAAGGTCTATGAAGAATTGTGCCAGAATTTTGATAGGGATTGCATTGAATCTGTAGACTGCTTTTGGCAAAATTGCCATGTTTATTATGTTGATCCTACCAATCCAAGAGCATGGGAGATCTTTCCATTTTCTGGTATCCTCTTTGATTTCTTTCTTTTTTTATTTATCATTTTTTATTTTCATTTTAAATAGCTTGTTTTACATGTCAATCCCAGTTCCCTCTCCCTCCCCTCCTCCCGCACTCCCCTTGCCCCCCTCCCTCCCACCCTATTGCCAAATCCTTCCACATAGGGGATATCTAGAGTCTGTCATTTTACTCTTGGTAGGGTCAAGGCACTCCCCTAAGAGTCCAGGCTGAGAGAGCATCTCTCTTTGTGCTATAGGCACATGAAGACAGTTTGTATACCAGGGATAGACACTGATCCACAGCTCAGGGCCCCATAGGTTGCCCAGGCCTTCTCACTGACACTCACATTTGGGGGGTCTAGATCAGTCCCATGCTGGCCTCCCCACTGTCGGTCTGGGGTCCAAGAGCACTCCCCTGTTCAGATCAGCTGTCTCTGCTGGTTTTGCCAGCCCATTCTTTGCCAATTTGCTCATCACTCCTCTCTCTCTGTCACTGGGTTCCTTGGGTTCAGTTCAGTGATTAATTGTGTGTTTGCCTCTGCTTCCATCAGTCACAGGATGAAGGCTCCCGGATGGTTATAGACATCAAGTTCATTATCAGGAATGGGCATTCGAGGTGGTCCCTCCACTATTGCTTAGCTTGCCAATTGGTGTTACCTTTAGATCACTCGAGGTCACTCTGGTGCCTGATCTGTCTTCTAACCTATGATTCCCTCTTCCCCCTATTCTACCCCCACCCCCTCAACTTCCTGTTCCCCCATGACCAACTCCCTTCCTCTTTACCCCCTCTATTCTTCCCAGGTCCCACTCCCCCCCACCCCTCGCCGTGTTCCCCATCCATTCAGAGGATCTTGTCTCCATCCTCTTCTCTTGGGTACTATGCATATATGCATATCTTTTAGGTTCTTTCCTGTTTCCCAGACTCTCTATCTGTGGAAGTGCAGACTGGCACTATCCTGATCCATATCTAAAATCCATATATGAGTGAGCACATACCATGTTTGTCTTTTTGCGACTGGGTTACCTCACTCAGGATGGTTTCTTCCAGTGCTATCCATTTCCCTGCGAATTTCAAGATTCCATTGTTTTTTTTCTGCTGAGTAATACTCCATTGTGTAAATGTACCACATTTTCTCTATTCACTCTTCAGTTGAGGGGCATCTAGGTTGCTTCCAGGTTCTGGCTATTACAAACAATGCTGCTATGAACATAGTGGAGCAGATGCCCTTGTTGTATGAATTTGCCTCCTTTGGATAAATGCCTAAGAGTGGAATTGCTGGGTCTAGTGGTAGATTAATTCCCATTTTCCTGAGGAATCTCCATACTGATTTCCATAGAGGCTGTATGAGTCGGCATTCCCACCAGCAGTGGAGGAGTGTTCCTCTCTCTCCACATCCTCTCCAGCATAAATTGTCTTCGGTGTTTTTGATTCTAGCCATTCTGACAGGAGTAAGATGGTATCTCAGAGTTGTTTTGATTTGCATTTCCCTGATGGCTAAGGATGTTGAGCACTTTCTTAAGTGTCTTTTGGCCATTTTAGCCTCCTCTACTGAGAATTCTCTATTTAGCTCTGTACCCCACCTTTCAAGTGGGTCCTTTGGTGTTTTGGAGACTTGTTTCTTGAGTTCTTTGTAAATTTTGGAGATTAGCCCTCTGTCAGATGTAGGGTTAATGAATATCTTTTCCCATTCTGTGGCCTGCCTTTTTGTCTTTTTGACTGTGTCCTTTGCCTTACAGAAGCTTTTTAGTTTCAGAAGGTCCCATTTGTTGTCGATCTCAGTGCCTGTGCCACTGGTGTTATGTTTAGGAAGTGGTCTCCTGTACCAACTCGTTGAAGAGTATCTCCCACTTTGTCTTCTAAAAGTTTCAGTGTGGCTGGATGTATGTTGAGATCTTTGATCCATTTGGACTTAAGTTTTGTACAAGGCGATAAACATGGATCTATCTGCAGTCTTCTGCATACCAGTACCCAGTTATGCCAGCACCATTTGTTGAAGATGCTTTCTTTTTTCCACTGTACAGTTTTAGCTTCTTTGTCAAAAATCAGGTGTTCATAGGTGTGTGATATACAGGTCTTTCACTTCTTTGGTTAACATTATCTCCAGATATTTGATGCTGTTTATGGCTATTGTAAAGGGTGATATTTCTCTGATTTCTTTCTCAGCCACTTCATCATCTGTATATAAAAGGGCCACTGATTTTTTTGAGTTAACCATGTATCCTGCCACTTTGCTGAAGGTGTTTATCAGTTCTAGGAGTTCCCTTGCGGAGTTTTTTGGGTCACTTATGTAAACTATCATATCATCTGCAAATAGTGAAACCTTGACTTCTTTTCCTATTTGTATCCCCTTGATCTCCTTTTGTTGTCTTATTGCTCTAGCTAGAACTTCAAGTACAATATTCAAGAGATATGGAGAGAGTGGACAGCCTTGTCTTCTTTCTGATTTTAGAGGAATTGCATTGAGTTCTCTCCATTTAGTTTGATGTTAGCTCTTGGTTTACTGTATTTTGCTTTTATTATGTTCAGGTATGTCCCTGTTATCCCTGATCTCTCTAGGACCTTTATCATGAAGGGGTGTTGGATTTTGTCAAGGGCTTTTTCAGCATCTAGTAAGATGATCATGTGGTTTTTCTTTCACAGTTTGTTTATATGGTAAATTACATTGATAGATTTTCTAATGTTGAACGATCCCTGTATTGCTAGGATGAAGCCTGCTTCATGGTGCATGATTTTCCTGATGTGTTCTTGAATCCAATTTGCTAGTATTTTATTGAGTACTTTTGCATCAATGTTCATGAGGGAAATTGGTTTATAGTTCTCCTTCTTAGTTGTGTCTTTGTGTGGCTTGGGTATCAAGGTAATTGTTGCATCATAATAAGAATTTGGCAGTGAACCTCCCGCTTCTATTGTGTGGAATACTTTGAGGAGTATTGGAATTAGCTCTTCTTTGAATTTCTGTTAGAATTCTTCACTGAGGCCATCTGGGCCTAGGCTTTTTTTGGTTGGGAGACTTTTGATGACTGCTTCTATTTCATTAAGGGTTATAGGTCTGTTTAGATTGTTTATCTGTTCTTGATTTAGTTTTGGCAAGTGATATCTATCCAGGAAATTGTCCATTTGCTTTTAATTTTCGAATTTTGTGGAGTACAGATTTTCAAAGTATGCCCTGATGATTCTCTGGATTTCCTCAGTTTCTGTTGTTATGTTCCCCCTTCTCATTTCTGATTTTTGTTAATTAGCATGATCTCTCTCTCTGTGTCTTTTGGTTAGTTTGGACAGAGGTTTGTCTATTTTGTTGATTTTCTCAAAGAACCAACTCTTTGTTTCATTGATTCTTCCCAATGCTTTCCCGGTTTCTACTTGATTGATTTCAGCCCTTAATTTGATTATTTCCTGGCATCTGCTCCTCCTGGGTGAGTTTGCTTCTTTTTGTTCTAGAGCATTAAGCTGTGCTATTGCTATTAATTCTCTAGTGTGACTGTTCTCCAGTTTCTTCATGTGGGCACTTAGTGCTATGAACTTTCCTCTCAGCACTGCTTTCAGAGTGTCCCATAAATTAGGGTATGTTGTGTCTTCATTCTCATTGAATTCCAGGAAATCTTTAATTTCTTTTTTTTATTTCTTCCTTTACCCAGGGATGGTGCAATTGTGCATTGTTCAATTTCCATGAGTTTGTAGGGTTTCTGCAATTTGTGTTATTGTTATATTCTAATTTTAATGCATGGTGGTCTGATAAGATACAGGAGGTTATTGCATTTTTTTGTATCTGTGGAGGTTTTTTTTGTTTCCTATTATGTGGTCAATTTTAGAGAAGGTTCCATGTGGAGCTGAGAAGAAGGTATATCCCTTTGTGTTTGGGTGGAATGTTCTATAGATGTCTGTTAAACCCACTTGGGTCATAACTTCTATTAGTTCTTTTGTTTCTTTGTTAAGTTTCTGTCTGGAGGTCCTGTCTAGTGGTGAGAATGGAGTGTTGATGTCTCCTACTACTAGGGTGTGAGATTTTACGTGCGATCTGAGCTTTAGTAATGTTTCTTTCACGAATGTAGGTGCCTTTGTATTTAGGGCATAGATGTTCAAAATTGAAACTTCATCTTGATGGACTTTGCTGAATATGAAATGTCCTTCTTCATTTCTTTTGATTGATTTTTAATTTGAAGTATAGTTTGTTAGATATTAAGATTGCTACATCTGCTTGTTTCTTGGGTCCGTTTGATTGGAAAATCTTTTCCCAACCCTTTACTCTGAGGTAACATCTGTCTTTAAGGTTGAGATGTGTTTCTTGTATGCAGCAGAAGGATGGGTTCTGTCTTCATATCCATTCTGCTAGTCTGTGTCTTTTTATAGGCAAGTTGAGACTGTTGACATTGAGGGAAATTAATGACCATTGATTGATGATTCTTGTTTGTATAGAATATGGTGGATTGAGTAAAGAAGTGGGCAGAGGGCAAGAGAGGTATGAGGATTGTGGAGAGTGGGGGAGTGTATAAATGGAGGCTGAGGAAAGGAAAATGGAGGACATAGAGGTGATTTGGGGAGCTGTTCTCAGATTATAGGGAAAAGATTTGTCAGTTTTGAAGACAATAGCCTTTCCTAGTAAGGGAATAGGACACAAGGTAATGAGAAAGAGTGGAAAAAGGAAAACCTTGAAAGGAGTAACTGAAAGTTTTACTTGGAGGGATTTGAAGATTGGTTTTATCCTTTGACTATGGGTAAGGAAGAAGGGCAAGTAGGATGAATGAGGAACGATGAGGCAATCTGATATTAGAAGTAGTGAGAACCTAGGCTCATGGGGAGTGTTTTGGCTCAATCAATATTAGCAGAGATCTGAGAAGGATAAATTATAGTAGAAAGTATGATATAAATGGTCTGTGTATCAATTAAAATGACAGAGACTTTTTCATTACCTAGACAGTAGTCCTAGGCTCTGGTGGTCTTGATGACTGTGCAGTTGTGATAGGTCTTTGGTTGTCATACAGAGAAGTGGACCTTTGGTTGTAAGACTCAGGTCTGAGAGAAGTAGGCAGGGACAGGCAGAGCCACAGGATATCTCAAAGAGGGAAGGCAGGGACAGTTGGAGATGTGGGATGTCTCAGAGAGAGAGGGGTATATATCCTTCCTTCAATCTATGCTTACCTACAAAATCATAATGATTGTCATTTGGGGGATAGAGAGTACAAGGGCTACTTTTGAATGTTAGGATGCATCAGTCATTTTGGGTATGTGTTGCACTTGTCAGTTGTGAGAGAGCAGACTCATTTTGCTAGTGGTAGCCTTGAGCTAAATTGGAGATATGAGGACATCTCCTAGCTTCAAGTGAAGTATAGGTCCTCTGTTGTAACGTGTAGTTTTCCTTAGCCAGCTGCTTTGGTTTTTCCCTGCCAGCCACTTGGGCTCTGCCACAGTTGCAGTCCCCAAATAACACATAGGAGGCTATATTAATTATGAAGCTGTTGGCCGTTTGCTTGTTTCTTACTGGCTAACCCATAATTGTTAATCTAAGTATTTCTCTAACCAGTGAAAAAGGTCCGGACATCTTACTTCTCTGGCGGGCTACATTGTCTTTGTCATGTCTCTCTTTCCCAGAACCCTCCTCAACTCCTAGTCCCACCTATCTTTCTTCCCTATTGGCCAACAGTGCTTTATTGACATATACACAGGACTTCCACATCACTCTGTGAGGAAGGTCCATCACTAGTAGGGGACACAATGGACCCAAGGAGAAATCTGAGACCTATAAACAGGATTTTTGGACTATTCAAACAGACAGATATCAAATTCTGGCAGAATGGCAGCCAAAAATGAAAGGAAACTGCCAACCAAGCCAAGCTGAACAAAATATATCTAATGGCCATCCAAGTGTTTCCACCTTGACCACTGAAGGCCAAAGACAGAGAAGGAATGCCAGACATTTGTCAGTCATCACTCAATGTATTGCAGAATGTTCAGGGTTGGTATTAAGGGAATATTCTTCAACTGGCCACTGTTGGATTTAGTGAAAGAGAACTGGCTATCTGGAAACTGCAAGACCTGGTTTGTGGGTCCTGCAGACATCCTTCGAGTCATGATCCAAGTCACATAATTGCTGAAAAGGAGGTTGGTCCCGTTGGTTTCCTGGAATCAGTAAAGGACATACCCAGACACCAAATTATCAGCACAAAAGTTATTTATTGCTATGGAGGAGAAAGGTAGGGGGAGGCAAGTCAGCAGCAGCAGCAGCAAAAAAAAAAAAAAAAAAAACAAATAAGATGCAAGAGACCAAGAGAGGGTGTTTCTGTAGGACTGTGTTTTTAAGGAGAAAAGGGAGAGTCTGTGCTAGGGTGAGTTGGTAAATCCTGATTGGGCATATTAGGCAAATAATGAATTTTGATTGTTGCATGTTGGTGTTTTGTTTCAGTAATGAGTCAGTGACCAAATATGGGAATTGATCTTTAGGGATAGTTTAGAAATTTTATGGTTTTAGCAAGAAATAAGAAAAGGGACACAGGGAAAAACCTGTCTACAATATTTGCCATGCTAGGGCCTGTGTTTGCCATGCTCCAGCCTGCTAGATCCCCTTCAACTTTCTCATCTAAATCCATAAGTAGGAGAGAATCTGAGTGATGGTGCAAGCCAGGAGTCATCATGATTATTCAGTAGTTCAGGGTCCTTGGTAATCTGACTGATAGATAATTTATTTCCAAGATATTCTTCTGAGGTATTTCCTTATAAATCAATTTCCAGCTATAATTTTTATTTAGGTTATCCTAAAAGAAGGAATTTAGCTAAAGAAGAAGGTGAAGTTAAGAAAGTTGACAGTGATACCAAGTCAAGTGTAAAAGGGAAAAGGAGAATGACATAAGTAAATAGGAAACACAATATAGAATTTTGATAGCCAGGTTTCTCAGGGCCATTCAGAAAAAAAGGACCCATGTACATTTCCCTTGGGTCATTAAGTCTCAGTGCTTCTAGGAAACTCTTCTTCATATGCAAAATGGTCTCATGATTTGAGACCTCAAGACAGAGAGAGGAGTATATACTGGGTCCCTAAAGCAGACCACTGTCAGCTTGTCTGCAGTGAATGTGAATTCACAGATGATTCAGTAGTTCTGCTAAAATAAGACCTGGCCTCAAGCAATGAGCTACATCTGAACCAGAGACATCAACTTTAAGAGAAATGTACAAATGCCATCTTTTACATTTATGACCATAAGGATAAGAGGGACGCTATATGTCTATATGAACTCCCTGAATAATGGTCAGAAACGTAAGAAAAAAGGTGAGCTGAAAAGACAATCAAGAGATAATTAATATTTCCTAGGAAATGACAATCTGAACAGGAACAGATAAAGAGAACTCTTGAATTTTGCATAATGAAAACCAGGTAGGGAAAAACTGTCTCCTAATGAAAATTACATTGCATAAACAGTTGATCCTGGGAAAATATATTTCCTGGAATGATTAGCAATTAATTAGGAAATGGGAAACAGAAAGTAGATAAACTGATATGTAGAATATAAGAAATGCAGAAATAGAGAACTGCTGCTCAACAGAGCAAACAAAGACAGAATTTGGATAAACAGAGACTAGTAGTCAGTTACTTTAAAATATTGATAGAACTCAAAAAATAGAACGAGACTGTAGATGTGGGTAGGAAACAAAATAGGAAAGCAACAACTAACCTTCTATGACTATGTTATGCTCATATTAACAAGGAAGGTGCTAATAATACATCACCACAGTTCAGAAATTCTAGAGTATATAAAAGATAAATGACACTGGAAAGATGGCAGTAACAAAACAATATATAAACTTTCTAAAATGCATGGGAGGGTAAAAAGTATGAATAAAGCAAACAAAATATGGTAAAAATTGAATTATGCATGTAAGTGCTCTGAAAAATATCTTGTCCTGGGGCAGCCTGCACGTTAATATTTTTAATTATGGCAAATACTGGCTAGAAGCCAAATCTGCTTTCAGTATGTGGATTAAGTTAATAATATGACTGTAATATATTTTAAATACTAAATCACACAACAGCCTTTCTCAGAAGCAAGGCCCAGATACATATATGGTATTAAATTATTTGTACCGGTTTTTATTTATTTAAAATGTTTTAATACTATTTCCAAGTTTTGGTTTATTCACTTTCATTATCATTCTTCATCATCACCCTGTAAAGTATATGAATATCCCACCCTATAAAATTTAGAAATTACTATTTCAGTTAAATGGAGAATGAGGAATACTTATAAAGATGACCAAGTGCTAATCTTCACTGGATGAAAAGGTCAGTTAAATACATATGTGGCTGGGCGGTGGTGGTGCATGCCTTTAATCCCAGCACTCGGGAGGCAGAGGCAGGCGGATCTCTGTGAGTTCGAGGCTGGGCTGGACCGATAGCCTCCGAAACAATACAGAGAAACCTTGTCTCATAAAAACCAAAAAAAAAAAATACATATGTGTCTGATGATATTACAAACCCTCACAAGTTACTTGGGTGTTGAGTTCATTTATTTTAAGTGTTTTTTGTTTGTTTTCTCAAAGGAGATAGTGAAAATATGAAGCAGATGATCAAATCCACTCATGAGATCACACAGCATAAAAATGACTAAGTGATGACTCAAGCCTGAAAATTAAGAACTAAAGTGAAAAGGCGGAATTAAAAAGACAAAAAAGATTTCAGGAGAATCCAAAAAGGAGGAAATAAAAAATACAGAGCACAGACAGAAACAAGAATAAAATAGTCAGACAAACTGAAATGCACAAAAAACAAGAGGAAGTAAAAATGATAATAAGCATTGTCCAGTCTGTATATTCAGTAAACATAGTAAACACTGAGTTCTCAATAGCAAATATGCAACATATTTAATATTTATCAAAGTTATTTTATTAGAAAGCAAGTATATTTTACACAGTGTACCTTGAGGAGCTACAGATATAAAGTATCAAATATAAAAAGAATGGATGGTAGATATCAAATAAAGTACTAACTCAATCTATTATTTTTCCCTAAGCATTACAGGCTAACTTCATATTATTAATGAAAAATGAATAAAACAATTTGCACTGACTTGCTTCCTGCTTGCTAGGATCTTCACAGTCTTTTGAGCAATCACTTTTGTGTTATCTCTTGAAGAGGCGATTGTCCCAGAAAACATGGCCACAGTTTGCAATGACAGCCATGGCAATTTCATCCTCTATGGCTTCTCAGACAGACCATATTTAGAGAAGGTACTTTTTGGGGTCATTTTGGTCTTCTATTGTTTGACTCTTGCTGGAAATGCAGTTATAATTCTTGTTTCCTTGATGGACCCCAAACTCCAGACGCCTATGTATTTCTTCCTTTCTAATCTTTCCTTAATAGATATTTGTTTCACCAGCAGCTGTGTTCCTCAGATGTTGGTTAATTTGGGAGGTTCAGACAAGATTATCACCTTTCATGGCTGTGCCACTCAGCTCTACATCTTCCTGTGGCTTGGTGCCACCGAATGTGTTCTTCTTGTTGTCATGGCTTTGGACCGCTATGTAGCAGTGTGCCATCCTCTGAGATATACAACTGTCATGCACCCCAAAGTCTGTCTACAACTGGCTGTCCTTGCTTGGGGTGCTGGCCTGATTCAGTCTCTGATCCAGTCTTCTGCTACCCTCAGATTGCCCTTTTGCTCCCACCGGGTGGTAGATGACATTGTATGTGAAGTTCCAGCTCTGATTCAGCTCTCCAGTGCAGATACTACCTACAATGAGGTCCAGATGTCCATAGCCAGTGTTATTCTCCTAGTGTTACCTTTGGTCATCATCCTTTCCTCCTATGGTGCTATTGTGAAGTCTGTGATGAAGATAAAATCAAGTACAGGGCAGAAGAAAGCATTTGGTACCTGCACTTCTCACCTTCTTGTTGTCTCTCTCTTCTATGGTACTGTCACAGGTGTCTACCTGCAACCTAAGACTCACTATGCTCATGAACGGGGCAAGTTTCTCACCCTTTTCTACACAGTAATAACTCCAACTCTTAACCCCCTCATCTATACACTGAGGAACAAGGAAGTAAAAGAAGCAGTGATAAGATTGGGGTGGAGAACTTGGAATTCCCACAGATAACTGAGGAAGCTAACATATCATTTTCTGTTTCTTTACTTAAAAAGACAGAACATCATAGCTAAAAAATTCCTGAGGTAGCTCCCCTACCATGTCAAGAACAGTTTCATTTTATTTGGGGTTTGGTGTTGGCTTTATCAATCAGTTATTGATTAGACCCTCAATTTCTTCAAGGTACTGATTCAGATACAATATGACAGATAAACTATTTTAATAGACCTTTTCATGAGAAATATAATACAGTTGATTATATGTTTCATACCTTTCCACTCTTCCTATTTACTTCATATTATACCTGGAGTTGAAACCAGAGCATTCTACAAATTAAGCACACACTTTCTTTGACCTACACTGTGGGTCTCTTTTTATTTAGTTTAAAAACCTTAAATATGCTGGGCGGTGGTGGCGCACGCCTTTAGTCCCAGCACTCGGGAGGCAGAGGCAGGCGGGTTTCTGTGAGTTCGAGGCCAGGCTGGACCGACAGCCTCCAAAACAATACAGAGAAATCCTGTCTCGTAAAACCAAAAAAAAAAAAACCCCTTAAATATTTATTTTGTTCATGTGAAGGAATCTGTGTGCATACATGTCATTTGTGCACAGGTGTTTACAGATGCCAGAAGGGAATTTCGAATCCTCCCCCATGCTGTAATTACAGGATAATATGGGTACTAGAAACTGAACTCTGGTCTGTGGAAGAACAGTAAGTACTCTTAACAACTGCTCCATCTCCAAATTTGTGGAATAAAGCCTTTCAAAGGTATAACCTGAAGATTCTCTGGATTTCCTCAGTGTTTGTTGTTATGTCCTCCTTTTCAATTTTGATTTTGTTACTTTGAATATTCTTTCTCTACATTTTAGTTGGTTTGGTTAAGGGTTTGTCTATCTTGTTGATTTTATCAAAGAACCAATTCCTTCTTTCTTTGATTATTTGTAGTGTTCTCTTTTTTCCACTTTATTGATTTCAGCCCTTAATTTGATTATTTCCTCTCTTCTACTCATCCTGGGTGAATTTGCTTCATTTTCCTCTAGAACTTTCAGGTGTTTTGTTAATTCACTATTGTAGGATTTCCTCTAACTTTATATAGGTGTTTAGTGCTATGAACTTTTCTCTTAGCTCTGCTTTCATAGTGCCCCATAAGTTTGGGTATGCTGTAAATTCATTTTCATTGAATTCTAGGAAATACATAATTTCTCTATTTCTTCTTTGACCAAGAGGTGATTAAGTTGGACATAATTCAGTGTCCATGAGTTTTTAGGCTTTCTAGAAATTGTGTTGTTGAATTATAACTTTAAGTCATGGTGATCTAATAAGATACATGGGGTTATTCCAATTCTTTTGTGTCTGTTGAGATTTGCTTTGTAGCTGAGTATGTGCTCAATTTTAGAGAATGTTCCCTGGGATGCAGAGAAGAAGGTGTCATCTTTTGTGTTTGGGTAGAATTTTCTTTAGATGTCTGGTAAGCCCATTTGAGTCTTAACATCTGTTAGATCCCTTATTTCTCTCTTAATTTTCTGTCTAGCAGACCTCTCCACTGGTTTGAGTGGAGTATTAAAGTCTCCCACTATTATTGTGTGGGTTTTGATTGAGATTTAAGCTTTAGTAATGTTTCTTTTATAAACATGGATGGCCTTGTATTTGGGGCATATGTGCTCAGGATTGAGACTTCTTGCTGGATTTTCCCATGATAAATATGAAATTTCCATCATTTCTTTTGATTACCTTTAGTTTGAAGTCTATTTTGTTAGATATTAGGATAGCTACATGAACTCGCTTCTTAGTTTCATTTGATTGGAAAGTCTTTTACCATTCCTTTATTCTGAGGAAATTTCTGTCTTTCAAGTTGAGGTGTGCTTATTGTACTCAGCAGAAGGATGCATCCTGCTTTCATGCCCATTATGTTAACCTGTGTCTTTTTATAGGTGAGTTGATTCCATTGATATTAAAGGATATCAACTACCCATGATTGTTGATTCCTGTTATCTTTTGGTGGAGGTGATGTGTTCTGTGTGTGTGTGTTTCCTTTCTTTAGGATTTTCTGGTGCTGGTTATCTATTGCTGTGCTTTCCTGGGTACATCTAATCTCCTTGGGTTGGAGTTTTCCTTCTAGTGCGATTTGTGGATAGATGTTACTTAAATCTGGAATTGTCGTGAAAACACTTGTTTTCTCCATCTATGATAACTGAAAGTTTTTCTGGATACAGCAGTCTAGATTGAGTCCATAGTCCCTTAAAGTCTGAATGATGTCTGTCCAGGACCTTCTGGCTTTGAGAGTCTCAATTGAGAAGTTGAATGTTATTCTGATGGGTCTAGATTTATATGTTACTTGACGTTTTTTCCTTTGTTAATATTCTTCCTTTATTCTGTATATTTTGTGTTTTGATTATTATGTAGTAAGAGGACTCTTTTTGGTCCAGTCTCTATGGTATTCTATAAGCTTCTTGTATCTTCATAGGCATTTCCTTCTTTAGGTCGGAAAAGTTTTCTTCTATGATTTTGTTGAATATATTTTCTGTGCCTTTGAGTTTGTATTCTTCTTCTTCTATCCCTATTATTGTTAGGTTCAGTCTTTTCATAGTGTTCCAGATTTCCTAGATATTTTGTGTTATGAATTTGTTGGGGCTTTAATGTTTTCTTTGGCCTATGAATCTATTTCATCTATTGTATCTTCAAAATCTGAGATTATGACTTCAATATCTTGTATTCTGGTGGTTTAGTCATGCTTGCATCTGTAGCTCTTGCTCATTCATCCAGATTTTCCATTTTCAGAATTTGCTCTATTTGTGTTTTCTTTATTGTCCCTTTGCAATTTTCAAGTCTTGGACTTGTTTTTGCTTGGTTTTCTTTAAGTTTTTTTAATTGATTTCTTTCAATTTTTTGTACGTCTTTTCCTTCATTTCTTTAAGGGAATTCTTCATTTCTTCGTTAAGGGCCTCTATCATCTTGATCAAGTTATTTTTAAGGTCAAATTGTTGTGTTTCTTCTGCATTGGGATTTTCCTGTCCTTCTGATGTAGTTCCACTAGGTTCTGATGTTGCCATTCTGGTCCTTAGGTTGTTGAATGTATTCTTGTATTGATGTCTACCCTTCTCTTTTTACCCTTGGTGTAGGCAGTGTTTTTGCCTCTTGATCCAACCCTCTTAGTTCCCTCTCTTAGTCCTTCCTGTGCAGTACATGTCTATGTCACAGGGAGCTGCTGAAGTAGCCAGGGATGGGTGGGATTGGGGGTAGAGTGGGATTTGTAGGTTATAGGGTCCCATGGGAGGGCTGTTGGTGTAACCTGCCTACAGTAGTCTCTTTTGGTGACCTCCAAGTGTTGTTGAAATGTTTGGAGGGAAGGTCTGGGTTTTTTCCCTGGGACCAAGGGCCTAGACGCTGTGTGATCCAGATGGGAAAGCTGGTCACTCTGTCAGTTTTATGCAGGTACTCTCTTATTGCTATGAACTGGCCTCTTAGAACTTCCTTCATCATGTCCCATACATTTAGCTATGTTGTATTTTCTTTCAATTCCAAAAGACTTGTAATTTCTTTCTTGATTTTTTCTTGACTCAATTTTCATTCACTGGTGAGCTGTTTAGCTTTTACTAGTGTGTATACTTTCTGCCATTTCTATTGTTGATATCCAGCTTTAATCCATTGTGATGCATTATTTAACTTTTTAAAATGTCTCTTGAGATTTACTCTATGTCCTGATGTATTGTAAAGTTTGGAGAAAGTTCCATGGGCTTCTGAGAAGGTATATTTAGTATCTCAGTGGAAAGTTCTATAGGTATCTGATACATCTATTTAACTTATGATCTTATTTAATTTCAGCATTACTTTTTTTCTTTTCTCTGAATGATCTGTCTACTGGTGAGAGTGGGGTAGTAAAGTCTCCCAAACCACAGTGTAAGGATCAATATTTGATTTTAACTGTAGTAGTGTTCATTTATGAACTTGGGTGCCCTTGTGTTGGTGCATAGGTATTAAGAATTGCAATGTCTTCTTTGTAGATTTTTCCTTTGATGAGTATGTAGTGTCCTTCCCTATATCTTCTGATTAGTTTTGATTTGAAGTCCATTTTCTCAGACATTAAGATGAATATACCTGCTTGCTTTTTGGGTCCATTTGCTTGGGATATCTTTTACTTCCCTTTGCCATGAGTTGATATACTTGATAGTAATGTGCATTTTGTGGGTTCAGCAGAAGGATGGATCATGTTTTCTAATCTGATATGTTGGTCTCTGTCTAATTTTTGAGACAATGAATCTTGAGAGCTATCAATGACTTGTATTTATTTATGCTTGTTATTGTGTTGTCATAGTGTGTGGTTTTGCACCATCTTTTAATTTCCTGGTCTGATATTATTTATTATTTGTATTTTCTTGGGTGTGGTTAACCTATTAAGATTGAAGTTTTCATTCTATAGCCTTCTGTAGAACTAGATTTGTAGATAGATACTGCTTAAATTTTGTTTTATCATAGAATTTTTTCTCCATCTACTCGGATTGATAGCTTTGCTGGCATTTGTGGTACATTGACGTCTGTAGAACATCTGTCCAGTACTTTCTGACTTTTATAATCTCCATTGAGAAGTCGGGTATAATTCTCAGAGTAAACCTGTATTTATTAACTCAGTTTGACTGGTTTATTGAATCATTGGTGCAGATTTCCAGTAACCTTTCCACTAACTGGGATTTTTAACCATAACAATAGCCAAAGACTTTCCCACAGCCCAACAGAGGTAATAGGCACCAGCCCCTCTCCTGACTAGCTGTTGAGGCCTTGTATTCAGTGAAGACTCTCTCTGTCACTCCATCAAAATTCCAGTGCAGAAAGGTACAAACCTGTCTCCCAGCTCCTGTCACTTTTAAATTTGGAGGTGAAGTGAGGGCTTGGGAAGTGAGCACACAAGAGGAGTCTTCTTGCTCTCTGGGTGGCTGTCTGTTTCTCCATTTCTTCCACTTAATGGCATTGTGGACACACACTCTCTCCAGGCAGCACTCATACAGACAGACCTCATTATCCCAATCTCTTTGCCCCTCCACTGGGTGCAGGAGCCTGCTCTCTGTGGGTACTTGTACTATATATGAAAACAACCACAAAATATAATGAAAAATAAATAAATACATAAATAAAATCTTTTTTAAAGCAATATTATCCCACCACCAAGGAAAAGCCCTTTTGATAAATGATCCTGGCAGACTGGAAACTCCATGTTTGGAGTAATAAGGTTGAATCCTTATAATTTCCAAATATCAGCTCAAAGTGGACTAAAGACCAGATGCAAGACCTCAATCTATTAAATTCTTACAGAGAAACATAGAATAGGTATGACAGCTTATACCTCCAATTCTTGTCCTTGGTAAGCAGAAGAAGGAAGATCTTAAGTTTGAGAATAGTGTGGGCTTGAAAACAAGCTCCTGAAACAAAATAAGAGCTGAAGTGATAGCTTAGTGGTTGTGACTGCTTGTCCTGAAAGTAGGATAGCACAAGTTGGAATCCCCACCATCCATATAAAAGTAGACATGGCTACCAGTGCTCACAACCCCAAAACTGGCAGAGGTATCCAGGTGGACCCTGAGAGGTCACAGTCCAGCCAGTATATCTCAATGATATAAAGCATCAGATCCAGTCACTCAAACTCAGCAGAACAACAAAAATGGTAATGATGGAAAGCACCCAATATCCTGGTTTGGGCTATGCACATGTATGCCTGTGCATGCCTAGTTACATATGGATACCTCTCTCTCTACCTCTCTCTTCTCTCTCTCTCTCTCTCTCTCTCTCTCTCTCTCTCTCTCTCTCTCTCTCTCTCACACACACACACACACATGCACACACACACATACACACAACTATCAACAACAACATATCAATCACAACCATCATCATAAGCAAAGTTGGGGGTTGGAGACATGATTCTGCAATATAGTGTTTGCCTAGTATGCATAGGCCCTGTGTTTGCTTCCCAGCACATAACAATCTTGGCACATTGCTGAGATTACAGAAATGGGTCTAGGATGAGAAGAATGTGGATGCAAACCATAGCCCTGATGTTTAACACTTTATCTGCCTTCTTAGGAGCTCTAGCCTTATTAGGAGGCAAAAATAGAAAATAATCAGTTGCAGGAAACAGAAAATAAGGAAAGGCCTCTCAAAGCTGTACATTTGGCCTTTGTTGTCTTTCCTGTTGCTTATCAGGGCAAGTCTGAACCTGTCCTTTGCAACATCTATTGCTCTGAATGGCTCCAAACTACACTGCACCATGCACAGGAGACTAGGGAACAAGCATTCCACCATTGAGCTACAACTTTAATCCTCTTTTGTTATTTTCAACTCACTGTAGTCTAAACATTTATGACTATCCTCTCTCAGCCTCCCAAGAAGTTGGGCTTACGGGCTTTTGCCACTAGACCAGGGGAATATTTGTTTTGCTATATATCTCTTGAGCCTAAATCTTACTACATTGTCAAGGCAGACCCAGAATTTCTGACCTCAGAAACTCACTCAGTCTCCCAAACCTGGAACTTCAGGCTATAACCTAAGTTTCCCAAATTCAAATCCTATATCTCAGAATGTCAGTACTAGGAGAGGAGTTAGAAGCAATTCTTATTCAAACTCCTTCTATCATGAGGAAAATTGATATTACAAAGTGTTGTGCTTTTTAAAAATTGTTGTTGCCTTTCAAACTATGGCTATCCTAGTCAGCAACTGCAACTCTGCCCTTACCAGCTGGGATTCGGCCAAAAAAGCCTAAGGAGATTGTGTTCACTCAGGCACCAACATTTTCACTTTCAAAGGAACTTATCTAAATCTTTTTCTCCCTCTAAAGAGGTCAAAATTGAAAGGTTGAGGTAGAATCATGCCTCTCAGAGAGGCTGGAAAGCAAGCCACTCACTTAGCTCATTTCTTCGAGTCTCTCAAGATCTCTTGCTTTCCTTGTGCCTCCTTAAAAGCCATTCTCCACCTGGCTCCTCCACAGAACTTCCTGTTTCCAAGGCTGCATCATTGTGCCCCTCCTGTCTCCCTTTGTTGTGCCTAGATTCTGAACCCCCAAATCACCAAGAGACCCATTCCAATGCAAAAGCAGAGAGTCTTTTATTGTTTAAAAGAGTCTTTAACTCAGGCCCTTCCTCTGTTCATCACAGTGAATGGCAGAGAAGGACCCAGAGAAACCTTGAGGCAGGAAACTTATTTGGCATCATAAGGGGAGTGTCTAGGGGTATGCAACAGTCTTAGGATTGGTGCACTTCTGTACTTGGGCAGCCAGTCCTTTGGTGATTGGTCAAATGGTTGCTATGGCCTACAGGCCCTCCCAGGGCAGTTGCTATCACTGTTGATTGTAGAAATTTTACAGTAAAGCATGCCCAGAGCCATGAAGCACATCCAGAGTTCTGCTAGCTAACTTCTGGTTGGTTCCTGGTCAAGAGGAGGGTATCTGACTCCTAGTAATCAGGGCAGGCCCAGCAAGGTTAGATGTGCCCTGAGTCAGAGTCCTACGTGTCTTTTCTACAGCCTGTCATGGCTGCTAAAGCAGTGTGCTGGTCCCTTCACCTTCGTATCCTCCCACTTGGCTTCATCACTGCCCTCCAGGCTGCCTCAACCCCCCTCTGCCTCCCCCACACCTCCACAACCTCAATGTGCTGCCAGCTGCCTCAATGTGTGCCCCAGACTGCCTCGGAGTTGCCCCCATGCCTTAGAAAGGCTCAGGTTGCCTTGAAGTTCTAACCTCTAGGTAACCCCAGATGCTTCCATGTTCCTGCCTCAGTTACCCTGCCCCAACAACTTTAATATTTCCACTGTGCCTTGCTGTTGTCCCAACACATGCCTGGCTGTGTCATCCTGCTTTCATGAACACTTGCTTCCATGGTGTTCAACTGGCTTATTCAGTGTCCATATATGCTACTTTGCTGTACCCCCAGTTGCCTGAATATACAACCCATGACTGTCTCAGTGTCTCATTGGCTGCCTAGGTGAGCTCAGAAACTTCCTGGGAGGGTGCCCCTCACACATGCTGCCTCAGTGTTTCCTCAAGATGCTTTGGTGTCCCATGACTGACTCAGGGTCCTACGGTCTGCCTCAATGTTCCCCTTTATCTGCCTCAGTGTTCCTTTCCCCAAGCTTAGACAGTTTTCCCCAGGCTGCCTCAGTGTCCCCCCACTACAGACTGTGTGTCTCCCTGACTGTGTCAGCTGACCCAAAGATACCTATGTCTCACTGTTTGTTTGTCACCCCCCACCCCTGCTGCATCATAAAATAACAACATGTCTGGGCATCCACACAACTGCATCAGGGCATCCATGCAGCTTTGCTGGAGCCCAGGTAACCTCCTTAACACCTGGGCTTACTCATTGTCTCCCCACCTCCCCAGCTGTTTGGGTTCCATCAGGCTTCCTCAGTGCCCCCGCTCCCACCTCCTCAGTGTCCCACTGGATGACATGGTGTCCTCCCATGACTGTCTCAGGGTCTCCCTATGCTTCTTTCACATCCCCTCAGGTGCTCCAGTGTCTGGCCACAACTACTTTGGTATACCCCTGGCTGCCACAGAGCACCCTCAACTGCCTGGTGTCCTGTGCTGTGTGAGTTGGTTAAAGAAAGAGGTAACTTCAAGATGAAATCATTAGGCCTGAGTGGCAGCAGGGAAGTTCAGCCTCTGATGGACTGAACCTCAAGCAGCAATACAAAGGCACATTTATTGAATGTTACACAAAGGTTTTTGTTGTTGTTGCTGTTTTTTGGTTTTTTTGGCAAACAAGTTTGTAATACCAAAGCCCCTGACCTAATCTGTGTGTCTTGCTAAAGCATCACCACCCTGCTATTTTAGTCCTTATTGTGTGCTATTGGCAGTACCCAATAAGCCAACAACTTCGGATATGCCAGAAGCATCTGCAACCAAAGGCTGTGCAAAGGCTGTAAAGATGCTCCAGAAAAACAACTCTATAAATCAAGGGAAACAATCACTAATTCCTAACGAGATTTCTGTTAAGGTGAAAGGTCATTTATAAAACAATTCTTCTGTTCTAATGTTTACTCTTGCTATAGTGACTCTACTAGACTCCTACAATGCTTCCTGCCCCAAGGCTACCTCAATGTCCTCCAGGCTGCCTCACCCTCACTCCTACCCTTGCTTTGGCATCCTCCAGCTGCATCATTTTCCCCCAGGTTTCATGGGTGTCATGCCCCCCAAACCTAAATGTCCCCTCAGGCTGCATGGGTGTCCCCCTGCCTAACTGTACCCCCATGCTGCTATAGTGCACCCCTGCTGCATCAATGTCTCTCCCCCTGAGTGCCTCAGCGAATCCCATGCTGCTTTGGTGTGTCTCCCTCCCTGTAGTGCCCCTTGTCTGCCTTGATATCCCCAAAACTGCCTTATCCTCCCCTTGTGTCTCTCCCAGATGCCTTAGTTTACCTGTGGCTGAGTCAGTGCCATCAGCTACTCCAATGCTCCACTGGCTACCTCGGTGTCTCCCCCAGATTCCTTGGTATCTTCCCTAATTGATGTATTTCCCTCAGTCTACCTCAATATGCTCCAGTCCCTGCACAGCACCTTAGTGGACCCCAGGATAACTTGGCATTCTTCTCAAGTCCCTCAGGTTACCTCAGAGTACCTGAGGCTTTCTCAGAGCCCCCCCCCCTGGGTGGCTCTATGTTGCCCCAGCTGCCAGTGTTCCATAAAGGAAGCCTCAGTCTTGTCTGTTCCTCCCTCCCTGCATGAAAAATAAAATACCTAATGACTGATACTGGGGTTCAAACTTCAAGCTGAAAATCAGAAAAGCAAAGTAGCAGACTACTAGCTCTTACCATTGAAGGTATCAGACTGGCACTCAGCCCCCTGATTTACCAGCCATGACAGATTACAGAAAAGACATTAAGCCTCTGACTCAGCTCATGACACAAAGAAACTCCAGATCCCCTGGCCTCCTGGAGCCTAGGGCCAAAAGTAAACACAGACAAATTCTAGACCCCCTAGCCTCCTAGATACTTGGAACTGTTTGGCCACAAAAGAAACTCTAGGGGAGACCAAAAACTCCCCTGTAATCTCCAGGATACAGTTCTGAAAACTATTGGTATCTATAAACAACAGGCCACCTGTAAGTAACAAGATAAAGTCATAAAAAAACACAGAATGTTCCCTCTTAGCACTGACCAGTGAGAACAATTGGTACACAGGTATTTCATACCAAAATATGACTTTGAGAAATTCTCCTAATTGTTCCCAAATGTCAACCCATCAGAAACTAACCCATACCTACTGATGTAATTCTGTAATTTTTGTCTTTAAAACTTAGCAGTAGACAGGGAACTTCACACCCTTTGGAGGCTGCTGCATCTGCTATCCAGACAGGGTCCTTGTCATGGCTGGATGAACAATAAACCTTGGTTTTGCAATTCAATGGGTCCATCTCCCTGGTGGTCTTTGGGGATCTTTGAGACTTGGGCAGACTCAGGCTGAATGGGTTGATCATGTTGCCTTTCCTCAGTGTAGCTGGAGAATCCTGAGACTGAATGTCTTCCTATCCTCATTGTGGCTGGAGAATGAATCCCTCCTATCTTCAATGTGGATGGAGAATAAATGCTCAATACTGGGACCTTGCCTTACCTTCCTAATGCTGTATAATGGCATCTCATCACAAGTGTTTGTGAGCTGTTTCTGTTTAGGACTGGATCAATCTTGAGTAGATCTTGGTAGTCTTGGACTCAAAGAGATCCACCTACCTCTCAATTCTAAATCCTAGGATTAAAGATACATACTAACACTTCCTAACTCCAGGCTGCTGGGATTAAAAGTGAGTGCCTGGCAGCCACTGTGGTGGCACATGCCTTTAGTCCCAGCATTTGGGAGGCAGAGGCAGGTAGCTCTCTGAGTTCGAGGCCAGCCTGGTCTACTGAGTTCCAGGACAGCCAGGCCTGTTAGACAGATAAAACCAGAAGAAGCAGAAGCAGAAGCAGAAGCAGAAGCAGAAGCAGCAGCAGCAGCAGCAGCAGCAGCAGCAGCAGCAGAAGAAGAAGAAGAAGAAGAAGAAGAAGAAGAAGAAGAAGAAGAAGAAGAAGAAGAAGAAGAAGAAGAAGAAGAAGAAGAAGAAAAGGTATGTGCCTGGCTTTTATGGCTTGTGGCTGACTTTAATAAGTCATAAATAATATATCACCACAGCTGCCTCGTGTGCCCCCCACACTGCTTCCCGGGGTCTGCCACAACTCAGTGAATCCAAGGCTGCCTGGAAGTCCATCAGGGGTCCTCCCACTACCTTGGCTTTCTCACAGCTGACTGGGTTTCACTAAACCCCAGCTACCTCAGTATCCCACCATTCTGCTTTGATGTTGCTACCCCAGTTACCTCAATGTCACAATGACTCACCTGTGGCAACTGGGGAAGAACTGGGTGCAGGAGAATTGGGGGGTACTGCAGGGTGACAGCATCAAGGTCTCAAAGGACCTGCCTGCCTGGTCCCCCAAACAAGGCTAAGCACTGATTAGTGGGGCAATGAGTTCACTCTTGGCTTAGCAGATGGACCCAATCATGAGTCAGAAGATTCTTGAACTTGGGATTACACCAATCATTCACAGACCAACACACTAATGCAATCATAGCTCCTGCACTAGCACTAAGAGGGTAGTCAGATCATTAAGAGGTCATTACTGACTGGGAGGTGCACACACACAGTGACTGGCAGATAAGTCTACGAACACTAGCTGTCTGCTTTATGGCAGGGCATCATCAGACTGGCCCATTACAGATCAGAAAGTCCACAGTGATTGGCATGCCTGTCCAATGAGTGTCCCAAGCAAAGCCTGTGTATTTGAGCAGCTTGCAAGCTCTTTTCTCTTTCGTTATACTGTTGATTTTTTTTTGGTGTTTTTTGTTTGTTTTTTGTTTTCCTTTTGTCAGTCAACAGCTGCACTTTTTCCTGGAACTTCTGTTCTTTATCCTAAGATTCAGCAGAGGGTTAATGTTTCTCAAATTTCTTATCTGGGATTACTAACCGCAACACCTAACCCTGGGAACTCTTTTGACTTAATAGAGGCAGCTAAAATTAATGGGTGCTGCGTTCATAATTGTTCTAAGGAAAAGATAGATAGCACCACCTTGTGGAGAAAAGGAATCATAGACTGGTAGTGGTAGGAAGTCATGGGTACATAGTAGGAAACAACACTGGGAACATTAACCATGTCTCACTTCTCAAAAAATTAAGGTGATGCATACACAAAAAGGTAAAAATATCAGGGATTCACATAGTGACAACTGTTGAGAGTAAGTTCCCTGGATACTAAGCATATACAATTAATGGTAGGATCTGGTATGCTCCAAGAGGAAAAAATGCCATACAAAATGTGGGAAGGAGAGATCCACTTTTACCACACACAGGCGCTTATATTGGTGGAAGAAGAATGGTATGGTGGGATGGAAAAAAAGAGTTCCTTTTCAAAGTCTGCCCTTTATAGAAAGATTGAGATGAGTACGACCCTCTTTTAGCCCAGGGAAGTATCTTACAAACAGCAAAGAATTGTTGGGGTTCAAATATTTCTGTCCTTAAAGCAGTGTACCTAATTCGAATTATCTTATAATTTTGTAAGTGCAAGTAGCCACCAGCTGACATAAGTTCTGCAAGAACAGGATGTGCCTGACTCAAGAATTAGTTAAGTCTGCAAAAAAAGCAGAACTCTATGTTTAGAACGAGGTTATGTGGTGGGTGAGACATGTGTTTGGGGGAAGCATAAAGGGTAATGGGAGGACTTTTTATGATGACTACGATGTAATTTTAAAAGTTGAAAATAAAAAATCAATAATAAGAGTGTCCAAGTAAACCGTCGAACAACTCTGTTAAAGTATAACCATGGTTCAAGCTATTCAGAGCCACTTGTGTGCAATCCATCTGGGGGCCAGATTCTTAATTTGTGACAACTACCTTCCACATCTGAGGACTTGAACTCCAGCAAAGGCAGTATCATGGGGCACTTACAAAGGTTCTGCATCATCCTATCAGTGGATCACCCTTTACAGACCAGGACGTGCACACATGGTACTGGCAGATCAGTTTCTACAGATAGGCTATTCTCTCTTATTATTGAACCAACACTCGTGGGGGCAGTGTGTTTTTGAAAGGACCAGTGAGGGGTCATCGGTCTCAGTTGTCTGTCAATCCACAGATTACACAATAGACGAATGAACCACTTATGGTGTAGTGAGTGACCTGGGCTGAAGAGACACCCACTCACTAACTCACAGACCAACATGCATGCATCGTCAATTCAGACTGACATATTGATCCACTGAGAGATCTGTGCATCTGCACCCTAAGAGAAATGCACCATAGGTTGACCAAGCGTGGACCAAGTCATCAAAGTGGTTAAACATATCACTCATAATGGAACACACATAACACACACACACACACACACACACACACACACACACACAGAGTCACACAAGCCTATCAATCACAGGTCAGCAGGGCCGTCCTTTATGAATCATCAGAGCTGTCATCACTGATCAATAGGACTATTCCTCAAAGAGAGTGGTCCAATCCACTAGCACAATAGTTGGCCGAAGTGCTCACACATCAGTAGGCCAGTCTAATGCTAACCCTAGCCCTAACTCTAACCCTAACCACCTTAACCACTCTAACTTCACCCTAAATCATAAAACCTAAATTAAACACTAACAACTAAACTTATCCCTAAAACTAACTCAACCTTCTAACCCTCTAACCCTCTAACTCTAACCCCCTAACCCTAACCTAAAACCCCAACAATAGCCCTTATCCCCTGACCAGAAACTCCAGCCCCAACTCCAAACCCAACCCTAAATTCTAAGCCCTACACCCTAACCCTAACACTAACCCTTAAACACTAACCCTAACCATAACACCCTAACCCCAACTGCCTAAACCTTATCCACTAACCATAACTCTAACACTAACCCTGAATTACCCTAAATCTAACCCAAACACTCTAACCCTAACACTAACCCCTATACCCTTCCTACTAAACATAACTCTAAACCAAACCCTAATCCTCTAACCCTAACCCCTAACCCTAACCAGTAACCCGTAACCCCAACCTAATCCTAACCCCTAAACCTAACCCTGAATTACCCTAACTCCAAACCTAAGGCTAATTCTAAGCCCCTAACCTTAGTCCTAGTCCTCATAACACTAATCCTAACACCAAACTCATCCCTAACTACAACCTTACTCCTAACCCTAGCCCTAACCCTAACCATCTAACCATAATTCTCTTACTTTAACCCTCTGACCCTGACCCTCTGATCCTGACCCTTTAACTCTGACTCTAACCCTAGTCCCAAATCCAACCCTAATCTTAGCTCTAACCCTGACTTTTACCATGACTGTCACCAGAACCCTAATTCTAAATCCTTACCCTCACTCTCACCCTCTAACCCTAATCCTAATTCCTAAACCCTAACCCTCATCCCCACCCCAGGCTAACTCCCTAGCCCCTTAATCCCCTAACTCCCAGAGCAGTACACAGACCCTGTCCTTAACCATTTTAACTCTATCTCTAAAGCATAATCCCTATTCCTAAAATGGTGTCTTAAATTCCTTCTACCACTTGTACCTGCTTTCCTTTCACTTATGATTCACAAAGTCAAAATTCCATTTGTGTTGCCTTTCCTACTTGGAATCTCTTCTCCCCTTCACTGCTGAGATCTTTGTTGCAATGAAGGGTTCTGGACACTGCTTGTCTGGCATCCAGCCTCTGCTGGCTTGGTCTTTTGGTTACACACTCACAAGTTAGATAATTACTGCCCTCACTGACTTGGCAAGTGTTCTACAAACAAAAAGAAAATGAAACAATGAAGCTGAAAAAAAGCAAAATGCACACTCAGCAGCATCAGCCCCTTTTGGAATCCTGAGACTGACTTCACTTGGGGTGTCAGGTGGAACACATTTTGCAGTTGATACTGTTCCACTAGCATGCACATGTCTGGGGAAGAGAGCACACATGCAGCTCCATGCTCCGTGCTCTGAGATCAAATGCACATGAGGAGAGGACTGGGAAAGGGAGGGCACAAGGAGGAGAGGAGGAGGAGACAGGAGGAAGGCAAAGGGCCAGAGGGAGGAGAGGAGCTAGGGAAAAATCCAGGAGAAAAGCAGAGAGATAGGGGAAGGGAGTATGGGAAGAGGCAAGGGGAAGAGCAGGAGGATGGGTGAAGATTCAGTGTTACCTGGGGGAGGGGGCAGGATGTTGAACTAAGGATAAGACAAATTATCCCCTTGGTTTGATCTCATGTACTATACCTACTGCTGTGACGTTATTGGGGCTTCCTAATGCACTGGTCCTGCTATAGCAAAAATACTCAACACTGCATCATTTATAAGTAGTAACAATTTCTTCTCATGATTATGGAAGTTGGGAGTAAAAAAATACTCTGAAATATTTACTGTCTTGTAAGGACACAGCTTTAGCATCTGGGATTGCTCTTTATTGGCTGGTGTTTGTGATGACTATCACTGTGTCCACTGTGGCACAAGACAGAAAGGTGCAAAGAATAGAACATTTTTCTTAAGAATCTTGTGAAGTAACCAGCTCTGATACAGTTCCCTCTTAACAGAAGGATTTTAGATATGACACAGTATTATAAAAAGGAAAAGTGTGAATTCTAAAGTTAAATTTTTTACACTTTTAACTTTTAAAAAGATTTTTAAATCTTTATTAATTTATGTGTATGTGTGTACACCTGTATGTCAGTACATACACATGTGCAGGGGTCTGAGAATGACAGGGGGCACTAGATCACCTACAGCTGGAGTATCAGGCTGACACAGATGTTAGGACCTGAGCACCTGCCCTCCACAAGAGCAGTACATGCTGTGTAGAGTGAAGTCTTTTCCATGCCTGCCGCTTTGGTTTTTCCCTACCATTCGCCTGACCTATGCTGCATTGCAGTCCCCAAATAACACACAAGACGCTGTATTAATTATGAAGCTATTTGCCTTGCTTGTTTCTTACTGGCTAGCTCTGACTTAAGTATTTACTCCATAATTGTTAATCTAAGTATTTCTCTTACCGGAGAAAAGGGTCCAGACTTCTTACCCCTATGGCAGCTACATGATGACTCCCTGTGTTTCTCCTTCCCAGAATACTCCTCGACTCCCAATCCCACCTATCTTGCTTCCCTATTGGCCAACACTGTTTTATTGGCATATACATAGGTCTTCTCCATCACAGCTAATCATCATTTGCCTTCCCAAATAGTATCAATTGAAAGACATCCATTAGAATTACTAATATAGTAAAGTTGCTTTTCATTACAAGACTGTAACTATTTCTCAAACTTATTCTTTCAAATTTAAAAGATGTTCCTGATTATTCTGATTAATGCATAGAAGTATTCCTCAGGCTGTCAGTCATTACTGTCACTTCTTTGCTCTCCCACTGATTTCAAACACTCTTTTTGTAGTATTTGACAGGGATGTCAAGAAATATATCTTTGCTCAAGTGATTTTGATATGTAAATAAAAATTCTTTAGATATTGATAATCACACACACACAAAATAATCACTTACTCATAAGTGAAGATGAATTTTAAAATACCACAATGATAAAAAATTCATCATGAATTTAAAAATACACTAGTGAGCCAATAAGAAGGTTCATCAGGTAAAGGTACTTGTTACCAGGGCTGAGAACCTGAGTTAAATTCTCAGGATCTTCCCGGTGGGAGGTAAGTACTCTTTTAGGCAAATTTTCCCAATCCTCGGTGTGTGAGCCATGACAAGTACATATCCACACAACCCACACCCACACATGCAAATATATAAAAGAGTATTAAAATATAGTATTATCTGAAACATTTGAGGGTGATCATAATCTCTTTACCCAGAATGTACAGGGTAGGTACATGAGATGCTTACACACTAGGGCCAAACTTCTAGAAAATGATGAAAATTCCTCAAGAGGTATCAATGAGATGAATACTAATGAATGATGGTCATGGTATTGTTATAAATATATTAACTAGCTTGTAATTTTATTATACATTCTGATCTATTACATATTTGTTATCTTAGTACAAAAAAGACAAAAGAATTCTTTTATATATTTGAAAGATCCCATGTTAATATTCCCAAACACATTATGTTTTAAATTAATTGTAAAGAATATGTGATATTTCATTTATGTAACATTATATTGGAATTGAGATGACTTCTTAGAGGGCAAAACATCACTTTTCTTGGGGATCTGGCCATTAGTTGGTTGTCCAAGATGCTGTGGATGGCTCCACAACCATTCAATAATTGGTCAGCACTAATTAGTCAACAATAATTGGACTCAGATGGTTGTTACTACTAAGAAGACATAAAGTCTGTAAGGAAACAGGTTGGGTGATCCTGAGGGGATTTAGAGAGAGGTGCTGGGGGATAAATAAGATAAAAAATGCATTGAATGTGTGTACAAAAATTTCAAAGAATAAATGACTAAATACTATTTAGTTTTTAAAGTTTTAACCAGGAGGAATATAATCTAACTGTTAAATAATTTTGTTTATTATACTATTACCTAGAATATAAAAACCCTTCTTACCAAATTGCCTAAAGCTCCCTTTACATCCTTATTCCTTAGAGTGTAAATGAATGGGTTGAGTGTAGGAGTCACCACACCATAGAAGAGAGCCATGAACTTTGGTTGGTCCCTTGAGATAGAGGAGGGAGGCTGAAGGTACATACTAATTCCTGGGCCATAAAATAAGGAGACTACTATAAGATGGGAGGAACATGTACCAAAGGCCTTTGTCCTTCCCTCTGAAGATTTGATTTTAAGTACAGCATGTCCAATACTAGCATAGGATGCAAAAATTAAACAGAGAGAAACAGCTGACATAAAACCGCATACGACAGAGAGAGCAAGCTCATTACTCTCTTTTTCACCACAGGCAGTTTTAATCAGAACTGGAATCTCACACACTATGTGATCCAGTTTATTGTGGCCACACAGTGGCAACTGAAGTGTCACAGTAGCCTCTGAGACTGCCAAGGAAATTCCTGTTAACCACACAGTGGACACTAACAGGAGGCAGGTACGCTGATTCATGATAAGGGTGTAGTGCAGAGGCCTGCAGATGGCAACATAGCGGTCAAAGGACATAAGAGCCAGGAGCACACACTCTGTGCCCCCCATTATGTGGAAAAAATAAAGCTGAACTACACACCTCATGTAGCTGATGGTCTTTGTGGAACACCCTAGGTTAGCTAGCATCTGAGGCACAATGCTTGTGGTGTAGCACATGTCCAGAAACGAGAGGTTGGTGAGGAAGAAATACATGGGACTGTGGAGACAGGGGTCTAATATGGATACCAGAATGATGGTGATGTTTCCCATCATGGCGAGTGGATATGTTACCAGAAGAATAATGAAAAGAGGGAGTTCTAGCCAAGGACAGTCTTCAAAGCCAAGTAGAACGAACTCTTCTGGGTGAGTTTTATTGGTTATTGTCATTCCTTGCAATCTGATTCACCTATAGTAAAGAAGTATCAAGTAAGTTAGTATTACAGGAATAGCAAAGACTCCCATGGTTCATTGGCTGTGACTATAGAAGACAGGGTAAGCATTCAGTGACTGAAATAACATGAATGACACTTATTAGATAACTTGGACAGTACAGAGCCAACAGAGTCCAGAAGAAGTCAAAGGATTCCTGGAACTGGAATTAATGATTATTGTGAGACTTCTTGTGAATGCTGGAAATAAAACCCAGCTCCTCTAGAAGAGTAGTCAACATTCTCCACGGCAGAATCACCAATCCAGTCTCTCCAAGAACTTCTTAATGAGTTCCTTGTCATAAGCACTGTAACAAGTTTTCCTACTCTTAAAGTCTTTTAGCACTTGTTCCCAAATACTATGGCACAGAGGATCTTATTTTTATATTGTAAGATACTTTTAAGTGTTTGTTCTGTTAGCTTCCTAAAAGCTATGGATAACCTAGATATCAAGAATGTATCAATGACAAAGCAGCAGATTGTAAGTCAGCATTTCTGGGCTTCAAAGAAAGTACTTGACACTAAGGGGACGATAAAGATGGACACTGCATAGCTTCTGATCTGGCTGTATTAAGACAGCACCTCTAATTCTGATGATCTTCATGGGAATCTCTCTGCTGCAGAAGAAATATGCAGTCAAATGCTCTACCTCTGAGCTATACCCCCACTGCAGAAGAAATATGAACTTGGAGCATTGTATCAATTATTATTTCCAACAATGTAATCTACACACATTATTGAATGCTGTTTACTTAACATTGCTGTCATAGTTTTTAAATATGTGTGAATCATTAGCTTTTCAAAGAGCAAATTTAGATTTAGTCTCTACAAATTCTTCCATAATTAAATTTATCTAACTCTCATATTAATATGTACTCTACCTTCCCCTTCCCCTTTCTCCTGAGATGAATGTGGATTACCTTCCAGTTTATTTATCTTTATTCTTCCGTCTTCAGATAGTTTGGATTATTTCAGTTACTCTTATGATATATCATAGTACAGCTCCTGAAATTCAATGACTTTTTCTTTTTCTTTATTCTTCTCTCATAAAATGCATCCTGACCACAGACTTCCCTCTCTCCTCTCCTCACAGTCTACCCCACACACCTCCTCTCTCCCCTAGACCCACTGCTCTTGTTTCCCTTCAGAAAAGAGAAGGCCTTCCAGTGATATCAACCAAACATGACATAATAAGATGCAATAGGATCTTATCAATGCTGGGTGAGTCAGCCCTGTAGGAAGAAAAGGATCTCACTAGCAGGCAAGAGCATCAGAGACACCCCCATTCCCAATGTCAGGAGCTCAACAAAAAATGGATGGAACTAAAGCAAATCACACTGAGAGTCAACCCAGCCCCAGAAGGACAAATATTGTATGGACTCCCTTATAAGTTGATATGAACTATTATGTAAAGAATAACGCTAGTAAAATCCACAGATCCAACAAATAGATACAGAGGAGAGGTCTGGGGTGGGGGACAACATATTATCTGGGTAGAAAAAAAAGATTTTGTGGGTGGACTGGGGGCAGGTAGGGAAGGGAATAGAAGAGAGATTTTTATTTTCTTATCCAGTGATTTATCACTATTTCAACTCATAGGGATATATTCATTTGGAGAATTAAAAATCACTGGTCAGTTACAGGCTATTTTGCTGTTGGGATGCTGTCCACACTTCTGCTTGCATTTTCATGCCAGCATAACACATCCACATTTAGTTAGATAACAGACAGAATTTCTTTTATATTTGTAGTACATTTGGGCTTTGGAGGCTGCAAAAAATATGTTTATTTAGAAAACACCCTTCATTAGAGAATACTTTTTAAGTCAGAGGAACAAAGTTATTCATATTTTAAATATATTTTATAAGATCAAATGACTGACTAAATCAGTACTTCACTCAGGTAATCAACATCCATAATGTTTATGGAAACTTAAGGGCTTTTAAGTTTTGTTTTATTGACAGACTGAGAAAGAAATGAGTTACACATTAAAGTCTAGTAGTTGTTCCTAGAGCCACAGAAATAGATACAACCAAAGCTTATGAATGGCCTTTTAGATACTGCAACCCACACGTTCTGTGGATGCATGCCTGCCAATACAGGTGTCTGTTTACTTACCTTATTTTTATGAATCCCTTTATTTAGTAAAAAGTAATTATAAAGGAAAGTACTTGAATTTTTCCTTTTCAAAGACAGAGAGACTCTAAAGAAAGTGAGAGTTTAAGATTTGCTACAGAACGCTCAGGGTTTCAGTTCATACAAAGGTGTCAAAGTTGAGGGAAAGCTCAAGTTAGGAACACAATAATACAAAATACCAAGAAGGCTTTTAAGTTAGCATCTTTCTTTGTGATTTCTGAGACTCCTGGGAATTGTTTTCACAGACAACTCATTTGTCTTTCCCTAAGTGAGTACATAGAGACAGTTCCTTGGGAATGAACTCCCTGAGGATATGCTTCTCACACACAATTAGTTACCTGCTGTTCTGAGGATAGGCGCCAATCTAACGCAGTGGGATGCATATCGAAATGAACTGATCCCATTTCCCAACACACTGAACACCATCTAAGATGTGTAACAACTAAAAATGAGCTTGTTTGAACCAGTCGTTATTCTGAGAAATTTAAATGAGAATTTTTTGATATATCACCTCATTTAGAGATATCATATACAGGATAAAAGTCCTTGAGAATAACAAAGATAATATGCAATGAAAAATGAATTATCTACTATGAGTTACGTAGAAATACAAAAAAATCCCTTCTAAGTATTTAGCATTTTATCACAATAAAACGGCAATGACATGAAAATAATCTGCCTACTACTTACTGAAAAATACCTACTTTACATACTTATATTCACTTGTTAGAATTTTGTCACATGGGCCATGTAGTAGTTTGAGATTTGTCCCTCATGAATTCATGCACAATCAACGTATATAATTGTCATGAGTGTATTCACTCTGTTCTTAGAGCAACATTATGAAGTCTTTGTTATTTGGAATATTTCAATGTGTATTAATAATTCAAATGCACATCAACTTGAGAAATAATTTAAATACTTTGAATACCAGGTACATTTAGAGGTGTTTCTCTTTGTCCCCCATTCCATAGTCCTTCCTCTAAACAAAGTCACTGATATCTGAGTGCCCCCTTTTCATTATAGACCTGCTAGGTGTTCTATGTTCCTTTCCTCTGGGCCCCAGCCCCTGGTATTTCTATCATGGCTGTGCCTCTCAAGGCTGATTTCAGAAGAAGAGTGATCTGGTTTCCTGTTGAGTATTGATGATGGGAATTTTCAGAGGAGGAGTAGACAGTGAAATGACAGCTGGTTTGGAGTATTGCCCAAGCAGGAACTCTGGTGGCACATGTTCACAGATTCCATAGAGGCTATGCCTTCACATTACCTTCCTCAAACTTCTGTAGGAAGTTTCTACAAAGCACATTTGTGTTGTGCACATTTCCCTTTGTTATTCCAGATACTGTGTTCAGAGTGGACTTACAGTTAGTGCTAGCTCCATGATAATCCATTATTGATGTTTTAGAACTTTCTCACCTCTTTTAATACATTTCATTTGCTAAATTTTCCTCATGTTCCGATTGATATAGACCATCTATGGCCAAAGGATCATATGTGACAACCCGTGAAAAAGAGATCAAAAGCACCTAGAGAGATGTTGGTTACCACCGAGATGTGTGTGTCACTATTTCTCCCTCAGGTGTATTTGCCATGCTGGTTATTGTTGTTCTCCATAGGCATCATAGTTGTATATGACCACTTGTTATAAGTCTTCCTACCATCCAGGTCCCAGTGCTGTGTCAAACCCAAAAGCACACAGAGACTCTATTAGTTACAATGCTGTTGGCCAATATCTATGGCTTATTATTGGCTAGTTCTGTCTTAAGTATTAACCGATAACTACTAACATATGTATTTATACAAGGTCTTATCTCACCGAGAACACCAGACTCATGCACCCTCTCCTCCCAGGATCATATGGTGACTTCCTACTACATTTCCCAAAATCCCCCTTCTCTCCTTGTCCCACCTATCTTACTTACCTATTGGCCAACATTGTTTTATTCATCAACCAATAAGAGAAACATATTTACAGAATGACATCTCCCATCATCTCCTCATTTCTGTCTAAATAAAAAGAAAGGTTTTTAATTTAGCATAGATTTTCATTTGAACAGATATAATTTGCCAAGGAGAACTTCCCCAAAATTTAGGGTTGGGGAAGGGATTCATTTTTTTGTCTTTCCAGAAAAGTAGAAGGTATCCTGATAAGGAATCAGGAGACTACTGGACACATGAGACATCTGGAGAAAAGGGACAAAACAGCTATAAAACTGTCCCAAGAAAAAGAGTAAATTGGCCTATTGGTATAGCACATTTACAAAAGGGAAAAATATCATAATTCTTCCCAAATGTTTGATTCTTATTTCTATACAGAAATATAATATAATTAGTCTTTTTAAAATTTTATGTATGTTTTTATTTAAATTAGAAACATACATGCTTCAAATGTCAATCCCAGCTCCCCCCCTTCTCCCTCCACCAGCCCCACCTCCACCCTCCACCCCCAGCCCAATCCCTACATCATTCCCCAGGGAGGGTAAGGCCCTCCTTGGGGGGATATCCAGAGTCTGTCATTTCATCCAGGGCAAGACCTAGGCCCTTCCTCATGTGTCCAGGCTGAGACAGCATCCCTCCATGTGGGATGGGCTCCCAAAGTTCATTTGTATGCCATGGTGAACATTAGTCTACTACCCAAAGCCCCAGAGATTTCTGAGGCCTCCTCACTGACACTACATTCATGGAGTCTGGATCAGTCCCCTGTTGGCCTCTTAGTCATCAGTCTGGGGTTCAAGAGCTCACCCTTGTCCAGTCAGCTGTCTGTGGGTTTCATCAGCATGGTCTTGACCTCCTTGCTCATCACTCCTCCATCTCTGTTACTGGGTTCCAGGGGGGTCAGTTCTGTGTTTAATTGTGTTCTAGGATGTCACATAAGGTAGTCACCAACCTTATCATCAGGTAGGGGCTATTAATGTAGTCTGTCTGCTATTACTTAGTTTTCCAGTTAGTGTTATCCTTGTACATCTCTGGGAATCTCACTACAATTAGTCTTTTTGTGGTCTCAGTCCAATTAAAGATTAAACGCTGGCTTTGGAGTTGGAGAATGGCTCTGTCCTTCTCTAAACCCAAGCATGACTGTTAAAGTAAAAGATATAATCTCTGTCTCATGTCCAAAGGGCCATCTGATATGGAACAGAGGGAAAACAAATATTTAGGACTATAGTGTTACTACTAATCTCATAATTTTTATCATGGTATTAATGGTCATATAGAGTACTAACCAATTCTCAATAAGGTTTTTATCTACCTTCATGTATATGATTTCTTGTTTGAGTCTCTATCAGTTTTCTACAGTAAACCATGGCCATGCTTAAAAGTGACTTTTGAAGTCTCCAAAAGGAGGATGGGGCCCCACAACAACAATTTCGCCAGGACTATCACAATAGCATTATGCTGAACAAAAACCAACTAAAGATCAACTTTGAACTAAAAACTGCTCATAACAATTTTGTGGTGACTTGCTGAGATGATGTTGCCTCACAGACTACTTTAGCTAGCAATGGATACAAGGCTTGTATCTGCCCATTATATAGAGACTGGACAACAAATGATACAATTAACCAAAATTTCTTTTCAGGACCCCCTAAAGATGTTGTCACCCACAGACAGCAGGAAGTAGTTTAAGAACATGATTCCCACATTTCCCAAAGATGGGGAGGGTGGTTTTTGGTCACTCTTTGGGTTATGGATATTTGTCATTGTTTAGGGGAATTGGTTACAAAATGTTGTTGTTTATGATCAGGAAGAAAGTTGAACAAAGGAGATTTCAAGATTCAAGGTTTTGTTTTGAGAGAGAGAGAGAGAGAGAGAGAGAGAGAGAGAGAGAGAGAGAGAGAGAGAGAGAGAGAGAGAGGTCCAGAAATGGTAGGATACAAAGGGTAGATTACTGGATCTAATCTGAAAAGAATAAGGGAGTATATGGAGATGTTGAGATGAAAACGTAGAATATTGAATCTACTCTTACTTTTGAGTTGGCCTCGAACTCACAAAGATTCCCCTGCTTCTCTCTTCTAAGTGCTGGGATTAAAGGCATGCACCATCAATGCCCAGCTTTGAATCTACTCTTAAAAAGCAAGTACTTGCTTTAAATTATTTACAATGGATTAGACTTCTGTATATTGTATACAAATTATGTATATTGATGCAAACTTGAGATTAATTTTGCTGTTTCTAATATTCTAGGTATTGTATTTATACAGTTCATTTAACCATGTGATACAAATTTCTAGTCCTTAAAAGTCATTATTATGAACAATATAAGACAATTAGTAAATGTAATTTAGTAATTAGCCAACTATATCAAATTGGTAGTCACTTTAGGTATGTTTTCAACGTCAAACTGATATATTAGAAAGACAGGGCTGATGAGGGAGGTCAATGCAATATGGAAGTTAATATATTTATTTACCAGAGAAAGAACTTACACACAAGCTGAAGATCAGAAGCATGGCAGGCTACCAAGAGCAAGCCAGGTTTTCTTTTTCCTTTCCTTAAATATCTCACCTGTGCCCATTCCCTGTCCCTGACCCTTTGGGCGTGGGCAGTATTGTGGGTTCATCCCTACACAGGTCATCTTCAAACACATCAGAGATCCACAGAATATGGCATTTAACATGTTTTAATAACATAGATTCTTTCTCTATGACAATGAGACATGTCTGCTGCTGGCAGCACCAATCCACATCAGAGAAGATGATGGGTGTTGAAGAAACTCCATATGGAGTTTGAGTTGTTTGTGATAAACATAAGCTGCTGGAAAAGAAAGTGCCCTTGCCTCAACTGCTGACAGTTTGCTGTCCAAATTGGACAAACAGGACACCAAAAGGAGTGACTGAAAACCTTGCAAAGACAAGGTGGTCCAATCCTTCAGGTTATCCTGGTTCACAGAATGCTATCAGATGTGCTAGGCCTATTGGCTGAAGATGGATGCCCCCACATTGCAGAGCAGTCTTGGGTGACTGTCCAAGCAGCCAGCTGTTTCATTTCTCACATTCTTTAGAAGTTGTTTTTCTCACACTTCCTGTTTACTCAGTTAACATTATTTCCTTCCTGGGTCTCTGAGGGAGTTGAAGACTAAACAGTATAGTTATAGTTTTCCCTGTTTACCAAATTATAGGTTTAAAAGATAATTTGATGTGCATATTAGAATAGAAAGTAAATTAGATACAAGACTTTGGACTAGACATTGTACTTTTTGCCATGTATATCTTGTATATAGTTATTTTTCTTATTGCACATAGCTTTTCTTATATTCATTATAACTTTTTTATTTTTTTAGACAAAAAGGGGGTTACATGGTGATATCTTTCTTGCACAAATTAAGCCTGTCTAGGAGTCAGAGAATGGAGTATATACTTTTTCTTATATTCATTATAACTTTTTTTTATTTTTTAGACAAAAAAGGGTTATATGTGGTGATATCTTTCTTGTACAAATAAAGCCTGTCTGGGAGTCAGAGAATAGTGGTTAGCTTGACACTAGCTAACTATAGAGGTCTGGAGGTCTGTACAGACAGGCAGGAAGTGACATAGCTGGGCAGTAACAGTATATAAGCAAGGACAAAGAGGAAATTGCTCTCTTCTTAAGATGCTTAAGAGGTAAGGTGTGCTGTGGCTTGCTCCTTCTCTCTGATGTCTCAGCATTTCCCTCTATATCTGAAGCCTTCTGGTACCATGAAAATTAGTTCTTAAGGAGGTTTTTAAATCAAGTTCAGATCCTCTGGGTCCTGTGACTGTAGTGCATGGTATCTTCAGCAATAGAGACATACCTTCTACTTTTGGGTTGTAGCAAAGGGCAGCCGCAGTCGCCTATAATATTCGAGGATTCTCGGAGAGGTTGAGGCCTCCAGAGTTGTGGATGGGGGTGGGATAGGGAGATGGTGGGGGCAGTGAGAGGATGGGAGGGAGAGGGAACTGGGATTGGTATGAAAAATAAGACTGTTTTTAATTTAAATAAAAAATTAGTAAAAATGTTTGGGGAGTCTCTTAGGCAACCTGACCAGCAACTCAAAGGAAGCTTTTCATTCCTGGTGTGGGATTATTCTTAGATAGTCTGTGACTCTAATAGGGAGAATTGTCATCCCAGATAGGAAGATTCCATTTAAAGTACATATGCACACACACACACACACACACACACACACACACCTTTAGGTAGACAGGAAAACTATGGTACTAGTAATGAGTCAACTACCTGGGGATTGTGAGGTTATCAATTTTGGAGGAGAACCTACCACTATCATATTTCTAAACTGACACTCTCCTTAATTATATTATAAATATCATTTATGTATGCATGTAAGGCTAGCAATCCTCCAGATCCTTCTATTGTCAACTTCTCCCTAGCACTGAAATTTAGGCTTCTGCAGCTACACTCAGAATTTACATGGATGCTAGAGATTCACTTTATTCTTGTTTTTTGCTTGCCTAGCAAGTGCTCCTACCCATTGAGCCAACACTAAATTAAAGTTTATTATAAAAACAAGCATTCCACTGAATGAAAATAATCTCTTAAAATATACTAAAACAAGAAACAAGACAAACAGTAATCTATTGTAAAGGTTAGAGATAAAAGGCACCAACTTATCTACACAGTCTGGTTAGTACATTTAAACTGTGAGTTGTAATCTAACCTACTTTTTGTTACATTATTTATTTATCTTTCCTCTAAATGAGTGAGTATATGTGTGCTTTTATAAATCAAATTATGAGGCAAAATCCATTTCTTACTATAAAGAATAGTAAATAATTTGAAAAAACTGATAACCTGAATATAATTGGTTACCAAGATAATATTACATTGCCTAGACATGGCCAAATACTGAGACTCTCCTTCATTCACCTTGCTTAGAAAATTTGGTATTTATATTCTTATGTGCAATATCTAATGGGTTGGATCTTAGCACAAAGTACAGCATTGTGTTGGTTATGAATATATGTCTGGTAAACAAAATTCCCTGAGACTATTCCCAAATATCAACTCTCCTCATCCACTAAGAATCAGAAGAAGTAAATTTTCTTGCTTTCTGTTTTATTAAGTTACTTAGATGGCTTGTCTACCCCCTCAAGGGTCTTCAGAATGACTTTGAATTGATTATTATTTTTCCTCAGCCTCCTGATGACTGAATTACATGCATACACCATCATGCATGACTTCTTCATTCTTTCAACAAAGGCTCTGCTTGCTGGGATAGGAAATAGGTTGCAGTAAAGTGAAAGGTGTTCTGTACATGGTCTTCCTGACACTCAAATATTCTGTCAAGACAATTATAGCAACAAAAACTATCCACTCAATATAGATATTATAGTATCAGAACTTTAAAAACATATCTCTGAAGTATATTAAAATCAGATGCAGAGTTTTTCCATGAATTTAATTGCTAATACATAGCAGTGTTTATATGACCATAAACTTCCCCATGTCAGATTCATAACCTGATTCCCACTATAGGATCTTCTTCATTAAAAATTTTTAGATCAGTCCTGTCGACTTAAGATGTTGTTTTTTGAGGTAGCTGTTTCCTCATGTAGGCCCTACAATATAGTAATTGCTCTGGAGTTAGGAATGAAAGCAGGGGAGATTTTGAAGAATATACTGTCTTGCAAGAAATGTGCCTCTGATAAGAACTATGCTTGATTTATAGGAAAGTAAAGACTTCATTCATTTAACATATTGTAAGAGACAGCTCTAGTCAGTTTAGAAAGGCCAAATCAATCAGGAAGTGGGTTGTGATAGTAATTGTCTGTGTGTGTGTGTGTGTGTGTGTGTGTGTGTGTGTGTATGTGTGTGTGTGTTCATAAGTCCTGTGGAGGCTAGAAGAGGGTCTGAGGTCTTCTGAAGTTAGACTTCTGCAGTTGTGAGTCTGCCACAACTGTGAGTGTATTCTGGAAATAGAACTCATATCATTTGTAAAACAGCAAGCTGTCTTAACCACTGAATTGTCTCTCGTACCCCAGGTCCAGTTTTTATACCACTTCCAAAGCCTTGGATTTCCCATAAAAATGCCTAATGAGACTATGTGGAGTTTATTGGTTGTTGGATAGTTAGTTAGTTAGTTGGTCTTTTTTATGGTTCTTTGACTCTTACAATTAAGTTCTCACATCTGAAAACAGTGACAGCATCTCTAAATGCTGTGTAAAAGTTTTTATTTTCATAGCATCCCTTCAGTAGAAGCTTCTCAAAGTGTAGTTTCAGGGTTAGCACTATCATCATTGTCACCACATTAACATTGCTACAAATTATAATTCTTGGACTTCTGCGGTGTTTATTGCTTATGATAAGCTTGCCTGAAGATCATAATGCAAATCTAGCCACAGCCATAGAGGCCAGACAGCAGTGGTACACACCTTTAATTCCAACAGACACACTAGTTAGTCATAAGAGCTGGGAAGTGGTGCCTTTAATACCAGCCCTAGAGAGGTATATAAACAGGAACACTTTTTCCCACCTTACAAGATAGCAGGTGGTGGTGGGGGGTTGGGGGAAGCCGAAGCCTGACACAAAAGAGAAAAACTTAAGGCCAAGAAGGCTGGTATCCCTGCCACAGGTGCAGCAAAAAAGGGTAGCCCTAAGGTTAAAAAGACCAAGAAGGGGAAGCCCCATTTCAGCCAGAACCGTATCCTGGTTAGAGGAATTGGCAGGTACTCTGATCTGCTATGGATTCCAGAAAGGTCCTGTACAAAATAAAATACCCCAAAACCCAAGGATGAAAAGAAGAAGAAAAAGGAGAAGGTCCTTGCTACTGTCACTAAACCCGTTGGTGGTGACAAGAAAGGTGGTACCTGGGTGGTTAAGCTTTAGAAAATGCTCAGGTATTACCCTACTGAAGATGTTCCTTGGAAGCTGCTGAGTCATGGCAAAAAGACCTTTAGTCAGCATATGAGAAAGCTGCCTGCCCCCATAACTCCAGGGACTGTCCTGATCATCCTCACTGGGCACCACAGGGGAAACAGGGTGGTTTTCCTGCAGCATCTGGGCAGTGGCTTGCTACTTGTGACAGAACCTCTTGCCCTCAACAGAGTTTCTCTGTGAAGAACACACCATAAATTTATCATCGCTACCTCTAAAAAGTTGATATCAACAAAGTTAAAATCCCTAAACACCTGACTGAAGCTTACTTCAAGAAAAAGCAGCTGCACAAGCTCAGGCACCAGGAGAGCAAGCTCTTTGATGAAGAGAAGTATAAATAAGAGATTACAGAACAGCGCAAGGATGATCAGAAAACTGCAGACTCTCAGCTTTTGCCAAAGATCAAACCTGTTCCTTAACTCCAGGGATACCTGCTGTCTCAGTTCTCTCTAACAAATGGGATGTATCCTCACAAACTGGTGTTCTAAATTGCTATCAACCTAACTAAACATATGTTAAAAGAAACGTCAGGAGCACAGGGTCTCATTGCTGGCAATTAGTCTCCAACCACATTGAGAACAGGATCATCTCAGCCTTGGTAGAGTTAAGAGCTCTCTGGTCGCTTGACTGCTTTGCTTTTCTGATCTTCAGCTTGAACCCCAATATCTGTCTCTGGGTTTTTATTAGACATAAAACAAAGGGTAACCAACCTACATACCACATAATCCCAAAGAAGTCAGGAAACTAGGAGGACCCTAAGCAAGATATAAGTTAATCACCCCTCCCTTCCAGGGGGAAATAGACAATATCTCCTGAGTAAATTAAGAGCATGTAGGGAGAGGGAGAGTGGTATAGGAGCCATGAGGGAAGAAATGGAAGGGGAAAGAGAACATGAGGGATCAGGAAGGTTGAGTTGGGGGAGGACAGACATAAAGAGCAAAAAAAAAAAAAAGAGAGAGAGAGAGATAACAAGGAAAGAGGGAGCCATTATGGGGTTAGCAAGAAACCTGTAAAGTATCTTAAAATAATATTCTACAACAAGGAGCCCAAACCATGGAAAGGGGAAGAGATGATGCCACCCTCAGGAACAGACAGGTGGGGAAATTTAGGTTGCTGGTTGATGGGAGTACTTATCTGGAGTTCATTTGATTTGTGATAGGTGGATTTAAGTCTATTTCCTGAAGCTTATACAAAATTTTGTTTGTAAATGAGACAAAAAGTTTTAGATAAGTCTATATTGTAAAAGAGCAGTAGGTTTATGTCTTTGAGTCATTAAAAGTTTGGGGATCGAAACAATAACATGGACAGAAGGAAAGATGTGAAATAACTTTTCAGATACCTTAAATTATTTTCTCAGACCGATAAATCACTTTCCAAAACTCTTACAATTTACTTAAACTTTCATATCCTTAGACTTTAAAACATTTTACAGACTTTTACAATTAAGTTTTTAGCTGGGCCGTGGTGGCGCACGCCTTTAATCCCAGCACTCGGGAGGCAAAGGCAGGCAGATCTCTGTGAGTTCGAGACTGGGCTGGACCGACAGCCTCCAAAACAATACAGAGAAACCCTGTCTCATAAAAACCAAAAAAAGTTTTTATATCCTCAGACATTCATAACTTGTATTTACAAACCTTAAAACATTTTCATAGACTGTCATAACATCAGAACATCATAACTTGAAGAATGAGAAGGGAAAAATGGTTGTATAGTGGAGGCAGAGTTAGTCAGCTGTCATATTGTAAGTGTGGGTTTGGTTTTGTAAAAAAGTCTTATCTCTGGGGGTAAGAATAAGGTGTGTTTGGAGAAAGAATAAAAGGGATTTAGTATTAGAGTGATTTTTTTGATGTAAGTAGCAAATGATGTCCTGTGTTGAAGGGGGCTATGTATGTTGTTATCTGTAGGGTAGCCTGTAGGTAAGTGGAGCGAGTCATAAGGGATGAAATGATAGCTTGATATGATGTCATGTTTGCACAATTATTGTCTTTACTGATAATGGAGGGGTTGGTATGATGTGGCCATCTGACAAGAAGGAGTTGCCATCTGTATAAAAGGAATAGGCAGAAGTATCTAGAGAAATCTCTTGTGTATAAGAGGTATGGGGAGGATGTAGTTTAGTTTTGGATAGAAGGAAAAAGGATCTGGGGAATATTGAGGCAAAGGGATAATCATGGATGGATTGATGGGAGGACAGGGAAGGAATTCAAGTGATTTTTTTTTGTTTTTGGTTTTTACGAGACAGGGTTTCTCTGTATTGTTTCGGAGGCTATCGGTCCAGTTCGGCCTGGAACTCACAGAGATCCGCCTGCCTCTGCCTCCCGAGTGCTGGGATTAAAGGCGTGCACCACCACCGCCCGGCTCAAGTGATGTGCTTTTGATAAGAGAAGATTGTAGGGGTGGAATCTGAGAGAGTGGAAGGTATTAGGGGCCTTAGTAAGAGTTAAGGGAGACAGTGGTGGGAATAGATTGGTATTGTGAGAGGGAATCCAGGAGTTACTTTGTCAGATTTACAGGTGAACAGAGAGGCTGTAGCAAGAGTTTGTAGACAAGGAGGCCAAGAGGGAACAATGTTTTCTAGTTTTAGAAAGACAGGTGAAACAGGCAAAGGTCAGTCCTATAGAGTGTTTATGTGTTTAGGAAATGTAAAGATGGAAAGGTTTGTACAGTTTTGGGAGGCAGAGGACAGGGGTAGAATGGACAATATTATTTTTTAAAATGAATCATGAATTTGGTTATTTTTGTTTTCTTTTGTTTTGTTCTGGTTTGGTTTGGTTTTTTCTTCCTTCTTTTATTTAAGTTACAAACAAATTTGTTTCACATGTCAATCCCAGATCCCTCTCCATCCCCTTCTCCCATCCCTCCCCACTAGGCCCCCTAGTGCCCCACCCAATCTCCAGTCCAATCCCCAGGGAGGGTGAGGCCCTCCATGGTGGATCTCCAGAGTCTGTCATTTCATCCAGGGTAGGGTCTATGCCCTCCTTCAAGAGTCCAGGCTGAGAGAGCATCCCTCATCATGGGATGGGCACTCAAAGTCTATTTATATGCCAGGGATAAACACTACCCAAGGCCCCCTACATTACCTAGGCCTCCTCACTGACACCAATATTCAGGGGGCCTGGGTCCGTCCCATGCTTTCCACACAGCCATCAATCTGGGGTCCAAGAGCTCCACCTTGTTCAGGTCAAATGTTTCTGTGGGTTAAACCAACCCAGTCTTAACTCCTTTGCTCATTAGTTCTCCCTTTCTGACACTGGATTCCAGGAGTTCAGTTCAGTGTTTGCATGTGGGTATCTGCCTCTGCTTTCATCAGTTGCTGAATGAAGGTTCTGTTTCCCAGACTCTCTGGCAATGGGATTGGATGCTGGCCCTCCCCTGATTCATGTCTAATATCCATAACTGAGTGAGTACACACCATGCTTCTCTTTTTGTGACTGGGTTACCTCACTCAGGATGGTTTCTTCTAGTGCCATCCAATTGCCTGCAAACAAGATTCCATTTTTTCATCTGAATAATACTCCATCGTGTAAATGTACCACATTTTCTCTATCCACTCTTCAGTTGAGGAGCATCTGGGTTGCTTCCAGGTTCTGGCTATTACAAATAATGCTGCTATGAACATAGTGGAACAGACATCCTTCTTGTATGAGTGTGCATCTTTTGGGTATATGACTAAGGGTGGAACTGCTGGGTCTTGTGGTAGATTGATTCCCATTTTCCTGAGGAATCTCCATACTGATTTCCAAAGTGGTTGTATGAGTAGGCACTCCCACCAGCAGTGGAGGAGTGTTCCCCTCTCTCTACTTCTCCAGCATAAACTGTCATTGGAGCTTTTGATATTAGCCATTCTGACAAGAGTAAGATAATATCTCAGAGTTGTTTTGATTTGCATTTTCCTGATGTCTAGGGATGTTGAGCACTTTCTCAAGTGTCTCTCAGCAATTTTAGACTCCTCTACTGAGAATTCTTTATTTAGTTCTGTACTCCACTTTTTGATTGGATCCTTTGGTGTTTTGGAGACTGGCTTCTTGAGTTCTTTGTAAATTTTGGAGATCAGCCCTCTATCAGTTGTGGGGTTAGTGAATATCTTTTCCCAAACTGTGGGCTACCTTTTTGTCTTGCTGACTGTGTCCTTTGCCTTACAGAAGCTTCTCAGTTTCAGGAGGTCCCATTTATTGATTGTCAATCTTAGTGTCTGTGCTACTGGAGCTATGTTCAGGAAGAGGTCTCCTGTACCAATTCGTTTAAGGGTACCTCCTGCTGGCTGGATTTATGTTGAGGTCTTTGATCCATTTGGATTTAAGTTTTGCTCATAGCAATGGACATGGATCTATCTGCTGTCTTCCACATGTCAGCCTCCAGTTATGCCAGCACCATCTGATGAATAAGTTTGTGGGGCTTTATATGTGATTTAAGTTTTAGTAATATTTCCTTTATGAACGTGGATGCCTTTGTATTTGTGGCATAGATGTTCAGAATTGAAACTTCATCTTGGTGGATTTCGCCTGTGATGAGTATGTAATGACCTCCTTCATCTCTTTTAACTGATCTTATTTTAAAGTCTAATTTGTTGGATATTAGGATTGCTACCCCCTCTTGTTTCTTGTGTCTATTTGATTGGAAAATATTTTCCCATCATTTAACTCTCAGGTAATGTCTGTCTTTGAGGGTGAGGTGTGTTTCTTGTATGCAGCAGAAAGATGGGTTCTGTCTTTGAATCCATTCTGTTAGCCTGTGTCTTTTTATGGATGAGTTAAGGCCATTAATATTGAGGGATATTAATGACCATAGATTGCTCATTCTTCTGTGATTTGGAATGGTTGTTGTTGTTGGAATTATGTGTGGAATTCCACCCCTTTGTTCTTTTGTCTGTTGGTAAAGTGGATATGTATTGCTTGAATCTAGTTTTATCATGGAATATCTTGTTTTCTCCATCTATAGTGATTGAGAGCTTTGCCGGGTATAGTAGTCTGGGCTGGCATCCATGGTCTCTTAGTGTTGGTAGAATATCTATCCAGGACCTTCTGGCTTTCAGAGTTTCCATGGAGAAGTCAGGTGTAATTCTGATAGGTTTGCCTTTATATGTTACTTGGCCCTTTTCCTTATCTGCTCTTAATAGTCTTTCTTTATTCTGTATATTTGGGGTCTTGATTATTATGTGGCGAGGGGACTTTTTTGTGGTCCACTCTATTTGGTGTTCTGTAAGCTTCTTGCACCTTCATTGACATGTGTTTCTTTAGGTTGGGAAAGTTTTCTTCTATGATTTTGTTGAATATGTTTTCTGCCCCTTTGAGGTGGTTTTCTTCACCTTCTTCTATACCTATTATTCTTAGGTTAGGTCTTTTCATGGTGTCCCATATTTCCTGGATGTTTTGTGTTAAGGATTTGTTGGACTTACGATTTTCTTTGGTTGATGAATCCATTTCTCCTAGTGTATCTTCAACACCTGAGATTCTCTCTTCCATCTCTTGTATTCTGTTGGTAATGCTTGTATCGGTTTGCCCAGCTTTTCTATTTCTTTTTTATTGTCTCTATTTCAGTTTTCAACCCTTGCACTGTTTGAATTGTTTCTTGCAATTTTCAGTTTATCTTTTCATCCATTTGTTGCATTTTATGAATTTTTTGGTTTGCTTTTTCTTCCATTTTTTGCATTTTTCGGTTTGCTTTTTCTTCCATTTCTTGCAGTTTTGGTTTGCTTTTTCTTCCATTTCTTGCATTTTTTTTGGGTTTTTTCTTCCATTTCTTGCATTTTTTGATTTGTTTTTCTTCCATTTTCTGCTTTTTTGGTTTGTTTTTTCTTCCATTTCTTGCATTTTTCGTTTGTTTTTTCGTCCATTTCTTTGAGGGATTTTCCTATATCCTCTTTTAGGACCTCTATCATTTTCATGAAGGTGGTTTTAAGGTCATTCTCTTCTGCTTCATTTGCATTGGAATGTTGGAGTCTCCCTGGTATGGAGTCTCTAGAATCTGGCGGTGCCATATTTGTTTTTCTGTTGCTGAGTATGTTTTTGTATTGTCTCTTTCCCATCTCTTCTTCTAATGGGTTCAGAAAGAGCCCCTTACTGGTCTGGTGGTTAGGGGACCAGGGTTCCCTTTCGGTAGGTGCTAGCAAGGCCAATACTCTGGTAGTTCTTCTATTCATCATCCTAGTTCTGGTCCCATGGGTGGAGAAGAAGACCAGGAATCTGGTGTGCTTAACCTCTCCCCTGGTCCCCTGGTCCCTGGATCTGCTGGTTTCCTGGTCTTGTTGGTGGAGGAGAAGTCCTGGAACCTGGAGTGCTTTGCTCCTGCCAGGATTGGAAGCTCTGTGCAGGCCCAGATGCAGGGCCTGTTTTACCTGGTCCTGCAGGACCAGCTGGTCCCCTGGTCTTGTTGGTGGAAGAGAAGACCTGGGATCTGTGGTGTTTGGCTCCCAGCAGGATGGGAAGCTCTGTGGCTGTCACGAGTCATTGGAAGGCACGCCGGGATGCAGGGCCTTCTTTACCTGGATCTGTTGGTTTCCCTTTGCTTGCTTTTTTAAGCTTTAGATATTTGGATAAACTAATTCACACAAAAACTTTGATATTTTATAATGGCACACTATAAAAAGATCAGTAAAGTTGGGGGGTCTCCCAATGAACTGCATTTATAATTAAAAATTTTGTTTTGTTACTAAAAGTGCTTCAATTTGAAACTGTTATTTTTTAATGTTCAAACAGTAGGAATAAAGCTGTAAAAATCCTAATCTTATAAAAAAACAGAAATGTATTATAACCTGTTAAAGATAGTTAGACATGCAAGTTAATAGTTCACTTTATAAATTATCAAATTCTTTACTGTATTCAGAATTATATTTGTAGCCATGCCAAGTAATTAACTATGGGAACCAGCTGTATTTAGCCTCCTGTGTATGTTTTCAATGTGAAGCCCAAAACAACTAAAAGCAAGCCAAGTTTGTTTAGTTTAGATATACTTAATAGACAATGGTCCTCAAAACTTTCAGAGATCTATTGAGTATGGAATTTAAAACATTTAATGGAAAAAGTTTACTGTAACTTACTGATACCAAAGTCTCCAAAGAAGACAATGGGGCACAACAACTCAACCTGGATTGTGATAAGACTAACTACTGGGAAGAGCTTTCCCATGCCTTGCATACAGCCAAGGCTCCACACAAACTTCACATTTTGGGTTGGTTGCCCTATTCTACCTGTTTAAAGTAAGATCAGTCCCCCAAGTGCCTTCTGAACAGAACATATTTCTCAGACCTGGCTCTAACAGCCAAAGGTCTATGCTGTCCTGTATGACAGCTAAAGATTATACACTGTTCTGTATAGCAGTTGAAGACTGGATACTTCTGCCCCCAACAAAGCCATGGGAGCTTTGGGCAACTGTTCTAGGTAGTGGTTAAGTCTCCATTATTTTCATTGATACATAGGATATTTGGACTATATACTAGCTATAATTTATCCTTCTTAGATCCCTCATGGCATTCATGACTAGGCTAATGATAGCTTTGCCAGTTTAACAGCATCAAGTATATGCCAGCTCCTCCCTCAAGGCTTTAGCTGCTTTCTCAGTTCTCTTCACAAGTAAAAATCAGGCCTCTGGCCTCTCTGGAGGGCTACTACTAGTTCTCCAGCTGACAAAGGCACAGTTTACCTTGCCACCAGACTCTGAAAAGAGATAAGCTCACAAACAGGTTTCAAAATATTTTTTTCCTATTCCTTTGTGAGATATTTTGTTTGTTGGTTTGTTGACTGTTTATAACTGTGGCAATGAGAACATTTTCTGTGGAGATTTAAATTTGCCACATAAGAGTTTTCTTGCTTTCCCTTCCACTTACACTCTACTTTTCTTATTACTCTTTAAGATATTCCCAGCTAAATATTTTTATAGATAATTGGTAATATCCATGAACTAATGTTACTGCTTATATAATAGAAAATAATCTCATAGAGAATAATACAGTTGACAGTAAAAGAATGGTCCTTTACCCCAGCTAGGCATGTCAACAGAATTCTAGCACCTGCCTGCACAACAGTGGCACAAATGTTATGAGAGTAAAGAACCACTTTATAAAACTGGATTATGGAACCCACACCCAACAATGCTAAAGGATCGTAGAAATAAAATGGCTCTTAATGACAAAAGAAAGAAAGAAAAAAAGAAAGAAAGAAAGAAAGAAAGGAAGGAAGGAAGGAAGGAAGGAAGGAAGGAAAAAATTCTACCCACCAAATCTGTCCTTCTGATGTCATAATGAGATAGATACTTCCCAAGTCAGACAAGCCAGGATAACTCATCACCACCAGACCAGCCAGATTTTTTAAAAAAAGATTTGTTTATTTATTATGTATACAATCTTCTTCCCAAATGTGTGCCTGCAGATCAGAAGAGGGCACCAGATCTCATTACAGAAGGCTGTGAGCTACCATGTGACTGCTGGGAATTGAACTCAGGGCCTCTGGAAGAGCAGCCAGTGATCTTAGCCTCTAAGTCATCTTTGCAGCTCAATTATCTTATTGCTAATATACACTCAAATTCAGAATATGATAATTTAATTATGGTATGCAAATATAACAAATTTAAAATATAAAACTATTAAAAGGACCTGAGTTTTATTTACAATATTCTCAGTGCCCACCTGGACAATGCCAGTTCTGTGCACATGCACAGAGACACATATATGTGTTAATAAAATATGATAAGTATTTTACATGGGTTTGTCAAAAAATAAACAATCATAAGCAAAGCCGCTGAAGATATCAAGGATTATGGTTGAGCCCTCTATTTTGTTCTGCTGATCTATCATGCTTTCCGAATACTGAATACTTCATACTGTCTAAATTTCTACATCTTTGTTTAATTTAAAAATGAAAGCGCTGTAATTTTTATAAAGTGTTTATCTATTGAAATCTTGGTTCACTATCTTCCCTTTGCTTTTAGTTTATAATATTGGCTGTGTAACAATATCAAGCCTCTTGGAATCAGATGGAAGCAGTGAATAGTGGGTAAAATTTATTGTGAATGTAAGTGGAAAATGCCAGGAAGTTAGCAATCTAACTTTAAACAGGGCAGTTCTATGAATTACTTCAATCAATTTCAGTAATCAAGCTTATTTTTTAATGCCATTAATGGATTATTTAATTTGACATTTAATTACTAATAAGACAAAAAGATAATTAGGGCGACTTTCATATTTAGTTTTATATGGCTTTAAGAAACACATTTTTTCCTTAAATTGCTCAATTTATAATTTTATAAGATTTTTTAACTCTGAGTAGCCTAGTTATAGAAGCCAATCATTTCACATTATTTAAACATTTAAAGGGTGTTACAAACAAAACAGAGAAGGCTGAATCTGAGAACCTAGGAATTCATAGTCATTTTATTGGTCCACAAATTTCCTGTATGTTTTTTCCTGGAAAGGATTGAATTTCTAAGAGTATCTGATTTTTTAAAACTACCTAATATTCTGAATACAAAATTCAGAGCTCAGTAATCACCATCCAATGGACATAATTTGATATGTAAACTTGAAATTTCAGTGAAAACCTCATTTATCAAAAACACAGCATATAAAACACAACAAAACTCCACTAGGTAACCCACTGGAGCAGACCAATAAGGGGAAAAAGCCCAGGTATCTGGCTTAGACTAGGTCATGACCAGCGTATCTTGGTTCAAGGATATGGAAAGCAATATCTCACATGAACACACTACTAAAGAATGGCTCAAAAACCTCTAGCTAGCTGTAAACATACTTTATACAAAAGAGATCACTAACAGACATACTTGTTCTAATAAGGTAGATACAGAACTATTAATAAAAGAGTGGCTATAAAAAAGAAAATTGATTGTAGGAGTCTTGACAACAGCAAATGTTTTCAGTTTATTAGATAATGTAATTATCAGGAAGAAAACATCTGTCTAGATGGGACATCTCGGAGTGTGATAACTAGGGGAGTGGTCTTATTGCTAGTAGCTCTCCAGAGAGACCTGTTAGTTTAGTTTTGGACCATCTGTGTCAGGGTGGCCCTGGGTAATGCATCTGGATCAACACCTCCATATTAGTGAGAACAGATTTATATCTCTACTTGGCAAGAATTTTCTCTCTGATGCTGCTATGTTTTCTCACCAGCCTTCTCAAAGCCCCCTTCACATCTTTGTTTCTCAAAGTGTAGATGAGGGGGTTTAGAGTAGGAATAACCACAGTGTACAACAGAGTGATGAACTTCCCCTGACTATGTGCATAGGAGCTGTTAGGCTGGATATAGACAGCAGTGATTGTGCCATAAAAGAGCACTACTACCAGCAGGTGGGATCCACAGGTTCCAAGAGCTTTACCCCAGGTTAGAGCTGACCTTAACCTCATCAGTACTTGGGCAATGTACCCATATGATACCAAGATGAGTGCCAGGGGAAGGAGGAGCAGCACCAAGGAAGCCATGAACAGCTGCACTTCATTGGCATGAATGTCTACACAGGCCAACTTGATCATGGCAGGAACTTCACAGATGAAGTGATAAATCCTGTGGTTCCCACAGCGAGGTAGGCGGAGGGTGATGGTACCCTGAATCAGTGTGTTGCCCACACCACTCAGCCATGCTATTCCTGCAAGAGACTGGCAGAGGCGTGGGTGCATAACCGTGGTATAATGAAGCGGCTGGCAAACAGCAGCATAGCGATCAAATGCCATAACTGCGAGGAGGACACACTCAGTCGACCCCAGAGCCAGAGACACATAGAGCTGGATAGCACAGCCTGTGGAAGTTATTGTCTTGGCTGGACCATGGAGGTTCCACAGCAGCTGAGGAACAATGCTGGTGGAAAAGCAGATATCCACAAAAGAGAGGTTGGTAAGGAAGTAGTACATGGGTGTTTGGAGCATGGAATCCAAACAGGAGGCAAGGATGATCACTGTGTTGCCTACCAGTGTCAGGAGGTAAAAGATGAGCACCACCACAAAGAGGATCTTTTCAAGCTGTGGCTGATCAGAGAAGCCCACCAGGATGAAATCGCCATCTGAGCTCTTGTTAACTGTCATCACTCTACTCATTAAAAGGAGGGTGACAAGTGCAGAAATGCATGTTAGATAGAAAGAAAATAAAAAGAGATCAGAAATCTCCTTGAGAGACAGGGACCCTAAAGGTTGAAGATGGGCTATGTTCTGTGTTAGAGATAGGCAGAAAATAGATGGAGGAGAGATAGACAGCCAGACAGATAATAGATAGAAGGTAGGTAGCCTGATAGAGATAAAAGATAGAGATAGATGATGAATAGATGATGGATAGACAGACAGACAGACAGACAGGCAGATGATAGAGATCCATGTTTCCAGGAGGAAAGTCAAAGAATATAGAGTACACTGAGAACTGTTAAAGGTACAGAGGTACACAAAGAACTACAAACAACAAAGGAATAAGAAAGAGTGGGAAAAATAGTCTTACCCAGGGAAGAGCACACCAATATGTTAACCAATCACAAATGTTCAGTCCTGAAAACACATACAAGTAACATCATAAGTCTGACCAGCATAAATACATATAGATATTCCTAAATGCATATGTAATAAAGATGCAGTTGCGGAGAAAGTAAAAGGAAATGATACTGCACATCTCTACCTGAAATGTATATTTGTAAACACCATGCTAAAAACAAACTATGCAACCACAGTGATTTACTTGTTTGTTTGACATCATGAATGGGTTATTTTTCTGCCAGTATTTTTCTTATAATATGAAAGAAGATAGTCTGGAATAATTTTAGAGCCTTGCAAAATAATTTTAGACTTGAGCGTTTTATTTTTATGTTATAGTAACTAAGACTCAGTTTTTACTTTCAATAGCCACCTTTGAACTTGTGTTTTATAAACTATTTTCCTTCTTGTTGTAACTTCATAGTATACAAACAATAGAGAATGCAAGTTCAATTGATTTGTTGCTTTGTTTAGATTTTAAAATGTTCCTTTGTGTATATACATTGTTCATAGTACTGTGATATATAATGTCATTTTCATTCAAATGTATATTGTATATTGAGCAAAACCCTTTAGTTTCCCAATTCATTTAGATTTTATTAAAGACATTTTATGAATATCCTACATAGAAAATCTTGTAGGTGACCACTTATCTTTTGTCTGTAACCTTTCATTACTTGACCTCATATGGTCATAAAATAACATAAAAATAGGACTTCATCAAGGTAAGATTACTTTTCTAAAAATGCCAATTTCTCATGCTATCATGTAATTCAAACTTTGCATAATTTTCATCCTCCTTTCTGTTTTCAGAATGGTATCCAAAATAACAATATGCTACTTCTCACTTAATCAAGTTTTAATTTCTTTACTCATACTGTGTGTCTTCCTAAGATTACTTTCATTATGCTTACCAACTTCTGCCTACTTGTCAGTGTCTATTTCCTGGGCATCCTTCCTGAAACCCTTAGTTACTTTGTTTGTAACCATATAAATTTACACATGTACCCATTTCACAGATCAGGCAACATGTCCTAAAAGGAAAGGGAAATGCTAAATGAGTATAAATGTTTCTTTTAAATACCTTTCTTTATGTTTATAATAAACAATTGTTTATAAACAAGATAGACATAAATGTACTTTTAATAAATTTCTACCTTTATCATCCTATTAAATTATTACTCTCTCTTTTTCCTCTCTTAACTAGCAAACAGTGCTTAATGAATCTATTAAATAGTGTGATAAAACAGTATGTTTCTGAAAATATCTAATTAAAAGTTAACATATATGTATTTGTGTATATGTCTATTACCATTCATATTTATTGAAAAATATAATTATTTTTTCTAACTTTGCACAGTCCACATTGTTCATTCAAGGTACCTGAATGAGCTTAAAATTGTGTGAAACCATATTTTAACATTATAATGCTGTAAAATGAAATTTACAGAAACATTTTTTTGTTAAGGTAGCTGCTATATATTGTTTTCAAGTTTTTCCTCTGAGACAGCCATTAGCTCCAAACTTACTGACATAACTCAGCCTTATTGAAGAAATAGTAGACATGAGCACCTTAATTTACTCACATTTTATATGTAAGCATTTATTATGAAAGCAATGCTTTTAATTCTCTATAATTTTTCAAAAAAATAGTGATTTAGAGTAAAGGGAGCAGAGTAATTATCATGCATACACATGGAAACAGAGAGGTGTAGACTGTCTCCTCAGTAGCACATGTATATCCAACACTATTGCCACATTTGGAAGGACTTCATATTTTTAAGAAATCTAAGTCATGAGAGAATTCTTCCAAATATAGTAGCAATCTTCCTGTTTTTCTCTATCTTTTTCTTATTTCTGAATGCATGTTCTTCAAATTTAAGGTTAACTGTAAAATATAAATTATTTAAAAAACCAATCATATAGTGAAATTTAATTTACTATATTATTCAGACAATTTTAAATTGCTTAACAAGCCAAGAGACATGTGAATTATTAGTTGAGTCATTTAAGGAAAGCTAACTTGACATTAGATGAAAATAATATTACTTTCTTAGCTAGAGTTTGTGCTTTGGAGAAATGAGGAAAAGAAAAATGTGGTTATTATTTCCTCACCTCTAAAAATGTTGTCTCCTCATCTTCCAATGAATTTCATTGGCAAAAAAACATGTTGCTTTCCAGAAACAGAAGATCCTGAAAGCGCATCTTTGAAACCAAGGCCAAATATCAGATGTGAGTGCTTTGTCCAGAGCCAAGAGATACTTAAGCAGATACTGCAGCAGGAAATAATGTCAGCCCAACCTGGAACCTGGGGATCCCCATATTCCTAATAGGGCAATTACCACCAAGCATAATAGTGACCAAGACCAAAATCTTCTGGGAAAATGTATTGCAGTCACTGCTTCTTCACAGGTAGGTCTTTAATATGAGGTGTTTCCAGGCTGTCAAGTCACATGCTAGACTAAGATTCTGAAGAAGGTGAGAATAAATTTCTCACTCTGAGCAAGTCTCAAGATTAGATACCTGATTCTCATGGAATAATCTCCTTTACTAACATGATTAGTAGTCTCTGTATAATCAGAACATAATCTTCGAGATCCCCTAGTCTGAATGCAGGTGCATATATGACATATCAACCGTTGTAGTAGGGATGGATTTTCACATGTGAATTCTGTTAGAAAAAATCAGAGTAGTTTTTTTGACAGTGTTATTCTCATTATTCAATTTTTATAAAAGGGTCTGTGGTCAATAAGTTTGAGAGGCCTAACATACAAACTTCTTAAAAACTCACAAAGTTCATTGGTACTTCTTTCAAATTCAAAAACAAAGCACATTGGCTAGAGTTGCTTGAGACTACTTTTTTCCAAATTATTTGTCTAAAAACATTTTCTTAAGTAATCTTGAGTAATGCGTCTTAAGAACTCATATAAAATATATATTAAGACAAGTGTAGTCGGGCAGTGGCGGCGCACGCCTTTAATCCCAGCACTCAGGAGGCAGAGGCAGGCGGATCGCTGTGAGTTCGAGGCCAGGCTGGACCAACAGCCTCCAAAACAATACAGAGAAACCCTGTCTCATAAAGAAAAAAAAAGACAAGTGTAGAGAGACATCATCACAGAAACATGCATGAAGAAATTGAAAGGGTACTGTCTTATTTACAACAGTCATAAATCAATGCTAATAAACATACAAACAGCACAGGCTTCATGAAGAACACAGACACAAACACAGATAATTCTTCTCTGTGATAAGTTACAAAAGATCCTAAAAAGAAGATTCAGTTCATTCAATGTCATATCTAAGCACTAAAAACAGGTATATGCATTGGACAAGAGACATATAGATGATGACGATTCCACAAAAGAAGCTGTCATTTTGAGACAGACTTAAGGAATATGCCTCTCTCAAGGTCTTCAGAGCAGGAAGGAGACATCATTAGATCACTGTTGGATAGGGTGTAAGTTAGCAGAAACTCTCTAAAGCAAGCATAGTTTTATATAAGCTATTAGGCACTGAGAAATTTTGACTCATTAATTAATAGCTGTTAGATATGTTCCTGGTAACCTGGATTCCTTGAGTGAAAAACTATGGTTACTAGTTTTATGTTAACTTGATACAAGCTACTGTTGTTTGAGGAGAGGGAACCTCAATTGATAAAATGTACTCACCATATTACCTGCAAAATGTCTGTTGTGAATTTTCTTTTTTTTCTTTTTTATTATTTTAATTTTAAATAGCTTGCTTCACATGTCAATGCCAGTTCCCTCTCCCTCCCCTCCTCCCGCACCCCCCACCATCGCCCTCAGCCTCCTACCCTATCGCCACTTCCTTTCACATAGGGGATATCTAGAGTCTGTCATTTCACTCAGGGCAGGGTCCAGGCACTTCCCTAAGAGTCCAGGCTGAGAGAGCATTCCTCTTTGTCTTATTGACACACGAAGTCCGTTTGTATGCCAGGGATAAACACTGATCCACTGCCCAGGGTCCCAAAGGTTGCCCAGGCCTCCTCACTGACTCTCACACTCAGGGGGTCTGGATCAATCCCATGCTTGCCTCCCAGCTGTCAGTCTGGAGTCCAAGAGCTCTCCCCTGTTCAGATCAGCCGTCTCTGCTGGTTTTGCCAGCCCATTCTTTGTCAATTTGTTCATTGCTCCTCTCTCTCTGTCCCTGGGTTCCATAGGTTCAGTTCAGTGTTTAACTGTGGGTGTTTGCCTCTGCTTCCATCAGTCACTAGATGAAGGCTCCAGGATGGTTATAGACATAAAATTCATTATCAGGAATGGGCATTCAAGGTGGTCTCTCCACTACTGGCCAGTTGGTGTCATCCCTTTAGATCACTAGAGGTCTCACTGGTGCCAGATCTGTCTTCTAACCTATGATTCCCTCTTCCCCCTATTCTACCCGCCACTCAACCTTCCTGTTCCCCCATGACCTACTCTGTCTTCCTCTTCTCTCCCTCTCTACTTATTAGTTCCCACTCCCCCCAACCCCTGGCCATGTTCCCAATCTTTTCAAAAGATCTTGCCTCATTCCTCTTTTCTGGAGTACCATGCATATCTCTCCTAGGTTCTTTCCTGTTTCCGAGACTCTCTGTCAGTGGAAGTGCAGACTGGCACTCTCCTGATTCATGTCTAAAATCCATATATGAGTGAGTATATACTATATTTGTCTTTTTGTGACTGGGTTACCTCACTCAGGATGGTTTCTTCTAGTGCCATCCATTTACATGCAAATTTCAAGATTCCATTGTTTTTTTTTTCTGCTGAGTAATACTCCATTGTGTAAATGTACCACATTTTCTCTATCCACTCTTCAGTTAAGGGGCATCTAGGTTGCTTTCAGATTCTGGCTATTACAAATAATGCTGCTATGAACATAGTGGACATCCTTGTTGTATGAATTTGCATCTTTTGGATATATGCCTAATAGTGGAATTGCTGGGTCTTGTGGTAGATTGATTCCCATTTTCCTGGGGAATCTCCATACTGATTTCCAAAGTGGCTTATGAGTTGGCACTCCCACCAGCCGTGGATGAGTGTTCCCCTCTCTCCACATCCTCTCCAGCATAAATTATCTTCGGTGTTTTTGATTTTAGCCATTCTGACAGGAGTAAGATGGTATCTCAGAGTGGTTTTGATTTGCACTTCCCTGATGGCTAAGGATGTTGAGTACTTTCTTAAGTGTCTCTTGGCCATTTTAGCCTCCTCTATTGAGAATTCTCTATTTAGTTCTGTACCCCACCTTTTAATTGGATCCTTTGGTGTTTTGGAGACTTGCTTCTTGAGTTCTTTGTAAATTTTAGAGATCAACCCTCTGTCAGATGTGGGGTTAGTGAATATCTTTTCCTATTCTGTGGACTGCCTTTTTGTCTTGTTGACAGTGTCCTTTTCCTTACAGAAGTTTCTTAGTTTCAGGAGATCCCATTAATTAATTGTCAATCTCAGTGTCTGTGCCACTGGTGTTATGTTCAGGAAGTGGTCTCCTGTACCAACTCATTGAAGAGTATCTCCCACTTTCTCTTCTAAGAGTTTCAGTGTGGTTTTATTTATGTTGAGATCTTTGATCCATTTGGACTTAAGTTTTGTACAAGGCGGTAGACATGGATCTATCTGCAGTCTTCTGCATACCAGTACCCAGTTATGCCAGCACCATTTGTTGAAGATGCTTTTTTTCCATTGTATAGTTTTAGCTTCTTTTTAAAAAATCAAGTGTTCATAGGTGTGTGGGTTAAAATGAGGGTTTTCAATTCAGTTCCATTGGTCTACGTGTCTATTTTTGTGTCAATACCAAGCTGTTTTCAGGACTATAGCTCTATAATAGAGCTTAAAGTCAGGTATGGTGATGCCTCCTGAAGTTCCTTTATTGTATATGGTTGTTTTGGTGAATTTTCTTGATTGGTAATTAATGTAGGAGGATACAGAACATTATAGGCAGTGTTTCCCCTTAGCTGGTGGTGCTCTAAAGAAGCAGGCTGAACAAACCATGATCAAGCAAACCAGTATGCAGCACTTCTCTGTTGCCCAGATATCAATGTTTGCTTCCAGGTTCTTGCTTTGAATTCTTTCCTTGACTTCTCTGCATGATGGACTCACTAAAAATTGTAAGATAAGATAAACCCCCTGTTTCCCAGGTTATTTATAGTCATGATGTTTGAACTCAGCAATAGAAACCCTAACTATGACAAAGATCATAAACCAGATAGTCAACTGTATGGTTGTCATGTCAAAACTGGCGGCTTCTAACATTGATGTCTTGAGGAAGTTACACAAAAACTACATCTGCTTGCTACTGAAGCATAATGTCAGCTCCAGAAGGTACTATTATAACCATGGCTGCCTCAAAAAATTTGAGCCAAACCCTGCCATCGCAAGCTCTGGTGAACTTCAGATACTACTCATTCTTCATATTCCCAACTCAGGCCACAGCAGGAAGCACTGTGGTAATAGCTTGTTTATACTCTAACAAATAAAACTTGCCTGAGGATCAGGGGGCAGAGCTAGTCACTTATTAACCATAGAGGTCTGGAAGTCTGTACAGACATGTAAGAAGTGATATGTCTGGTCAGAGAGAAGAAGTGATACAGCATGAGGAGATAGGTGCTCAGTCTCTTTTTGGCTGGGAAGTTGAGTAGGTAAGGTGACTGTGGTTTTGCTCCTCCATCTTTCAGATCTCTCAGCATTTTCTCCTATGTCTGATTCCACTGTTTTATGATTAAGACCTATCAGAACTTGTGATACAGAGCACTTCTCTGCCAGCCCAACAGCAGGCCCATGATTGATTCAAAGTAAGTTCTTTCTATGAAGATTCATCTCAGAATTTCCTCCCAGAACATGTTTTGCTGTATACCAAGTCTCTGCAAGTTGTGTTTACATGAATTTGATTCTAGGAACTTTCAAGTTTCCTCCCTGATACTTTGAATGATTCAATAGTCTTTCAAATGTATCTTGTTCTATTCAAGGTGGTTTTGTAGTTTCTATGTGTTCTTTCTATTGATTTCTAGTTTTATTGTACTATAATATGATATAATAAGAGAAATTAACTTTATTACTTTGTTGTTTTTGATATTTCCATTATGTCTTAAGATACACAAAGTCCTAGAATCAAAAGCTACCAAAACTGTTTAATGTAGAAACATGATCTGATTTTACCTGTAAAGGTTGCACAGACTAAATCAGCACTTTTTTACAATAGAAATAAAGTCCTTGAACAGATGAGTTCTTTGATGTATTCTGACAAACATTTTATAAAGGATAAATACTAACACCCAAACTCTTCCAAAAGATAGCAGAACATGAATTTTGCCCCTCTCTTTCTGTTGTCCAAATCAGGTCAATATTACCTCCTTTTATGAAGCCAAACAGATCTTTCACAGGACTGAAAATCAAACCAAAATTTCTTATAGCAAGAATAAAGCAATAACAATTACAAACACCTACCACACAATACTAGAGACTGAGTCCAGAAGAATAGTAAAACAATTTACACACTATATGATTTTTCTAGGTTATCTATAGGTGTATGATATCAGTAACAATTGCAGATGGCGATTTCATTTCATAAAATCCAAAATGCTTTCAGGATTTAAATAAAAGAGGATGATAAATTAGTAACAGAATGGAACAACCAACATCTATGGCAAACCACAGTCAACTCATTATGATGAGACTGGAAACTTTTATTCAGCTATCACTAAAAAGATAAGAACATAATATTCATCACCTTAACTCAAAACTCAGAGTGCCAAGGAATGAATAAATGCTCTGGTTTGTATGACTTGTTCTCCAGAAGATATGGCAATGCTGATGCAGTAGAAAAATGATTAAGTTGTTGGGTTACTCCTCTTGTGGACAGAGTGACTCAGATGTTCTGTGATAGAACTATTTCTCAGGAGAAAGGGCTGTTGCAGAGTGAGGCTCCTCTGCACAGAGCTGTTTCCTGATCCATAAGGGCTCTCAGGAGGGCAATGAGATGCCTCCTGAAACTTACCAGTGAGAAGAGATTGTGAGTCTCTTGGGGAAAGTAAAATGGGAAGGACTCAGAACACAGAAACATTTTAGTATAATATGCTTAGGGTTCATTGTTGCCCAGGAAAGGAGAAAGTGGGGCTGTGTCTTTGGAGTAGTAAGGCATGAACACACACACACACACACACACACACACACACACACACACACACAGAGAGAGAGAGAGAGAGAGAGAGAGAGAGAGAGAGAGAGAGAGAGAGAGAGACTGAGTCATTGCCTTGAAGGACATGGTGCTCTCTCCTGACATCAAGCATGGTTTCTCACCTTAACAAAAGCATTTCAGTGTGATGTAGAGATGAGGATGGGGATGGCGTGTGTCTCCTGTATGTTGTAAGGGAAGGATGAAGAGAAAGCCAGGAGTGGCTAATCAGAAGCAGATACCACCTTATTATCTCTTCAAGTACTGTGATTGGAGGTATGTGCCACAGCTAGTTAATCAAGACTAGGCTTGGGAAGAGGGAATTAAAATATATTAAAGAACATCTGATACTCAAAATAGTATCATTCTTTTCTTGTTATTCTATATGGTTATTGTCTCCTTCTGTTAAGGCTAATAAAGTTTATGTAGACTTGTGCATCCATCTCAGAAAACAGCTGTCTACTGTTGTTAGTCTCTTGCTTCATGGTAAATTAGAACTCACTTGTCACTGTGATACTCATGTTATATGGCAAACTATAATCCAATCAGATGATCCCACAATTTCTACTGGGTTGGCCTAAAGTGTCATTCAGCTGCATAAATGGTCCTTGGTGAGTGAATGTGATGAAACTGGGAAGCCAGGAATGAACCTCCTAACAATGTTTCCCTGATCAATCTACAGAAGTTGTGTGTGCTGTTATAGAATTCTAGAAATAGCCATTATGTAATAGTGAAATGTTCACTTCCTGATAGTTTCTAACACAGACACTGCAGTGTTTCAGAAATAATATCTAAGACTGTGTCATGACTTTAAAAGATCAGATAAGGGACCAAACCCATCAGTGAACATTTCTAACCTCATGACATCAGGGGAAAATGTGAGTTTTCACTTGTGTCATTCACAAGGCAGACCCACGTAGAGTGAGCTTGACTTAGGTCTCTGGGGTATGTAAGGTATGGAGCAAAACCAGTAATATATAAAGATCATCTCATCTCATGCACCAACTCTTGCATGTATTCAGTTGTCAATAAAAGCACAACTATTGGTATGAACCTCCAGACCTGACCAGCATTTAGTGTATACTTTATAACTCTGAGGGTTGATGCATAAAATAGAGTTGAGTATTGGTAGGAAACCATTTAACAGCTTCGCTGGAAAGATGAGGAGGATCATATCATGCAGTGTTTACAAGGAGCTAGTGAATCCAACATTTATGTCAAGAAAATGTAAGAGGTGAGAGGCAGCTGGGATATTCACATCAAAATGTTCTGACTCTTATTTCTTTCTCAAGAATTACTCCTTATGAGTAAATCATTCTCAATCCACAGATTGAGATGAAAATGTATCATCCTGGTTGTGCTTCTTAAGCTGAGTTCCTGAAAATTTAACTAAGATCAAGACTATACTCTTCATATGGCAGGCTCTCTATGCAAATACAGAAACCATTACTAAACAGGTGTTTAAGAAAATATTTCAGATTAAAAATTAGGCATTTTCTTTGTTGGCTTTTTGGTCTTTTGCTTTGCTTAATCACATAAGTTAATACATAATACATGAGAAATATGAATATTTGCAGTTAATATAGTATAGTTAAATATTTATAATACTTTAAAGTAAGTGTAAAATGCATCACATCAGAATACTCAGGGTTTCTGCAATTTTTTACAAGAGCTGAGTCCCTTGAAAGTCCAGTAATCACAGGCTTCCTACTTCATGCTCATCAGAACTTTAAGTCAGCCCATGTGTTCTCTATCCTTAAGTTTTTAGAACTTCTGCATGTATGGGTATATGTCCTCTAACAGATTCAATAATGTGTTATATACAAATATATCTCCTCAGGATAGAATATTTGTGCCCATTTATATATATGTATGCATGTTTTAATTTTCTCTTTTTCATTATCCACAATATAAAATTATAACATAGAGAACAATTAATGAATAAGAACAAAGTTTATGGATTGTGGTATGAAATTTCTCCAAATAGAGTGTACATCAAAAGTAAACACAATATGGCTGTGTGTAGGTATACAACCATGTCATGTCCTGTGTAGCTGATAAGCATTTAGCATCTGAGCAACTTTTTAAGTAATTTGGGGAATTAACTTACTTCTCATTGCAGCAACCTCATTGGGAATATATTTTTTTCTCAGCCCCTTTTGTAAGTGGTCAAATTGAGGAACAGAATTTGAACAAATAATGTTATGCAGCATTGTTGTCTATACTAAGATTTTAACTCATACACAACCTCCCAGAGTTATCCCTTGTTCTATGCTATGTGCAATTGTGTGTGTTTCTGCATGCATATACAGGTATAAAAGTACATGTGGCATGTATGCATGTACATGATTTATATATATCCATTAACATGGATAAAATAATTATTTGTAATAATTTGAAAACCCTGAAGCTCTCATTTGGTTTATGGATCAACCATACTGTGATGTACTCGCATGCAACATACATGATCTGGTGATATTTTGGTATGGCAAGTGAATAGAGAGAGGATCAAACATCTGATGGTATCACCTATTCTGCCCTTGTTGGAGAAAACATAGCACATTCAGATTTTTTTGGCAGAAAAAATGAACTTCAGCAGAGCCACAAAACCCCACAAAATAGTAAGGGTCATCTCATTTGGAAGGAAAAAATATCAGACTGAGAGAAAAATAAGTAAGATGAATCTGAAATGTGTGAGGGACATGAGATTGAACCTCAGGGGATGGGCAGTGATGGGCAGAATGAATAAGGAGGCAGAGTAAGGTAAACTCTGAAGCTTCTCATTTCGTGAGATCTTATGGATTGGTAAAGATGGCAAATGCAATGATAAGAAAAGTGAAGGCACACTCAGTCTCTGTATAAGGCTACCCTCAAAAAGAAATGAGAAGTAATAATCACCACAGTGGTAAATGCTATTTTAGCAATTTTAGTGTGAAAACCATGGAGTGTAACCGCTAGGTGAAAGAGTTGAGTGATTTCCAGAAAACAGACAAAGCTGTGCTGGAACTGAAGAATTTACCAGATAACCAATCAAGCAAGCACGCAGCAACCTACCTGTGAGAAAATGAGCAAAGAGAAAAGGAAGTGTATAAACAACATATGTCCAAAACACAACTAGTTTGATGGGATCGTAATGTGAAGTCTATTGAGATGGAAGGTTAGGAAGAAATTTCTATCAAGTCAGGCATGATGGCTTACTTCTGGAATTCCAGTATTCAAGAGACCAAGGCAGGGAAATTGGGAATTTGAGGCCAGCTTGTATTACATACCAAGACCCAACCTCCTTTACTCCTTTTTCTTTATCTCAATGAGTGACCTGAGTCACAGAATCTCATGAATTGCATTAAGAAAACAGAAATTCAGCATGCAGGCAATGATACTGTCAGTAAGAAAACATGCTCTGTTAAAAGATATGGAATATTAAGATACAGAAATCAGCTGATGTCATCTCAGAAGTGCACACATAGAGCATCGAGGGGTTGTGGTGCTGTTTGGTTGACCCTACTTCTCTTTCCTGTCTCAACTTGTGCATATTTTCTTAAGAAGCCTCTCTGACTACCTCATTAAACTGCCTCAGACATCAGGATGTGCTCTGCCTTTAAGCCCATGCATTACAGTAGTTATTTATTTATTGAATGGTTATTTGACTTTACTTTTCCTTCACGATAATAAGAGTCTTGCTTGAGGAAATTATACTTTTAATACCTGGATCTGAATAACAACAACACAGAACACTCTGGGCCCAATACGCTCTAAGGAGGGTTGGAGAGACGGTATCCATGGCAATAGGAAAGCATAGATATGAATGCATAGGACAGCAGCTTTTCTTGGTAACATACATATCTAGTTAATGAGGAACATGCAGAAAGAGTTGAACCATAGTTAATGTTTTCCCTTTTATTTTAATTGAATGATATCTTATTCTATAAGTGAGGCTGAACTCAAACCTATGGTAAGCCTCTTGTCTCAGTTTCATCAATATTGAGAATACAAGTATATACTACCTTGCCTAAATCCTTGGACACTTGGTATAATGCTCAGTAAACTTTGGGGAAAAATCACCTGATGTGGTACACAGTGAAAGCATAGGATATGAAAATCTGTGAAGAGGAATCATTATTTCTAAACTTTACTTTTATGACTGCAGGTAAAAATTATGTCTCTGACTTAAAGAGGTTCTAAAAATATCAAACTGAATAATTTCCCTCATCTGCAAGAATCCTTCTGGTGAATTGCTCTCTCGTCCAGGAGATGAATGTCAATTGCTCTCTGTGGCAGGAGAACACCTTCTCTGTCAAACGCTTTGCATTTGCCAAGTTCTCTGAGAACCCCAGAGAATGCTTCCTCCTGTTCACCTTCATCCTCATCATGTTCCTGGCATCACTGACAGGCAACACACTCATAGCCCTTGCCATTTGCACCAGTCCAGCCCTACACACCCCCATGTACTTTTTTCTGGCCAATTTGTCTCTCCTGGAGATTGGATACACTTGCTCTGTCATACCCAAGATGCTGCAGAGCCTTGTGACTGAGGCACGAGGGATCTCTCGACAGGGTTGCGCCACACAGATGTTTTTCTTCACATTGTTTGGAATAACTGAGTGTTGCCTATTGGCAGCCATGGCCTTTGACCGCTACATGGCCATATGCTCCCCACTCCATTATGCAACCCGAATGAGTCGTGGGGTATGCGCCCATTTGGCAATGGTTTCATGGGGAATGGGATGCATAGTAGGGTTGGGACAGACCAATTTTATTTTTTCTTTGGACTTCTGTGGACCCTGTGAGATAGACCACTTCTTCTGTGACCTTCCACCTCTCCTGGCACTTGCCTGTGGAGATACATCCCATAATGAGGCTGCAGTCTTTGTGGCAGCAGTCCTCTGCATATTCAGCCCCTTTTTACTGATCATTTCTTCCTATGTCAGAATTCTGATTGTAGTGCTGGTGATGCCTTCCCCTGAGGGACGCCATAAAGCTCTCTCCACCTGCTCTTCCCACCTACTTGTAGTCACTCTCTTCTATGGCTCAGGCTCTATTACCTACTTGAGGCCCAAGGGTAGCCACTCACCAGGAACAGATAAACTCTTGGCCCTCTTCTATACAGTGGTGACATCCACTCTGAACCCCATCATCTATAGTTTGCGGAACAAGGAAATAAAAGCAGCACTGAGGAGAACTCTGGGCCTGAGAAATAGTCTAACAATGAATAGGTAACAGTATCATGCAGAACTGTTCACTAATAAGAATGCACATGGAATCAGAGAAAACAAACAAATATTGGTACATTTTTGTATCTGACTTGTATTGAGTATCTTTGTAATTTTGAAGGTACCTATGTATTAGGGCAAGTTTCTAATTACTAATTCTGAAATGATGTCAAATGACGGGGATGTCCGTATGTATATGTTTCTCTTATTGGTTGATGAATAAAACACTGATTGACCAGTAGCCAGCCAGAAAGTATAGGTGGGACTACCAGACCAGGAGAATTCTGGGGAGAGAGAGGCAGAGAGAGGTCTCTAGGGAGACACCATATAGTGGCAGAGACAGCAAGAAGTCTGGACATGGAGACACACAGGTTAATAGAAATTGGTTAATAAGAGCTAGCTAGTAAAGAAGCCTAAGCCATCACTCAATCAGTTTATAATTAATGTAAGTGTCTCGGTGTTCACTTGGGGCTAAACAGCTGTGGGACCAAGTAGAACAGAAACCCAACCTAGAGTCAAATACTAAGGAATACAAGTAAAGAGTCCAGTCCAATACAGTAGAGAGTATTCTATTCTGTTTAGGATTCAGGATGACAATCTTAACTGACTAGTTATATCTCAAAAGTCTTGCAAATTCTAGCCCCTGATGCCCTTCTGACTTCTTCTTTCTATCCAGACATATCTCACATGTCTTTATTACATAGTAACTGTATACATTGTTTATTTCAGTCTATATCTCTATTTTTATAGTACCATATACTAAATGCCCCTGAATTCTTTAATAAATTATATATAACAAAATGTGTAAACAGTATGATACACTGAGCTGTTAATATATGAAACTATTTACTTTAAAATATTAAAGAAAACATGAGAAATATTTTCAGGAGTTTTTTTCCTCAATATATGTTTCTATTTAAATTAGAAACATTCATGCTTCACATGTCAATCCCAGCTCCCTCTCCCACCCCTTCTCCCTTGTCCCTCCACCAGCTCCCCCATCCCCCAACCCAATCCCCACATCATTCTCCAGGGAGGGTGAGGCCCTCCTTGGGGGATCTCCAAAGTCTGTCATTTCATCCAGAACAAGACCTAGGCCCTTCCCCATGTGTTCAGGTTGAGAGAGCATCCTTCCACGTGGAATGGACTCCCAGAGTTCATTTGTACGCCATGGTAAACACTGATCTACTACCCAAGGCCTCAGAGATTTCTGAGGCCTCCTCATTGACTCTACATTCATGGAGTTTGGATCAGTCCCCCATTGGCCTCTCAGTCATCAGTCCGGGGTTCAAGAGATTCCCCCTTGTCTGGTCAGCTGTCTTTGTGGGTTTCACCAGCACGGTCTTGACCACTTTGCTCATCACTCCTCCATCTATGTCACTGGGTTCCAGGAGTTCAGTTCAGTGTTTAGTTGTGAGTCTCTGCTTCCATCAGTCACTGGATAAAGGTTCTATGATGGCATATAAGGTAGTCATCACCTTATCATCAGGGAGGGGCTATTAATGTAGTCTCTCGACTATTTCAGGAGTTTTTATATGTTAAAAAAATCACTACTTTGGAGCCTGCAGGTCAGTTAACTGCATATCTTCACCTCTCTCTCCATTCCTCCAAGTCCTATCCCCAGTCTCATTCCCGGCTCTGCAACAGAACACCTACTGTAGTCTCCCCTTCCTCTCTGACTCCCAACCTCAACAGAGCATGTAGAGCTTCTCCTAAAATATTATTTCACCCAACTCATCCTACTACTCCAGCCTCTAACATCAACAGGCATCCCCTGGGAATAACTGACCCTGAAAGTCAAGGAAACAGGTAGGGTAACTGTATATCTTCATCTCTCCCTCTTGTCTTTAAGTTCAAACCCTCTTTTACATCCCCAGGTATATAGAAGACCCACTTATTCCAGTCTCATCTCCATCCCTGTCCCTAAATCTTGGAATATGCAGATCTTCCCCTCCAATATTTCTTCTCCTACTCATCACTTTATCCCCATCACTTAATCCAGCAGGCATTCTCTGGTAGCCCATAGGCTATTCCTGCCAGGGAAAAAAGTAATCTAAATGTGGATCTTCAATGCTCCCTCCTCTCCAGCAAATATAATCCCTCAGTCTTACTTCCATCTCTGTAGCAGATCATCTAAAAAGGCTTCCACCACCTCTCTGTCCCCATCTTCAGTGAATCATGCAGAACTTCTCCAACTTTCCTTCTTAACTCATCCTAACCTAACCCAGGCCCAACTCCAGCTGGCTTTCTCTTGGCCCCTGCCAGCCAATCCTGACTGAGAAGCATGTAGTCTAGTGAAGAAGGTAAGTGAGCTTAAGACTCAGCTATAAACTCATAATCCTACAGCCATTTAATTTTTTTGCAAAGATACAAAACTGACAAAAAGGACAGAATCTTTAGCAAATGGTGTTAGAAAAACTGAAAATTATAATGCAGAAAAAATGGAAGTCAGTTCTTATCTTTCATGCTGCACAAAACTCACTCCCATATGGATCAAGGACCTCAACATAAGACCTGATACCCTTACATTACTAGAAGCAAAAGTAGGTAATTTACTTCAACTTATAGACATAGTTGAAGACTTTCTAAATAATACTCTAGTAACATAGCAAATGAGACCAGCAATAAACAAATATGACCTAATTTAACTAAATGTACTTTGTTTCCTATTGGTAATAAATAGTTATGGATGCACTTAGATGTAAGAGAAGCTGAGATATGTTCTCAACGTAAATGGAATTATCACTCTTCACATTTTGGTTCTTATTCTGTTATTGTGAGGGTCAGGCACCTGAGCAAGAGAAAAATAACTTAATTGTTCAATTCCCTGAAAACTAATAGAATTCCCCTTGGCTATATGCCTCTTTTTCAGAATAGTAACTGCTAATATCTAAATCATAATTAAATTCAAGCAATTATATTTTAAATCTGGAAAACTATGTGCAAAAGTATGACTTCTAGTGTTTAAGGTTGAGACAACATGTACTACATGTGAACTGTCACAGACAACATTGTGCCTAGTCATTGAAGATAATAGAGAGAATGTCCTATTCAAGAATCACAATTATTCTCCCTGCCATTCCTGTTTTACTTCAACAACACATTAGATATTCAGTTATTGCTTTTTCTGTAAAGTAAGTGTTCAGTACCTTACTCATGTCTTGCTCACTAACGCTTAACTTTTAATTACAAGTTTTATTGCACATGCTTTTGATAGAAATAAGTTGGACCATTGCCAAAATCACATGTGACTAGGAAAGTATTAAATTTATTAATTTAAATATTTACAGTAAACATGACAAATATGTTTCATCAAAAGATGACATGAAAGTTAATTATGTAGTTTTGATGACTATTTTGATGACTCATGGAAAAATGAAAAAATTAGTGATTTATATTAATACTTTCAATGGTCAAATAATATGTCACAATACTACATTTCATTTCATGCCACAGGATAAGGAGAGCTTATAATAGCAGTTGACACTAAATCACATCATTCATTACATCGTGTGAGGATTTGCCAACTAATTACATTTAATCTTTTCCTTCCAAATGTCAGCACTTGCCTGCAAACACAAACAGATATGTCCAGTCTGACTCTCAAGAGGGGACTCAGACTCCTAACATCCTTCAGTGAGAAAAATGTCATTCTCCCCAAGAGAGTGAGAGGATAAGGACTCAGAGCACAGAGGATATCAGTGAAATATATTGCACTAATTGTTTTTAAGAATGTGGAAATCTCAAATATATCATTGTGTGACTACTATAGCCCCCCCTCTCACACACACACACACATATCATGTGTGGGCTTGTGTGTTTCTCTCTGTGTGTATTATGCTGGATTATTGCCTCAAAGGACATGACATTCTCCTGGGACACACAATCCTCCTGACCGCAGATGTGGTTCTTTACTGCATCAAAGGTTTTTAATGCACAGGCTTAGAGATGAGAATGAGGACAATGTGAATCCCTTGCTTGTTGTAAGAAGAGGATGCAGAGAAAGCCAGGAGGCAGACAAATAATCCTTTTGTGAAGGTATGTACCACAGCTAAGTTGTAAATACTGGGTTTGAAGAGGCGAACAAAAGTCTAAAAATGAATAGCTGATTCTCAAAGAATTTTTGGGTTCTTATTCCTATTTTAAGTATCGCCTTCATCTCTTAGGAGTGTAACAGTCAACTCACACTACTGACTTCTTCGTCAGAAAATAGCTTAAGTTTGTGGGAAATCAACACATCACTTAATGCCGTGATGTGGAGATACCCACATTACATAGTTCACTATTATCTAGTCAATTGATCCAAAATTTTCTACTGGGTTGAGCTAAAGTGACACTCAGCTGCAAAATGGTTCATTGTGAATGATTATGGAGAAATTGGGAAGTAGGGTGTAAGACTCCTAATAATATTTTCCTAACAATCTATAGAACTTGTATGCACTAATACAGGATTTTAGAAATAGTGTCTGCATGATGGTGAAGATGAACATTACCTGAGCATTTCTACATACAGACACAGCAGTGTTTCATGAATAGTGTCAATGATGTACCATGCTTTCCTTCAGCTCACAGAAGATAAGAAACATTTAGGCAAAAAAAGATGATATAAAGGACTAGGTCCACCAATGAACATATCTAATCATGTGACACCAGTGGGCAATGAATCCACTCACTTCGATTATTCATAAAGCTGAACCATACAGAGTGTTCTTGCTCTGGATCTTCAAGTTGTGTAACATATCATATAAATCAAAGTCACTGAGATACTAAAATAATTTCAACTCATATACCATGTCTTTCCTATATTGACCCACCACTAAAAACACACCTCATGATGTCAATCTTCTAAACCATGCCAGTGTTTATTGAACATTGTCTACTACAACATGACCTCCATGACATTGAATATCTGTGTATAGAACAGAGTTCATAATTGGTAGAGAACACATTACATCACAAATGTATGGAAATGGCTTCATTCTGTTGTTGTGGATTATAAACTGGATACTACAGAGGATAACTACACAATGCCCCTGACTACCTCCACATGAGGCTTCTCAGGGCAAGCAGTTCTGTATTTTTATGAACAATTTACTATGTATTTATAGTTGGCTTAAAAATGTTTGAAGCTTTTCTTTGAATTTCTGGTAGAATTCTGCACTGAGGCCATCTGGACCTGGGCTTTTTTTGGTTGGGAGACTTTTGATGACAGCTTCTATTTCCATAGGGGTTATAGGTCTATTTAAATTGCTTATCTGTTCTTGATTTAGTTTTGGCAAATGATAGCTGTCCAGGAAGTCATCCATTTCCTTTAAATTTTTGAATTTTGTGGAGTACAGGTTTTCAAAGTATGACCTAATGATTCTCTGGATTTCCTCAGAGTCTGTTGTTATGTCCCCCTTTTCATTTCTGATTTTGTTAATTTGCGTGTTCACTCTCTGCTGTTTGGTAAGTTTGGACAAAGGTTTGTCTATCTTGTTGATTTTCTCAAAGAACCAACTCTTCGTTGCATTGATTCTTTGTATTGTTTTCGTGGTTTCTACTTTATTGATTTCAGCCCTCAATTTGATTATTTCCTAGCATCCTTGAAACAGCTCAAATTGATGAATCTGAAACTTGTGCTTTCTTCTTTCTGAGGAGCTCTGAGATCTGTGTGTGCACTGCATATATCTACATGAAGTACATGAGACATCATTCTACTTCCATGGATCATTATAAAAACTGGTATGAATTCCAAACTGAACTCTTTACATTGATCTCATGATCCTGAGGATGAAGTCAACAGCTGATGGAGGACTAAAAGAATAGAAAATTCAATCAGATTTAGCCTCTTTCAATATCATTTCAAATAACAAGGAGAGAAATTTTACTGATTTCAAAATTTTCACTTCTCTTGAGAACTATACATTCATTTTGTGTGATTTAATATTTTTCTATCTATACAGAATAGCATTTTTCTAGATAATAATTGTAAAGTATTTGTAGACATTCTGATTCTGAATATTGGAAGGTGTAAAATGTAGTTTTGACAGGATGTATATTTCCTTTTGTCCTATAAGTACAAATAGTATAAAATGATTATGAATGTACAGACTTTTAGGTTGCCAATATTACTGCCATCCATCCCCCCTTCAAGAACCACCTCCGTTTCCCCAGACTTTCTGGCCCTCATCACTAATGCAGGTGTTTGCACTTGGTTGCTGCAGAGTAAGTGGGATAAGGCTATTTACAAAGGACAGTTTTGAAATCATCACTTAAGCACTAGTCAGGCATTCTTCTTTGCAGCTATATTTTTCCCTGGGTCTCTATATCTATGTCACTGAGGAAAGTGTGTAGCTTCTTCCAGATATAAGAATATATAACATATATATGTATATGTGTATATATATGAACATTTAATTGGCATGATACAACAGACCCTATAAACAGAGATCTCTGTGCAACAACAAAAATATTGCTAAGAAGGAGTGAAGATGCATAAAAGTATTACAGGTGACAAAGCTGTGCTAAGACTGAACTGTTTGCCGGGCGGTGGTGGCACACGCCTTTAATCCCAGCACTCGGGAGGCAGAAGCAGGCGGAGCTCTGTGAGTTCGAGGCCAGGCTGGACCGAAAGCCTCCAAAACAATACAGAGAAACCCTGTCTCGTAAAAACCAAAAAAAAAAAAAAAAAAAAAAAAAAAAAAGACCGAACTGTTCATCTGCCCTGGCCAGCAGGGCATAACGGGGGTCATGGCCACAGGTACCTGAAATGAAAGGGACAAGAGACACAAAGAACAGATAGCAAGACAGGCTTTCTGATCAAGCTGCGAGATTTTGTTTTTCTCAGGCTCGTTATATAGTGTTTAGGGAGGGAAACAAGGTAGAGCAATCAAAGGAAAGGGGTCATTGCCTAGTAACCAGGCCCCTGAAGGTGAGCAGATAGCAGATGTTGGGAAGGTGTAAGGGCCGCAAAAGGAAGGGTTAGATGATCTAATTGTGGAATGCTTCCTTTTTGCCATTGGCTATTCATGTGAGCCCAAGTTCTATTCATTGGGAAGCTGGGGAGGGGAATATGGTTGAATGGGACTGAAGGTAGCTATTCTTTAACACGATGGGCTATTCTTTAAAAAGGCTGGCAATATTAGCCTGGTCTATAGAGTGAGTTCCAGGAGAGCCTCCAAAGCAATACAGAGAAACCCTGTCTCGAAAAATCCAAAAAAAAGGGCTGCCAATATTTACAAGAGGTTCTAAATAACAATGATCGCTCCTGACATTCATCAGGTAAACAACCAAGGAGGTACCAGCCTGTAAGAAAATGAACAAGAGGAAAAAAACAGGTGAACACCGTGTACACTAAAAATGCAAGCGGCCTGACAGATATGAAATATGAAGTCCATTTAGGAAATCTGTAAGGTAAAGGTTTCTGGTGGCTCTTGCCTGTAATCCCAGAACTCTGAAAACTTGGGCAATGACTGGAGGATAGGGTGGGGCACAGCAGGAAAGTTCCTTTTGAGAGCAGTCTAGGCTACATAACAAGACCCAGCCTCATCTTTTTCTGTTGTTTTGTTTCAACCAAGTTTTAGTAGCCTTATCCACAGATTTTCATGAATCAAATTTAAAAATTAAATTTTAATCTGAAATCCTTTACTTAGCAAACATAGTTTGATAAAGATAGGGGAACTAAGAGAATTAAATTAGCTGCCACGCTGAGGCACTCACATAGATTTGATATAACGGACAGTGCTCTTGAAGGTCTGGTCCTTCCCACTCGTCTCAGCTTATAGTTAGTTCTCAAGAATATTTTCTGAAACAATTTGTCGGTATTATATGATTTAATTTTAATTTAGATTTACATTTACCTGATTTAATTAATCTTTTTTTTTGTTAGTTTTTTTTTTAATTTTAAATAGCTTGTTTTACATGTCAATCCCAGTTCCCTCTCCCTCCCCTCCTCCCGCACTCCCCTTCCACCCTCCCTCCAAGTTAAAAGCCTGAACAAGTGGGCATGAGGATTCATGTAAAGCTGCAGTGGGCTGTCAGCTATGAATACTATGGGAAATATCAATAAATGTTAATGATGCGTGAAAAAAAAAAGAATATTTTCTGACCACCTCATTTACATGTTCAGTACCAAGGACATGTCCTGGTTTTACACAATTTGACAATGATTAGTTAACTTTAATTTTCCACCACTAAATTATACAAAATATACTTAAGGAAAAGTGCACTTTGTTAGTGGTTGGAATCAACTATCAACAAGTGCATGTATGTACATATATTACACTCACATGTGACAGACAGACAGATAGAGACTGAATAATTTCCCTCATTGCAAGAATTCTTCTGATTACTTTTCTGTTCTCTCTTCCAGGAGATGAATGTTAATTGCTCTCTGTGGCAGGAGAACACCTTCTCTGTCAAACGCTTTGCATTTGCCAAGTTCTCTGAGGACCCCAGAGAATGCTTCCTCCTGTTCACCCTCGTCCTCTTCATGTTCCTGGCATCACTGACAGGCAACGCACTCATAGCCCTTGCCATTTGCACCAGTCCAGCCCTACACACCCCCATGTACTTTTTTCTGGCCAACTTGTCTCTCCTGGAGATTGGATACACATGCTCTGTAATACCCAAGATGCTGCAGAGCCTTATGACTGAGGCACGAGGGATCTCTCGACAGGGTTGCACCACACAGATGTTTTTCTTTATATTCTTTGGAATAACTGAGTGTTGCCTATTGGCAGCCATGGCCTTTGACCGCTACATGGCCATATGCTCCCCTCTCCATTATGCAACCCGAATGAGTCGTGGGGTATGTGCCCATTTGGCAATGGTTTCATGGGGAATGGGATGCATAGTAGGGTTGGGACAGACCAATTTTATTTTTTCTTTGGACTTCTGTGGACCCTGTGAGATAGACCACTTCTTCTGTGACCTTCCACCTCTCCTGACACTTGCCTGTGGAGATACATCCCATAATGAGGCTGCAGTCTTTGTGGCAGCAGTCCTCTGCATATTCAGTCCCTTTTTACTGATCATTTCTTCCTATGTCAGAATTCTGATTGTAGTGCTGGTGATGCCTTCCCCTGAGGGACGCCATAAAGCTCTCTCCACCTGTTCTTCCCACCTACTTGTAGTCACACTCTTCTATGGCTCAACATCTGCCACTTACTTGAGGCCCAAGGGTAGCCACTCACCAGGAACAGATAAACTCTTGGCCCTCTTCTATACAGTGGTGACATCCACTCTGAACCCCATTATCTATAGTTTACGGAACAAGGAAGTCAAAGCAGCACTGAGGAGAACTCTGGGCCTGAGAAAATCCTGACAATGAATAAGTAAGCAAACAAATATTGATGTGTTCTTTCTGGCTGTCTTAGAAGAATCTTTACTAACCATCATTTTGTTTTAGTGTACTCTCTTACTCGGCACTATTTTTAATTGAAAATAATGGGAAAATGTCTGCTAATAAAGAATTTTAGAAGGTTAGTCCAATTCTTAAATATTTTGGTCTAGACAGAGTTTAAATGACCTGTGACATCTCAGAAATGTTGAAAATTCTCTATATACATTGTCGGGCACTGCCCAGCCCCATTACAGTTGTAACTTCTGCTTTTACACAGGTTCTCACAACATGGGACTTAATTCCTTAATAATTCTAAGAAGCAGGGTATTCTCTCTCAAATTTTTTTTAAAATTCTTCAGAGGTAATTATAGGAACATAATCTAGAATTAAATAGTTCTTTTATGAATTTTGTTTACAAAATATGTAAACATCTCAATGAAGCAAACTCTTACCTTTCTTTAATTCTACAAACAATTAAAGAAAAAGTATGAGAAACAATTGTCAACATTTTTCTGTTATGTAAATGATTTTAAAGAATATTAGTGACATTATACTAGAAGAAAAAGTAAAATAAAATTCATTAGTATTTTTGTAAGATTTTCTAAAATTCATAAATTTATGTATGTGTAGATGAATCTTGACTTATACATTTGGAGATCCTACAAGAAATTATTTCTAAGTGATCTCAGCTTGTTATGCTATATTTCCATGTTCATCAGCATATGTAAACCCATTGCTTGGATGGGAAGAGTTAGTTCTCATGTATGTGATGTATTAATATTTGCTCTTTGCGTATTAGCTCAGCCCATACTCTAGGCTTTGGGGACCCAGGGTCTGGAATTGTCAGCAGAAGAGTAGCTTCTCTTTTCCTATATGACTCCTAGCTGAGGAGAAGAAAAGAACCCCAGTCAGATGATTCTCAGCATAAATCATTTAAGATAAACACACATATAAAATATATGCATTTATGGCATATGTAAGTATTGAAAACATGAAAACAAAGGCAGAAATATGTGTTCGTTGGGACCAGTCATCATTCCACCTGTGGTTTCTACCTGTATGAAGTGGCTCTGCAAGTGATTTAAAACTATTGTAAAAATTCATGTGTCCAGGCCTGGATTCAAGTGCCTGGCGACTGCCTGGAGACTGCCACTGAGCCTTATGTCCCAGCAGGAGCCTACACACTCAAGCATCCTAATCTCATTCTCCAACCACAAGACCAGGACTAGGACCAGAAAGAGGAGAATTGCCAGTATTGGACTTGCTTGCACCCACTAAAAGGGAACTCTGGTCCCCTCACACCAGGCTAGGAAGAGGCTGTTTCTGCACCCACTAGAAGAAGGGATAGGAAGGAGACAATACAAAAACACACTCAACATCAGGAAAACAAATATGAAACCAATGGGGTTTACAGATTCTACACCAGCAAGACTTGAAAATTCCAATGCAAATGAAGCAGAAGAGATTCACCTAAAAACAATTTCATGGAAATGATAGAGGCCCTCAAAGAGGATATAGGAAAATCCCTTAAAGAAATGGAAGGAAAAACAAACCAAGAAATGGAAGAAAAAACAAACCAAAAGATTTAAAAATGCAATAAATGAAGGAAAAGACCAAACAAAAACTGCAAGAAAAATGCAAACAGTGCAGGAGTTGAAAACTGAACTAAAAACAATAAAAAACAGTCTGAAGGAAGGCTGGAAATAGAAAAGCTAGGCAAATGGTCATGTACTACAGATACCAACAGACTACAAGAGATGGAAGAGAGAATCTCAGGTGTTGAATATACAAATCCTTAATACAAAATATCCAGGAAGTATGGGACACCTACTATACAATAGTAGGTATAGAAGGTGAAGAAACCCACCTCAAAGGAGCAGAAAACATATTCAACAAAATCATAGAAGAAAAAATTTCCTACCTAAAGAAAGACATGCCAATGAAGGTACAGAAGCTTACAGAACACCAAACAGAATGAGCCACAAAAAAATTCCCTCGCCACATAATAATTAAGACCACAAACATACAAATTAAGGAAAAAATATTAAAAGCAGCTAAGGAAAAAGGACAAGTAACATGCAAAGGCATACCTATCAGAATTACACCTGACTTCTCCATGGAAATTCTGAAAGCCAGATGGTCCTGGATAGATATTCTACCAACACTAAGAGTCAAGGATGCCAGCCAAGACTACTATACCCAACAAAGCTTTCAATCCCTGTAGATGGAAAAAAACAAGATATTACATGACAAAAACAGATTCTAGCAATACATATCCACTAACCCAGCCCTACAGAAAGTCCTGAAAGGAAAACTCCAACCCAAGGAAGTTAGCAACAACCAGAAAAACATAGGCAATACGCAATCATACCTTACCAACAGCCAAAAGAAAAAAGGGGTGGAAATCCATATATCATTCTACCACCAACAACCATTCCAAAACTAATAAGAATGAGCAATCAAAGTCATTAATATCTCTCAATATCAATGATCTTAACTTGCCCATAAAAAGACACAGGCTAACAGAATGCATTCGAAGACAGAACCAATCCTTCTGCTGCATACAAGAAACACACCTCAGCCTCAAAGCCAGGCATTACCTCAGAGTTGAGGGTTGGAAAAAAATTTTCCAATCAAATGGACCCAAGAAACAAGCAGGGGTAGCAATCCTAATATCTAACAAATTAGACTTTAAACTAAAAGCAATTAAGAGAAATAATGTAAGTCATTTCATACTCATAACAGGAGAAATCCACCAAGATGAAGTCTCAATTCTGAACATCTGTGCCCAAAATTCAAAGACATCCATGTTCATGAAAGAAACATTACTAAAACTCAAATCACATATAAAACCCCACACACTTATAGTGGGAGACTACAACACCCCACACTCCCCACTAGACAGGACTACTAGACAGAAACTTCACAAAGAAGCAAAGGAAATAATAGAAGTTATGACCCAATTGGGTTTAACAGTCATCCATAGAACTTTCGATCCAAATAAAAAAGAATATACTTTCTTCTCAATGCCACATGGAACCTTCTCAAAAATCAACCACATATTTGGCAACACATCAAACCTCATCAGGTACAAAAAATTGGAATAACTCCATGCATCTTATCAGACCACCATGTGTTAAAATTTGAATTCGACAACAACACAAATTGCAGAAACCCTACAAACTCATGGAAATTGAATAATGCACAATTACACCATTCCTGGGTCAAAGAAGAAATAAAAAAAGAAATTAAAGACTTCCTAGAATTAAATGAGAAAACACAACATACCCAAACTTATGGGACACTTTGAAAGCAATGCTAAGAGGAAAGTTCACAGCACTAAGTGCCCACATGAAGAAACTGGAGAATAGTTACACTAGAGAATTAACAGCACAACTGAAAGCTCTAGAACACAAAAAATGCCAACTCACTCAGGAGGAGTAGATGCCAGGAAATAATCAAATTGAGGGCTGAAATCAATAAAGCAGACACTAGGAAAACAATACAAAGAATTAATGTAATGAAGAGTTGGTTCTTTTAGAAAATCAACAAGATGGATAAACCTTTACCCAGACTTACCAAAAGGTAGAATGTGAGCATGCTAATTAACAAAATCAGAAATGAAATGGAGGACATGACAACGGACGCTGAGGAAATCCAGAGAATCATTAGGTCGTACTTTGAAAACTTGTACTCCACAAATTTTGAAAATTTAAAGGAAATGGAAAAATTTCTGGATAGATATCACTTGCCAAAATTAAATCAAGAACAGATAAGCAATTTAAATAGATTTATAACCCCTAAGGAAATAGAAGCAGTCATCAAAAGTCTTCCAACCAAAAAAAGCTCAGGTCCAGATGGCCTCAGTGCAGAATTTTAACAGAAATTCAAAGAACAGCTTATACCAATTCTCCCCAAAGTATTCCATGCAATAGAAGCACAAGGGTCTTTGCCAAACACTTTTTAGGCGGCTTCAACAACCTTAATACCCAATCCCCACAAAGACACAACTAAGAAAGAGAACTTCAGACCAATCTCCCTCATGAACATTGATGCAAAAATACTCAATAAAATACTGGCAAATCAGATCCAAAAACACATCAAAACAATCATCCACCATGACCAAGAAGACTTCATCCTATGGATATAGGGATGGTTCAACATACGAAAATCAATGTAATTCACCATATAAACAAGCTGAGAAACAAAAATCACACCATCATCTTATTAGATGCTGAAAAAGTCTTTGACAAAATTCAAAACTCCTTCATGATAAAGATCTTTGAGGGATCAGGGATAACAAGAACATACCTAAAATATAATAAAAGCTATATATAGCAAACCAACAGCCAACATCAGACTGAATGGAGAGAAACTCAAGGCAATTCTTCTAAAATCAGGGACAAGACAAGACTGTCCACTCTCTCCATACCTCTTAAATATCCTACTTGAAGTTCTAGCTAAAACAATAAGACAACAAAAGGAGAAATGAAGGGGATACAAATTGAAAAGGAAGAGATCAAACTTTCACTATTTGCAGATGATAGGATACTTTATATAAGTGACCCAAAAAAAAGTCTACCAGGGAACTCCTATAGCTGATGAATACCTTCAGCAAAGTGACAGGATACAAGATCAACTCAAGAAAATCAATAGCCCTAGTATATACAGACGATAAAAGGGCAGAGAAAGAAATAAGAGAAACATCACCCTTTACAATTGCCACATACAACATAAAATACCTTGGGGTAACACTAACCAAACAAGTGAAAGACCTGTATCACAATAACTTTGAGTCTTTAAACAACGAGATTAAAGAAGACACCATAAAATGCAAAGATCTCCCATGCTCTTGGATAGGTAGGATCAATATAGTAAAAATGGCAATCTTGCAAAAAGCAATCTACAGATTTAACACAATCACCATTAAAATCCCAGCACAAGTCTTCACAATCCTTGAAAGAACAATAATCAACTTTATATGGAAAAACAAAAGATCCAGGATAGCCAAAACAACCCTATTCAATAAAGCAACATCCAGAGGCATCACCATCCCTAACTTCAAGCTCTATTATAGAGCCATAGTACTGAAAACAGCTTGGTATCAGCACAAAAATAGACAAGTAGATCAATGGAATTGAATTGAACAACCCAATATGAATCCATACACATTTGAACACCCAATCTTCAACAAAGAAGCTAAAATAATACAATAGGAAAATGAAAGCATCTTCAACAAATGGTGCTGGCAGAACTGGATGCTGGCATGTAAAAGAATGCTGATAAATCCATGCCTATCGCCATGCACAAAACTTATGTCCAAATGGATCAAAGACCTCAACATACATCCAGCCACACTGAACCTCTTAGAAAGTGAGAGGTGCCCTTGAACCAATTGGTACAGGAGACCGAGTCCTGAACATAACACCAGTAGCACAGACACTGAGGTCAACAATTAAAACATGGGACCTCCTGAACCTGAGAAGCTTCTGTAAGGCAAAGGACACAGTCAACAAGACAAAAAGGCAGCCCACAGAATAGGGAAAGATATTCACTAACCCATATCTGACAGAGGGCTGATCTCCAAAATTTACAAAGAACTCAAGAAGCAAGTCTCCAAAACACCAAAGGATCCAATTAAAAAGTTGGCTACAGAAATAGAGAATTCTCAATAGAGGAGTCTAAAATGGCTGAGAGAAACTTAAGAAAGTGCTCAATATCCCTAGCCATCAGGGAAATGCAAATCAAAACAACTCTGAGACACTGTCTTACTCCTGTCAAAATGGCTAAATTAAAAAATACCAATGACAGTTTATTCTGGAGAGCATATGGAGAAAGGGGAACACTCCTCCACCACTGGTAGGAGTGTCAACTGGTACAGCCACTTTAGAAATCAGTATGGAGATTAGTCAGGAAAATGGGAATCGCTCTACGACAAGTCCCAGCAATTCCACTCTTAGGCATATATCCAGAAGATGCACATTCACACAACAAGAATGTCTGTTCCACTGTATTCATAGCAGCATTATTTGTAATAGCCAGAACCTGGAAGCAACCTACATGTCCCTCAATTGAATTGTGGTACATTTACACAAATAGAATCAATGGAATCTTGAAATTTGCATGCAAATGGTCAGCACTAGAAGAAACCATCCTGAGTTAACTTAGTCACAAAAAAATAAACCTGGTATTTACCCACTCATACATGGATTTTAGACATGGGTTAGCGAGTGCCAGCCTACAATCCCACTCCCAGAGAGTCTGGGAAACAGAACCTTCAACCAATGACTGATGGAAGCAGAGGCAGACACTCACAGCTAAACACTGAACTGAACTCCTGGAACCCAGTGACAGAGAGGGAGGACTGATGAGCAAAGGGGTCATGACTTGGCTTGTTTAATCCACAGAAACAGTTGACCTGAACAAGGGGGAGCTATTGAACCCCAGACTCATTGCTAGGAGTCCAGCAAGGGAGTGATCCAGAACCTCTGAATGTGGCTGTCAGGGAGAAGTCCTAGGTAATCTATGAGGCCTTGGGCAGTAAATCAGTATTTATCCCCGGCTTACAAATGGACTTTGGGCACCCGTCCCACAATGAGGAATGCTCTCTCAGTCTGGACTCTTGGGGGAGGGCCTAGGTCCTGCCCTGAATGAAATAACAGACTCTGGATATCCCCCCATGGAAGGCCTCCCATCCCTGGGGAACAGAGTGGGGATGGGGGGGTTGGAGGTGTTGGGCATGGGAGGTGAGGGAGATGGAGCTGGGATTGACATGTGAAACAATCTTGTTTCTAATTTAAAATTTTAAAAAAGTTGTAACCAGAAGGGTCTTAAATAAAAGTACTGAAGAGAAATGTACAAGTCTAGTGAGGAAGGCTAGGCTATTCTGAAGCTCATATACAACAGCAGAGGGAACTCCTATGCCCCTGAGCCAATTGAATTATCTGTTTCATTGACACAATTATTAAATCATTGACTAGTGTGAAAAAAGGTCAGCTAGTGTTAGATAAGTGGATTCTTTGGAAAAGAAACCAAAGCTCCTTGGAGAAGTGGTAAGTTCATTTCAAAGATAAGACAAAATTCCTTGGAAACCATGAAGCACAAAAAATGTTGGAGACAAGATGCAGGATTCTGAAAAGATACAGGAACCAACATGAAGGAATTTCCAATGGCCAAAATTGAAGCAATTTGAGCAGCAAAACAATTAATGATAGAAGTTGTTATAATCCACAAAATACAAATGAGTATCTTGAGTCTCTATGTAAATAATGAAATAAAAACAAAATTACAATTAAGTGTGCCTAAAGTTTGGAGGAAACAAAAAAAATTACCATTTACCAAAACTGCAGTAGTCATTGTTACAGGCCTGATTCACTGAAGCAAAGGGGCAATAATTATCCACAGCTCAGACTCAGTGTTCTGAGCCTACTTAAGTGCAGTATGGACCACTAAAGCATAAGTGTTGGGAGAAAATTCACTGAGATGCTAAAATCAATGCCTAAAGTTTTGAAGAGATACAAGATATCTCCAGTCTCTAAATATTTCTCCTATGACTTCTATTACAAAAGGAAAGCATTTTACAAGGAAATATAATAGGAAACTACTTTAAAATAATTTTGTTGCATACTAAAAGGGGCTCCTTAACCAAGTGATTAAGATGCCTTGTGCCTTTCCTAATGCTAAACTGAGACAAGCAAGCCAGGAAGCATTTTTGTGAAATTTATGCAAAATATGCACAGTCAACCTAAAATACAGAAATCACTAAACAAACCCAAATTCAGAGACATTCTAGTAAAATAACTGATTATTTCTCTTCAAAGGTATGGTCACAGAAGATGAAAATACTAATTAACTATCACAGACCAGAATAGATTAAGATAAATAATAGCTAAGCATCAACTCGAATTCTGGATTGGATCCTGGAACTGAAGATATACAATAGTAGAAACATTGCGGTAGTTATAATTAGGTCAACATCTCATGTGACTTGTAGTATTATACTTTTTTCAATTTTCTGATTATCAGAATTAGTATTATAGATTATAGAACATAAAATTTGGGAATTTGGGTAAGATATGAAACATAAGTACTGTTTCTTGTAAACTAAATCTGACATTCTTAAACAGTTCGATTCCTTTTGAAAAATCAAAAAATACACTATAAAATGTTATTATCAAGTTTAGTGTCTGAAAAGATGCCTAGAAAAACCTGCAGTTGTTTATTTGGTCCTGAATATGCAAATCCACAACAATGTTGATAATACAAACATCAAAGGAATAGGTTATCCTCAAAATTTAAATATCTTCCAACTAGTTTTCCAAACCAGAAGAATCCCTTGTGACCCAACGTACCATTGCATGGTATAAACAAGAAAATTAAATGCAAGATTCTTACCAAGAGGATTCATATGAATATGGAAGAACAAAATATCTTTGCAAAATGCATAGAGAAAAAAATGATCAAAGAAAAACAAAATCAGATCACAAAGTGCCGTGCTTCATCTGAAGAGGGACAATGGGAAGGAGCCTGAGCTGATAAGGTTTTTGTATTCTGTGTGAGTTTATGGAATAATGCCTACAAAAGGAAGCCTGTAAGAAACAACAATAAACTAACCAGAAGCTACAATATTTACTACAATACTTACAAAGCATAACAAATACATGGAAAGTATTAATTTTTCAGCTTATGTGTGTATGCTAATGTTTATTAATTTGCATATTTACTAAATTTTTGAGAGGAACAAATTTTAAATGATTCATGTAATCATCACTTTTCATATATTTTGTTGTCCTGATACATCAATAAAATGCTTATTTGAATGCAATTACCACTATAAATATTAATGTAAATCAAATTATGTCGACCAAGAAATGCCATTCTTTTAAAATATATTTTTACGTGTAAGAATGTTTTGCCTACATGTACATCTATGCACCACATGCATGCCTGGTGCTCAGGAGGCTAAAAGAGGATGTCAGATCCCCTGGGACTGAAGTTACAGACAATTGTTAGCTGCCACATGGGAGCCGGAGTTGTTCGCAGGTCCTCTGGAAGAGCATGTGTTCTTAATCAATGAGTCGTTTCTTCATCTCCAATAAATGTCACTTTTTATAGATACAGTGCCTAAGCTGATCTATGTTCTGCATAGATCACGTTTCTTCTCCAATGTGATAATTCAATTTTAAATACCTACACAACTGTCTCTTACATTAATGTAGAGTTAGTTATCTGCATTTAAATTATCCCTTTGTATTAACCTCTGCTAAAAGCATTTTTAAAAATCAGTATTTAGGAAACAACAACATGCAAATGTGTAAAGTCAATAAGGAAGTGTTTTGTAAGTAAATATTGTGTAGATTTAGGCAAAAATATGAACATATTAAAATTTTAAATGGGCCAAAATCACTACACAGTTTATTAGAAGAGATGAAATCTTTATATTCAACATGAAAAAATCATCTTACACATTTTATTGCTATAGCATAAAGGAATATGTTATACGAATAACAATTATCACACTATTTTATTGTTTTTTCATTGAAAAAACTTTACACGTTGAAAATTAGTGATAATGCTTAAACTTCCATTGTGTCTTTTGTTATAGAGTCAATGTTTAGATGTAAAGGTTGATGAAAACAGCTATTTCAGACTCACAAAGGATACTTCAAGGAGTTATCTGTTACAATATCTATATGTCTTCCTTTCTTTATTCTGAATGCAGTCTCATCTCCTTGTAGCCTCGTCTATGAGTGAGAATGATTGATCAGAAAGTCCATGAGTGTATCTAACCCAGAAGCTCCTGATAAAAAGATAAGGGTAAACATTTCCAAATAATACAGTTAGTGGAGGCTTTCTAGTAGGTCTTAACCCTTGAAACAAATATAAAGAGAAAAGTCATTGTTTAGAGTACTCCCTCAAACAGGACCTTAATAGCAGTAGGAAGCATTCTCAGGTGATCTAAAAACTTCTGCACCTATGATCAACACTGTGCTTCCATGAAGTTGAAAATTTATTTCTATGACAAGAAAATCAGTTTGTCACATGGTGGTTATGTCACCTGTTGGTCACTAGAGCAATAGTTATGCTTTATGAATGTGAACAAAAAATATTCATAGAATTTTTAAAAGAAACTGAAAAGATATTACATAACATGTCCAGAAAGGAAATAAAAGAATTTAAAGTAGCTAGTATTGAGATGTTATTAAAATTTTCTGCCTACTTTTGTTTAGGTGTTTTGGCTATTCCTACTATAAATGTAAAGGCATAGTTATATAATGTCTACTAATTCCCAGAGTCCATTTTGTGAAACTGTTGTATTTTCCCCAAACTTGAGTCTCTGATCACCAGAACTTTTTTGTCAGTAAAGTTATTTTAATAAATAATGCTCAATATAAATGTATTATCATAACAATAAATATATGCATCACAAAAGTTAAAGTAGGATACAATGGCTCATTCCTTCAATCCTAGCACTTAGGAGATTGAGGCAGGATATCATACCAGAGAGGAAAGCAGCAGCAAGGATGTCAGAGGAGATGCTGAAAAACTCCAAGGCTATCCCAAAAGGCATAGTGACAACAGTGAGAAGAGACTGGTAAGCTGGGCCAATATTAGAGGTAAATGACTCTCTGGCTTAAAGTCTAAAGACAACTGTCAGACAAAAAGTGGAAGGAGTTAGTGTGATTAGAAAGCAAGCAAACAAAATCCCCGGAGAGGTTTTGTCACAAACGGGAGTGAGTAGGTAATGTATTAGTGAAGGAAAGAAATATGGCCAAGTAGAATGAATGTCTGATGAGAAAAGTCCCAAGATTATGTGCTGTTGTGTCCTCAAAAAAATCTGTTCAGGTCTTAATTCCAACAGCTGAGACTGTGACCTTGCTGGGTATTAGGATTTTATCTATAAGCTCCATGAAAACAAAGGAAGTGAGGAACTAATTATTTGATGCCTAGTTTGGGAGAATCATCACACAGTGCTTGGCACTGTATGCTTAAGCAGAATATTTCATCAGCAGGAGCATGTGGCTAAGGATAGCTGCTCACATCACAGGAAGCAGAGTCCCAAGAAACGACCAAAGATAATATCCCTCCCCACAAGGCCTTACTCCCAGTGACCCACATAGTCTATCCAGGCCCCACTTCCCAAAGTCTTAAGAACCTTCTAAAATGTCACCACCAGCTGGGTACCAAGTATTCAGAATGTGAGCTAGTGAAGACCCACATAATATAAAGGTCATAATCATCCAGTGATTGTAATGTGAGCTTTCTGGACCCGCAAGTCCCACCGCCCTTGAGACCCCAAATAAACACACAGATACTATATTAATTATGAAATTGTTGGATGGTGACTTGGGCTTCTTTTTTGCTAACTCTGTCTTTCAGCAGGACACACTCTGTGGAGCTCAGCCTCAGAGCAATGCGACATGGATCACACAGACAGCATAACTGATAGTCTTCTCTGGGTCCTAGAAAGTCTAGACCATCTGGGTACAACACTTGTCATGAAACATAGGTCAAGGATGGAGAAATTGGAGAGGAATAAGTACATAAGTGTGTAGAGTTTGGAGATGAAAAATGAAACAAGTATGGTCATTGTGTTTTCTGTCATTGTCACAATGTCCATGACAGAGAGGGTTAGTAGAACTGAGTCCAGCTAGGGCTGGTCAGAGAAGCCTGGTAAGGTGAAACATGCTGGGTTGCTAAAATTGGATTCTGTCATTGTTTCTTTGAATCATTTTAAGAAATTCAGATAGTATAATCAATTGAGAAGAACAAACAATTAATTTGGCAGTGTGGTTTTTTAAGCAAAAAATGGATGTAAAATAATACAAAATATTAAATGGCCCATTACATGAAGTAAGAGGTATATTTAAATTGTGAAAAACAGCAAATGCAAAACATATATGGTAGATTCATATAAAGACATGGTTGATAGGGTTTACACTAATCTGTAGCTTACTTTTGGTAGAATGGCTATTTTCAGAATGCTAACCCTACCAATCCATGAGCATGGAAGGTCTTTCCAGATTCTAGTAGCTTCCTTAACTTCTTTCTTCAGCGTCTTAAATTTTTCATTGTATAAACCTTTAATGTATTATATTTATTTCAGGAAGGTTTTGAGACAATTGTGAATAATATTTTTCCTGATTTCTTTCTCAGTATATTTGTCATCGGTATAGGGGAAGGATACTAATTCTTGTGTGTGAATTTTGTATCTGGCTACTTCAATGAATGTTGATCAGCTGTAGGAATTTTCTAGTAGAGTCTTTTGAAACTTTTATTTGTAAAATAAAAATTTGTAAGTAGAAATACTTTGACTTCTTTTCTTACATACTCTTGATAACCTTCATTTATCTTATTGATCTTGCTAAGATTGTAAGCATTATATTGATCAGGAAGTACTACATTGAACAAGAGAGTGGACATCCTTGTCTCATTCCTGATTTTAGTAGAAATAATTGGTAGTTTCTGAGAGTGGAAAATTTAGTTTTCTTTAGGAATGTGACCCTCCCTTTGTAGTTGAAACATACTCCAGTCAATGGTGATACAGGTGATACACCCCAGAGTATATATCCAGCACTAACTGCTTTCCTTGTCCAAGAAGATGAATGATGAAATTCCTTACTCATCATTCACATTTGTTTGAATTGAGTAGTCATGAGGTGATTTTTGCATTCTTTTTTTTATCATCACTTTTTTATTTTAATTTTAAATAGCTTGTTTTACATGTCAATCCCAGTTCCCTCTCCCTCCCCTCTTCCCGCACTCCCCTTCCCCCCCTCCCTCCCACCCTATTGCCAAATCCTTCCACATAGGGGATATCTAGAGTCTGTCATTTTACTCTTGGTAGGGTCAAGGCACTCCCCTAAGAGTCCAGGCTGAGAGAGCATCTCTCTTTGTGCTATAGGCACATGAAGACAGTTTGTATACCAGGGATAGACACTGATCCACAGCTCAGGGCCCCATAGGTTACCCAGGCCTTCTCACTGACACTCACATTTGGGGGGTCCAGATCAGTCCCATGCTGGCCTCCCCACTGTCGGTCTGGGGTCCAAGAGCACTCCCCTGTTCAAATCAGCTGTCTCTGCTGGTTTTGCCAGCCCATTCTTTGCCAATTTGCTCATCACTCCTCTCTCTCTGTCACTGGGTTCCTTGGGTTCAGTTCAGTGATTAGTTGTGTGTTTGCCTCTGCTTCCATCAGTCACAGGATGAAGGCTCCCGGATGGTTATAAACGAAGAAGATTGTAACAAGATTAATAAAAACCCAGAGACAGACATTGAGGGTCAAGCTGAAGATCAGAAAAGCAAAGCAAGCAAACCACTATAGAGTTCTTACCTCTGCCAAGTCTAAGACTTAACAGGAGTGATATTGCCCTCAGCATGACTGCAGACTGCAATGCTCTCCACCAAACTTCAGACTGTACTGAGCTCCTGCCTTATACTCCTCTCTAGTGCTAGAATTAAATGCATGTCATCTCAAGTGGTGGGATAAAAGGTGTGAGCTCTGTTTCTCTTTTAGACTGATTCACTCTCATGTAGCCCAGCATGGCCTTGAACTCACAGAGACCCATCTGCCTCAGTCTCACAATCTGCACTAGGGTATGCAAAAATATCCATGAATGTGGCACGTGCTTAAAAATTTCTTATCTGAGAGCTAGACTTTTTCTATTTGAGGGGAAAAATAAGGAAACACACACTCTTTCTGATGGTAATGTTCTCTTTTACTTCGTTTTAAAAGTGCTCTCTGAAAATCTCTCTGTCTCCACACAGCTGCGTATCACCACACAGCCACAGCTGTACATCTCATTACATAGCTCTCTCCCCATACAGTACTTAACCACAGTTCCTTCATAGTCTCTCACACAGCTCTTTATACAGTTCCTTTACGTTCCAGAAGCTCTCTTACTCAGCTCTGCCTCACACACAGACACACACACACACTTCCACATCATTCATTCAGTCTTTACTCACGCACTCTCTCATTCATTCACTCTCTCACACTTCTTTATCTCTCACTCAACACAGAAACACTCGACTCCATTCTGTAGGTCTCCTCATTCACATTTCAGCAGGTCTCTACACGGCTCAATTCAGCTTCCTCATCTGTACTGCACTGCCTGTCTCTACCCCACCACTCCTCTCACAGCTAAAATCTGGACAACTATGTTACATGTTCAGGACCTATTTTTTTCAAGCATATAACCTAGTTCCCTAAAAATTATTTTATGATAACCCTGAAAATTTAAAGACTTGAACAGGTACTCTACATAAGCTCTCTCCATGACATATTAAAAATGACAAACTATGTTAGACACTAAGTTAACCTGTAAGCCCCACCTACCCCCATGGCCCAAGGACCAGGTATTTTAGAAGTTGTAGTTCTTGAAAAATAACAACTAAGTCTTATGGGAAAGTTTAATGGTCAATGGATTTTGTTTATATAGGCCTCCTACAACACACACTTTGTGGCTACTCACCTTGAAAGTTTTCAGGTGATGATGGTCTTGATCAAATTCCATCTTGGTCAGTGTTCATCATCTGAGGAGGAGTACAAATGAAAATTATAGTGTGATGTCCTTTGCATACTACAAAATGACTGAAATTAAAAGGGCTGAAAGACTAAGTGTGACCCAGATGCTGAGTATCTGCCTGTAGAGTGTAAGTGTGGAGTGTGATGGAAGATACACCAGTTTCCATAGATCCACAGATCGATCAACTGTGGATGCATTCATATTTGTGACTAAGCAATCTTATGCCAAAAGCTATTATCAAAATACTTAAAGTTTTATTTACCCAAAATACATGCAAAAATATACAAAGCAGCATTCTTTATTAAAGATGAAACTCAGACACATAAAAATAGCTACTAGCACCATTATAAGTGATTCATGGTACTAGCACCATTATAAGTGGTTCATGATATATTAAAATAACAAAATACAGTGTGGGTGGAGGTTGTACTCTGCTGTTAACATGAGCCAAAATAAATGATTTGCATAAAGATGGTATTGGATTAATACAAAGACAAAAATAGCAACACATAATTTTGCTCACACCAAAATTCATAGCAATAGTTACACAGACCATGGCAAACATATGCAAATGTGGCAGGGTAGATAAGAAGAAAAGGCAAAGTAGTACATTTAGTTGTGGTTAAATGAATTATAAGTGGGTTATGGATGCAAAAGTTTTTGCCTTTGGGTTTTTGCTTATACTTAAATAACTTTGAAAGATCAGAAAAACAATAGAATCTCCTTCTGGAAAGTTCAACTTTGGAAACAATACAGCATGAAGCTAATTGCCATAATGGGAAATCTGTGACCCTGGGACCTTTCCAAAACAATGTTCTGCATTCTTGTACAATCTCTCTTGGTTTTCTGGTCTTCAGAGAATTACACCATTAAATAGTAGCCCTACAATCAACACAAGGCCTGAGCCACTGATCGCCATTCAAGGTAATAACACTGTGAGCTCTGAGGCTTAGACTTCATTTTTGTTTCAACATTATCCATATGAAAGAGTGAAGGAAATTACCTCACAGCAACTAGTTTTCTACCACATATGATTCGGGTTTTATGTATATACATGTGTGTGATTCTCAACAATACTTGGTTTTTATGTGATGCTTGCTCACCAAGATGAAAAGAGAGCACAGAACTCACGTATGATTGAGTGCATCAGGGAGAAAAACAATTCTTCTAAAAAGCCAAGATAAGCATATTCTAATAAATAGAAAAATTGGTCTTTGACCGTAAATTTGTGTTACCACATTCTCTGGAGGCTGCCTGTGCTTGTGTGTATCTTAAAAGTGACATAAAAGTGTTTCACTTGACCAAGATGGGTAATATTCCCATGAACAGGAGTAGAACAGAAGTAGTATATCTGTCTTCATTTCATTCCTTTGATGGCAACAAAGTGAGAAAATAATAGCCACTTATTTGTGTTTTATGGGTGCAGGTGCATGTATATGTAACTGTGAATGCCTTTATTAGAATTAAAACTATATATATTCTATACACATTACATCTAAGTTAATGCAACATACATGTACATGTGCATATACATATATGATAAATGCGTATATAGATGTCTAGATATATGTATGCTATTAGCATATACATGCAACATGGCTTGCTCCTTAGGGGTTCCTTCATATTCCCTTTTTGTGACTGTGTAGCCCTCTCCCTATTTTCAGTCATCATTCAGGTGCGTCACATGGTTTTTGATTATTGAATGTCTGGATCCATTACCCGTCCCTCCCAGATTTAATTTTAACTGAGTTCTGTAACAGTTTTATATGATAAATGCAATTTTTCAAAAGTTAAGAATTATTTCATATGTTACTTCCACAATTAATTTTTCTAAAATAAAACAAGTAAAGGATATGAAGTTGTAATTAAGAAAGAATTTTAATGCTTGAATGATTGCACCGATGCCAGGTACCAACTGCATTATACATGGGCATAGTAACCGTCTTTGGGCACGAAAGGATTAGTATTTGTAAATATTTCAAGTTCTTAAAGTTATTTCTTTAATATTCTTGAGGAAAAATTAATGTTGGATACACATTGAAGCAACCTCTTTCATCCTCCTGAGGAGTCCTAGTTACATTGGCAAATATGCCCTACATTCAAAGGCACTCACCTTCTCTTTCAACGTATAAAACCAGAAAGCCAGTAACTCCATCCAGGACCACACAGCTGAGAAGGGGAGCTGTGTAAATTCACTGTCTGATCCAATTTGCTACAAGCTAGTAGCTGGTACACTGGATGAGCTAATGATTCCCACAAGAAGCATCTTTTTTAAATTCATGTATGCATAAGCCTGACGCAAATGAAAATACAGTTTCATCAATACACAAGTGTTTGATATTTTACATTATAGTAAATTATAGTACATTATAAATATCCAGAATCTGTTGTTCATGTTTTTTAAACTTAAAAAAAACTGACTAGTTTAAGAGTTGTAGTTGAAGAAAGTAGATTTTTAAAAATTATTATTTATACTAAACATTAAAGACACCAAACACTTTTTAATTTGAATGAATTGTTATGTTATAAATGGATCAAATACATTTGTTCTCTAGATATATTTTCTTCTGTGACAAACTGTCTCAGTTCCTCAGTCTCAGGCAAAGACTGTTTCTACAGTAGCCTACTAAATACTCGTATCCTTCCTGTAAAAATTCTTCAGCTTCCAAAAGACACTGATCCATAAGTCACTGCAAATTTCTTCAGTATCAGCATTTTAAATTATTTTATGGACATTGATATTGTGACATTCTCTTAATTTGTAATGTTTTCATCCTTGTCTACACCAGGTGACAGGGATGATTAACGGCAGTGTCAATGATGACTTCATTCTGGAAGGTTTCTCAGACCAGCCAGACCTGGAACGAACACTCTTCGTAGTCATTTTAATTTCCTATCTTCTCACTCTGGTGGGAAATACAATAATTATTCTGATCTCTTCAATAGACCCTAAACTCAAAACCCCTATGTACTTTTTTCTTACTCACCTCTCCCTCGTGGACATCTGTTTCACCACCAGTATTGTCCCCCAACTGCTGTGGAACCTGAAAGGACCAGCCAAGACCATCACAGTCCTGGGCTGTGCAGTGCAGCTTTATGTGTCTCTGACTCTGGGCTCTACTGAGTGTATTCTCCTGGCAGTCATGGCTTTTGACCGCTATGCTGCTGTATGCAAACCTCTCCACTATGTAGCTGTGATGAATCCACAGCTCTGCCGGGCTCTAGCAGGAATCTCGTGGCTCAGTGGAATAGGAAATGCTCTCATCCAGGGAACAGTCACTCTTTGGCTTCCCCGTTGTGGTCACCTGTGGCTGCACCATTTCTTCTGTGAGGTCCCTTCCATGATCAAACTTGCCTGTGTAGACATTCATGCCAATGAAATCCAGCTCTTTGTGGCCTCATTGGTCTTGCTGCTTTTACCCTTAGCACTGATACTGACGTCCTATGGATACATAGTCAAGGCAGTTATAAGAATCAAATCAGCCCAGGCTTGGCGCAGAGCCCTGGGCACATGTGGATCCCACTTGATGGTGGTGTCCCTCTTCTATGGGAGCATCACTGCCATCTACATCCAGCCGAACAGTTCTTACGCCCACACCCACGGGAAGTTCATCTCTCTCTTCTATACAGTCATGACCCCGACCCTTAATCCACTCATCTATACACTGCGGAATAAGGAAGTGAAGGGGGCTCTGGGACGGCTCCTTAATAGAGACTCTGGAGTGTGCAAACAAAGCAGAGCACATGGTGACCGTGATTTTATGACAAGAGGATCCTGAACATGCTGTCTTATACTCCTGAACTGGAGTCCTACTGGCCTTTGAGGCTCACCGATGTTTTTCCAGTGTTGCCTTGCCCTTGGCCTTGGGTCTATCTTTTCAGTCTCTTCCCAGGATGCTCTGGGACCCAGGAGACAACATTTCCCCATACCCTCAATGACCATGGTTGTCTCACACTCTCTGGATTCTCCCCACCCTTCTTTTATTTCTCCTTTATACGAACTCACAAACATTACCATAATTCCCCATTGCATGTCCCTTCCCACAAATATTCTAATAATCCTAGAAAGCAGCTGTTCCCACTTTTACAACAAGCTCCACCCTCAATATTGTAGAAAACAGGGGGGAACTTAGACAGAACACAGACTTGGGATTTTTAACTCCACTACTTCTTTTTTGAACTTATGCAAATTTTAGTCAAATCTTCAATGACTAAATGAAGATTTAGATGTTATGAGATAAAAAATAATGCTCATCTTTATGATAACCAATATATTTGATACTAAATGATAAATAAATAGCAAGTCCTCAAAAATATTTAATTATTATAATATTGTTGATCTACTTGGGCTTATCATGTTCAATTATATCAACTAATATTTTTACCCAGTTTGCAGTTATTTATCTACTTGCACTCATATATGAATCTATCTACTTGCATCCATATATGAATGAAAATAATAATTACTTGAAAATGTGACCAAAATGAGGTAATTTTTGTTATTTCTTTGTAACATATTTTTAAATGTAATTCTTCTGTCATTCAGTTTTACTAAATTATTTTTAAGATTATATGATAATTACAGCTTTCTTCCTCCTTTTCCTCCCTCTAAGCCCTCCTATATGTCCCTCCTTGCTCAGTTGTCCTACTTGATTTTAGTGATGTAAATGAAATCTAAGGCATCATTCCAAAACAGATTCTCTGTGTGTCACAATAAATAGTAGTATCTGAAATAGGAAAGGCTAGGGTCTTGGCTGCGTCATTTTTAACATGAGTCCAACTTCATGCTGTATCGGCTTAGTTAGGAAAACAGTAAAGAGTCAGTAACATTTACTCCTAGTAAACTGTTTCTCTTTCTAGTAAAACATATACTGTCAAGGAGAGTCATCTTGGTGGACATAATAATTTTTTCCAGAGATGAATTATCCAAGAAGTTAGTAGTAATTACTGATACCTTACTCAATCCACAAGTAATAATCAAGCAGATTATGCTTTAGACATCTAAAAATGAGTTTGTTAGTTGATTTGTGTAAAGAGTACTTTTATGAAACAGTTTACTGTGATGAGATTATTTGATTCAACAGCAGTCTAACGGTGATGACTTATTTGTAGCACAAGGTTTGATTTTCCTGATTTCTGATTACAGAGTATGGGGAAGATGTATTCCTCACACTGACATGAACACAAACTCTAAAAGATATTCTTACCAAACTGGATTATAACCTGTGTCTAGTTACCTAGTTCACCTCCCAGCAGTGAAGGTTTTCACTTATTGTAGCTATAACACACATGGCCCTTACTTAAATTATTTCTGAAAGTATATACCAGCACAATCCAGTATTTACCTGTATACTTATCTATTTGATGCCTTTTCTCATAATTAGTTCTTATAGTATGAGTTACATATTTTCTTATTATCTCCTGTTACCTGTTTACAATTTTCTGTAATCCATGCATAGGAGGCCAGCCCACAGCAGAGCAGGGCTCAAAGTGAATCCAGGGAGTGAGTGTGTACTAGATTTTTTATCTGAGGGGGTTAGGGAAAAAGAAACTCGCACACTCTCTTGATGGTTTCTTTCAGGCCTTTTTTTCTTCCTTTTTTTAAAAATTTAAGTTAGAAACAAGCTTGTTTCACATGTCAATCCCAGCTCCTTCTCTCTCCCCCTCCTCCCCCATCCTCCCCACCAGGCCCCCAAATCCCCCACCCAATCTCCACTCCAATTCCCATAGAGGGTGAGGGCCTCCATGGTGGATCTCGAGAGTCTGTCACCTTTTCCAGGGCAGGGTTCAGGCCCTCCCACAAGAGTCCAGGCTGAGAGAGCACCCCTCACTGTGGGATGGGCACTAAAAGTCTATTTGTACATCAGTGATAAATATTACCCAAGGCTCCATAGATTACCTAGGCCTCCTCACTGACACCCACATTCAGAGGGTCTGGGTCAGCCCCATGCTTTCCATATGTGGGAGTCTGCCTCTGCCTCCATCAGTTGTTGGATGAAGATTCTGTTTCCCAGACTCTCTGGCAGTGGGATTGTATACTGGTACTTCCCTGATTCATGTCTAAAATCCAGAATCCATATATGAGTGAGTACATACCATGCTTGTCTTTTTGTGACTGGGTTACCTCACTCAGGATTATTTCTTCTAGTGCCATCCATTTGCCTGCAAATTCCAAGATTCCATTGTTTTTTTCCTACTGAATAGTACTCCATTGTGTAAATGTACCACATTTTCTCTATCCACTCTTCAGTTGAGGGGCATCTAGGTTGCTTCCAAGTTCTGGCTATTACAAATAATGCTGCTATGAACATACTGTAACAGACGTCCTTGTTGTATGAATGTGCATCTTTTGGGTATACGCCTAAGAGTAGAATTGCTGGGTCTTGTGATAGACTGATTCCCATTTTCCTGAGGAATCTCCGTATTGATTTCCAAAATGGCTTTATGAATTGGCACTCCGACCAGCAGTGGAGGAGTATTCCCCCTTCTGCACATCCTCTCCAGTATAAACTGTCATTGGAGTTTTTGGTTTTAGCCACTCTGACAGGAGTAAGAAAGTATCTCAGAGTTGATTTGATTTGCATTTCCCAGATGGCTAAGGATGTTGAGCACTTTCGTGTCTCTCAGCCATTTTAGATTCCTCTACTGTGAATCTCTATTTAGTTCTGTACCCCACTTTCTGATTGGATCCTTTGGTGTATTGGGGACTTGCTTCTTGAGTTCTTGGTAAATTCTGGAGACCAGCCCTATGTCAGATGTGGGGTTAGTGAATATCTTTTCCCATTCTGTGAGTTGCCTTTTTGTCTTGCTGACTATGTCCTTTGCCTTACAGAAGCTTCTCAGTTTCAGGAAGTCCTACTTATTAATGTGCACGAGCATCTGACAGTGGCATTGACCACATATCCAAGCCGGCACTAAGTGCCCACATGAAGAAACTGAAGAATAGTTACACTACAGAATTAACAGCACAATTGAAAGCTCTAGATCATAAAGAAGCAAACTCACCCAGGAGGAGTAGATGCCAGGAAATATTCAAATTGAGGACTGAAATCAATAAAGTAGAAACTAGGAAAACAATACAAAGAATAATGTAACAAAGAGTTGGTTCTTAGAGAAAATCAACAAGATAGACAAACCATTATGCAAACTACCAAAAATGGCAGAGTGTGAACATGCAAATAAACAAAATCAGAAATGAAAAGGGGCACATAACAATGGACACTGAAGAAATCCAGAGAATCATCAGGTCATACTTTGAAAACCTGTACTCCACAAAATTTGAAAATCTAAAGGAAATGGACAATTTTCTGGATAGATATCACTTGCCAAAATTAAATCAAGAGCAGATAAGCATTTAAATAGACCTATAACCCCTAAGGAAATAGAAACTGTCATCAAAAGTCTCCCAACAAAAAAAAAGCCTAGGGTCAGATGGCATCAGTGCATAATTGTACCAAAAATTCAAAGAACAGCTTATACCAATTCTCCTCAAAGTATTCCATGCAACAGAAGCAGAAGGTCTTTGCCAAATGCTTTCTATGTGGCTTCAATACCCTTGATACCCACGCCACAAAATGACAGAACTAACAAAAAGAACTTCAGACCAATATCCCTCATGAACATTGATGCAAAAATACTCAATAAAATATTGGCAAATCGGATCTAAGAATACATCAAATAAATCATCCACCATGATCAAGTAGGCTTCAAGCCAAGGATGCAGGGATCGTTCAACATACGAAAATCCACCAATGGAATCCACCATATAAACAAGCTGAGAAACAAAAATCACACAATCATCTCATTAGATGCTGAATAAGCCTTTGACAAAATCTAACACCCGTTCATGAACATGGATGTGGAGAGATCAGGGTTAACAGGAACATACCTAAACATAATAAAAGCTATATACAGCAAACCAACAACCAACATCAAACTAAATGGACAGAAATGCAATGCAATTCCGCTAAAATCAGGAACAAGACAAGGCTATCCACTCTCTCCATACTTCTTCAATATTGTGCTTGAAGTTCTATCTAGTGCAATAAGACAACAAAAGGAGATCAAAGGGATATAAATTAGAAAGGAAGAGGTCAAACTTTTGCTATTTGCAGAGAATAGGATACTTTACATAAGTGATCCAAAAAACTCTATCAGGGAACTCCTACAGCTGATAAATACCTTTAGCAAAGTGGCAGGATACAATAACAACTCAAAAAATCAGTAGGCCTACAGACAATAAAAGAGTTGAGAAAGAAATCAGAGAAACATCACCCTTTACAATTGCCACAAACAACATAAAATACCTTGGGGTAATGTTAACCAACAAAGTGAAAGACCTGCATCACAAGAACTTTGAGTCTTTAAAGAAAGAAATTAAAGAAGACACCAGAAAAATGGAAAGATCTACCATGCTCTTGGATAGGTAAGATCAATATAGTAAAAATGAAATCTTATTGAAAGCAATATACAAATTTAACATAATCCCCATTAAAACCCAGCAAAATTCTTCACAGACCTTGAGAGAACAATAATCAACTTTGTATGGAAAAACAAAAGACCCAGGATAGCCAAAACAACCCTGTTCAACAAAGCAACATCCGGAGGCATCACCATCCCTGACCTCAATCTATAGTCATGAAAACGGCTTGGTATTGGCACAAAAATAGGCAAGTAGATCAATAGAATTGAATTAAGCAACCCAATATTAATCCATACACATTTGAACACCTGATCTTCCACAAACAAACTAAAATAATACAATGGAAAAAAGAAAGCATCTTCAACAAATGGTTCTGGCAGACTTGATGCTGGCATGTAAAAGAATGCAGATAGATCCGTGTCTATCACCATGCACAAAACTTAAGTCCAAATGAATCAAAGACCTCAACATAAATCCAGCCACACTGAGCCTCTTAGAAGAGAAAGTGGGAGGTACCCCAAATGAATTGGTACTTCCTGAACATAACTCCAGTAGCATAGACTCTGAGATTGACAATTAATAAATGGGACCTCCTGAAACTGAGAAGCTTCTATAATTTAAAGGACACAGTCAACAAGACAAAAAGGCAGCCCACGGAATGGGAAAAGATATTCACTAACCCCACATCAGACAGAGGGCTGATCTCCAAAATTTACAAAGAACTCAAGAAGCAAATCTCCAAAACACACTCAGCAGAAAAAAACAATGGAATCTTGAAATTCGCAGGTAAATGGATAGCACTGGAAGAAACCATCCTGAGTGAGGTAACCCAGTCACAAAAAGACAAACATGGTATGTACTCACTCATATATGGATTTTAGACATAGATCAGGGGAGTGCCAGTCTGCACTTCCACTGACAGAGAGTCTGGGAAACAGGAAAGAACCTAAAAGATATGCATGGTACCCAAGAGAAGAGAAATGAGGCAAGATGCTCTGAACAGATGGGGAACACGGTGAGGGGGAGGGGGAGGGGAAGCTGGGAAATAGAGAGGGGGAGAAGAGGAAAAGAGAGTAGGTCATGGGGGAACAGGAAGGTTGACTGGGGGGGGTAGGATAGGGGGAAGAGGGAATCATAGATTAGAAGACAGATCAGGCACCATTGTGACCTCTAGTGATCTAAAGGGATGACACCAATTGGCAAGATAAGCAATTGTGGAGAGACCACCTCGAATGCCCATTCCTGATAATGAACTTGATGTCTATAACCATCCTGGAGCCTTCATCCAGTGACTGATGGAAGCAGAGGCAAACACCTACAGTTAAACACTGAACAGAACCCAAGGAACCCAGCGACAGAGAGAGAGGAGCGATGAGCAAATTGGCAAAGAATGGGCTGGCAAAACCAGCAGAGACAGCTGATCCGAACAGGGGAGAGCTCTTGGACCCCAGACCGACAGCTGGGAGGCCAGCATGGGACCGATCCAGACCCCCTGAATGTGAGAGTCAGTGAGGAGGCCTGGGCTACCTATGGGGTCCTGAGCAGTGGATCAGTGTTTATCCCTTGAATACTAACAGACATCGTGTGTCCACAACACAAAGAGGGTTGCTCTCTCTGGCTGGTCTCTTAGGGGAGTGCCTGGACCCTGCCCTGAGTGAAATGACAGACTCTATCCCCTATGTGGAAGGAATTGGCAATAGGGTGGGAGGATGGGGGGATGGTAGAGGGGTGGGGAAAGAGGGGAGGGAGAGGGAACTGGGATTGACATGTAAAACAAGCTATTTAAAATTAAAATAATAAAAAAATATTTTTAAAAAATGAAGTTTTGAATAGAAAAAAATGGGGTACAGAACTAAATAGAAAATTCTTAATAGAGGTGTCTAAAATGGCCAAGGGACACTTAAGAAAGTGCTCAATGTCTGTAGCCATCAGGGTAATGCAAATCAAAGCAACTCAGAGATACCATCTCACTCTTGTCAGAATGACTAAAATAAAAAAAAAAAACACCAATGACAGTTTATTCTGGAGAGGATGTGGAGGGAGGGGAACACTTCTCCACTGCTGGTGGGAGTGCCAATTCATATAGTCACTTTGGAGATTCCTCAGGAAAATGGGAATCAGTCTACCACAAGACCCAGCAATTCCACTCTTAGGCATATACCCAAAAGATGCATATCCATACAACAAGGATGTCTGTTCCACTATGTTTATAGCAGCATTATTTGTAATAGCCAGAACCTGAAAGCAGCCTGGATGTCCTTCAACTGAAGAGTGGATAGAGAAAATATTGTACATTCACACAGTGGAGTACTACTCAGCGGGAAAAAAAAACCACTGGAATCTTGGAATTTGCAGGCAAATGGATGGCACTAGAAGAAACCATCTTGAGTGAGGTAACCCAGTCATAAAAAGACAAACATGATATGTACTCACTCATATATGGATTTTAGACATGGATCAGGGGAGTGTCAGTCTAAATCCCACTGCCAGAGAACCTGGGAAACAGGAAGGACCCTAAGAGAGATATGCATAGTACCCCAGAGAATGGGAATGAGGCAAGATCTCCTGAGCAGAGGGGCAGGGATCCGGCAAAAAGAGTGCGGGAGAACAGGAGGGGAGATGAGGACATGGTGGAGCAGAAAGATTGAGTTGGGGTAAGAATAGAGGCAAGCAGGATGAGAGATGCCCTAATAGAGGGAGTCATTATAGGATTGAGGAGATATCTGGCACTAGTGAGATTTCTAGAGATCTACAAGAATGACACCAACTGTCAAACTAAGCACTAGTGGAGAGACTACCTTAAATGTCCCTCCTGATAATGAGTTTGACAACTACCTTATATGCCATCCTAGAACCTTTATCCAGTGACTGATGGAAGCAGAGGCAGACACTCAAAGCTAAACACTGAACTGAAGTCCTGGAACCCAGTGACAGAGAGGGAGGAGTGAAGAGCAAAGGGGTCAAGACCAGGCTGGTGAAATCCACAGAGACAGCTGACTTGAACAAGGGGGAGCTCTTGGACCCCCAAACTGATGGCTGAGAGGCCAGCATGGGACTGATCCAGACCCCCTGAATGTGGGTGTCAGGGAGGAGGCCTAGGCAATCTATGGGGCCTTGGGCAGTTGATTAATATTTATCCCTGGCATACAAATGGACTTTGGGTGCCCATTCCACATTGAGGCATGCTCTCTCAGTCTGGGCACATGGGGGAGGGCCTAGGCCCTTCCCTGGATGAAATAACAGACTCTAGAGACGCCCCATGGAGGGTAAAGGAGTAGGTATTGGGTGGGGAGAATAGGGGGTGCTGGGTTAACAGGGGAGGGGGGGAGGGAGAGGGAGCTGGGACTGACACGTGAAGCAAGCTTGTTTCTAATTTAAATGTAAAAAGATAAAAAAATATTAGGAGAATTATGTATGCTACAACTGACAACAATTAAAAACTCTGCCTAAATGTTGGATAGTTTCCAGGTCCACACAAACCTGTTAATAACAGCAATTCTCTTTGCAATAGTCATACTTGGTAAACATTACACAACTTCATAAAGTTATTCTACTTTTCCAAAAACTGTAAGCTCTTATGAAGGGAATTTTAACTATTTTTAGTTCTAATCTAGAAGCTGTGTGGGTTAGTCCTGCGACTAAGTCTTACTCAAATTGGTTTGATTTCTTCTTGAAGTTTATGTTTTTCTTTAAAATTTATTTCCTCTTTGTTTTTAGGTCTTTCTTTCTGTCTGGTCTCTCTGGTTCTTTTCTTCAGGACATGCTGGCAACAATAGTGATAATTATGTTGAACCTCAGAGGTTTAATACAGGATGCAACTAAGGAAATGGGGGAAGCTTCCTGTTGATCTGTGGGGCCGGAACATGATCATAAATTGGAGCTGATTACTTAAAATTGGCCTTTTAATAGGTTGGAAAGAAGAAATTCAGACACAACTGGATCTTCATGCTTTCTCTGAGCCATAGACCCACCTCCCTCCAATCCTGATCATTATGCACAATCTCTATAGATGAAACATCTGGAGAGAGCAGGTGAGTCAAACCACTGCTTAATTTTGCTCTGGATCCCAGGAGTGGGATGAGAAAAAATATCAAACAATACTTTTAGACTGAAAAGTTAATTCTTTCTTGTCATCTATGTTTTCATTTTAAGGATTATGAAAAATATACTGATGCTGGATTCAAAATGTAACACCATTCAATCTTGGTTTCTGAGTTTACAAACTTGAGCAAGTGCTGAATGTAACTTCCTTGTACTTGTTTCTTCTCTTCAATTGAAAAAAACAGTAATACTTATTTAGAGGCTTATTGTAAGAAACAATCAAATATGGTCATGAGAAGGATTGTATACATGTGTAGAATATATATATTTATAAATATGTGTGTGTTTATAGAAACTCTGATATGTGCATTTTAGTTTGCACAGATACTTCTCATACTTTTATTAGGAAGGCTGCGAGAATATACATCATTGCTCAAGCCATTTAGATTCAGAACCGGGATCTGTATTTAAATATCTGTAGACAGAAATTTTAAAGCTTTCCAGATTGAAACTATTTCCATTTCAATGTTTATGGTTGTTAAAAGAGAGATAATTTGTACAAATCTATTTAGTACTGAAAGGCCAAACATTTCAATAACTTAAAAGTTGCTTAAATCTGACAGTTTACAATAAGGACATCCAATAGCCAAATCAAGAAGTTAAAAACCACAGCAATATATAAGCAAATTTGTATTATTAGCATATATCTGAGCCAGTATAGAAAGTGGGAAGCACAGCAAAATTTAAACATAGGAGAAAATTAGCTCCCTGGTGTAAGCCCTAAGGTCAGACCCCCATCTCTGGATCATTCTTTCCTTTTCATACTTTTTAGTGAGTCATATTAGATATGTCTTGCATCTCCAATTTCTCCCCTAATGGAGACCACAACCTTATTTTTACTTCTCATTTATATAAATTAAATTATGTACTAAATGACATAATTTTCTTATATATCAAAAAGTCAACAACTCTCCCTACCCATAGTCCTTTCAAGGCAAATCAACTGAATTGCCTGAGTTAGCCTTAATTGCCACCCTCATTTTACTATTTTGTTCTATTTCTTTCTATGGTACTATTTAGCAGGTATTTATGCAAGCATCTTTTGTTAGTCAAATGTACAGTCTTCGTACACATCTCTTTCCCTCCCACTCTTCTCTATTTTCTTTTCTCAACTCTGCTTTTTAACTTAAGAATTGGCCTTCTTTTATCAATATTCACTTTTATTCTGTATGTGTAAATATTTAATATTAGAAGCATATTAAGTATTTAAAAGCTTAAAATATGCTGTAATTCATCTATTATTGCTGTACTGTTTCATATAATAGGGTTTAATTTGAATTTATTGAAAACAGCCCATATTTATCTCAGAAAATCGGTAGCATTTAAAAACAGAAACAAATAGGTGTACCTATTTGAAGATAAATGATGGAATAATGTGAAAATTGGGGAAATAGTATGATAATCATTTTGAAACACAGTAAAAGGCTCTCAGCTTTTACCGTTTATAAAAAAATAAAACTGATATTCTGAATGCAGTCTTTGCAAAGACTTTATCCACACAGGATAAAGACAATATTATGCAGTTGCCCTTTAAAAGATTCTTATTGAACAGAAGTTACTTGAGTGCTGAGAAGTACCTGTCCATGATTAAATTTACAATCCCAAAGAAAAATTTCTTTGTTAATCAAGGCAAACTTTCAGTCAAGGGTACAAAAATTAAGGTTTTGTTACTGCCAAGTAAAGAAAATCTATTATAACAATCCTCTTCTCAACTGGAAATGCTACCTGTCTCATTTCTTTCGCAATATAATATAAGAAAGTAGCATCTTTCTCAGACACTGTCTCTAAAGATACAATCCCTGGATGAGAAGTGGAAGAATGGAATTAAATGGGACAAGTTTAAAATGAAAAGTGGAGTTAGAGTGATAACAATAATAGAGTCCATAAAGTAGAAGTTTTAATAGTCAACCTAATTTTCCATAGATGATCATAGGCACCTGGAAATTTCTGGAATAATTCTATAGCAATTTACTGTGTAAGTTCCTAATACTTTTGCTATTGCTTACATTCCAACTTAAATCCTGCATCATATTGTACAGCTGTTTGTCTTTAATATACAAAATAAATAGATTTCAATTTCCAATTTTCATGAAAGTAATATAGAGTTTATATTCAAGTTTTTGATTTTTTAACTGATGGAATTTCTACAAGATATGAAGTGACATAATTAAAGTCCATTGATTCTTACCAAGTAAAATGAATGTACTTATTGGTTAATTAGTGACACAAATTTTATAATTAAAGGTAGGAGGACAAAGTGTTGAGTAAAATATAGAATAGTTGTATTATGATTCAGCCTTGGAATGAAAAAGCAAAAGCTTTTTCTGGGGTCAGGTGAGAGGAAATATCAATGAAATTAATTACGATACTAATGTAATCTCATCTGTCAGAATATTTTTTAAAGTAGTAGTTACTTGTTTTGGGCAATTCTAAATTAATTATCAAGCAGTAAACATCTATTATAAATTATATAGTCTAATATAAGCTCTTGTTCCTAAAGTCATACAGCTACTTATGAAGAATACTCAATTACTCTAGTCAGAAAAACATACTCAGTTCAAAAACCAAACATATATATGTATATATATTTCTTTATGGGAATAATCACATAATAATGAATATAATAAATGTGGAATTCATCTTAAGACAATTACTAAATCTGAAGGATAAGTACAGAATAAAGAAAAAACTACTTTAAAATGCTTTATAGTATGGTAACCCTTTCAGTGTGGATAACAGCAGTTCAGCCTCACACCAGCATAAGCAAGTGCTGCCTGTGTCAGTGCAACTTCAGCAAGCTTCAAGCCATTATTTCATGAAATTCTGAGCCTAAGACCTCTTTTCAATATAACTGTCTGAATATCAAGAACCCCTGAAAATTTTTGTGCTGAGGCATGAATGATCAACTAGGCATGAAGGCAAAACTGGCTTCCTAATCAGTCAGTGTGCTTTCAAGATGGAAATAGGACACTAGTTGGAAAGCTACATATTATGGGACACTAATCTGAATTTCATGTTTCTACTTTGGTGTTTCTTGGGAACTACAGATTTAGTGAATAGACTGATAAAAACTGGTCCAGTTGACAATTTGCATGATACAGGAAAATGCGATTCAGAGAATGGCTGCTTTTGGATACCAAAATAATTATGATAAACAAAATGAAGGCATTGAGGTTATGACTGAACTCTGTTTTAGATTTAATGATTTTTGTCTTTTTTTTCGTTTTTAGACATGGTTATATAATGTATCCCAGGCTGACTTCAAACTTGCAATCCTGCTTCTGCCTCCCGAATGTTGGGAAGACAGGGGTATGCCATCACACCTGACTTGTATATAATGGCACTGAGGTTAAGGTGTGAAGAAAGTATCTCTCCATATCATTCCTCAATGTCATTTTTTCCTACTTATAGATCAATAAGACAGACTTAGAAAATAGGCCTGGCCAACTAAAGCCATTAAGCCTACCATTGTGTGATTGTAATAATAGGATGCGACAGAACAAGGGGGTCAGAAATTTAGTCAGTAGATCTGAAATTGTCCTTTTAGCAGTCACATCAAAGTTTCCTTTGTACTGTTTACTGCTTCCTAATAGATACTGTCAATTGTGCAATACCAATTATGCAGTTGTATATAAGGCAAGCACAGTATGTTTGGGAACTTATGCCAGGTAAATGAAGAATCCACAGTTATTAAATAGCTGGCATAGAACCAAAACTGAGGTAGACTTGCAGTTTGTATGTTTACTTATATAAATATAGCAATGCTTGTTTCAAAGAAGAAGAATATTGAAGCACGAAAAAGTAATGATACTTCAAGATCATACAGTTAGTGAACAGAATTACTGGGATTCGAAGGTGGAAGAAAAAATGCCTTTTATAAAAATTCAGAAAGAAATTCAGGGCAAGTTTACTCAAATATAGGGATTTAAGCAAAAATGAACTTAAGCATGTATTTATTTATTGTGTATATACATATTTGTATGTCACTGTGTGGATATGCATGTCTAAGCATGTGTGTTGAGGTTAAGGACAACTTAAGTAATTATTTCTTTTCTTCCACCTTGCTTTAAAACAGGGTTTCTCTTTTTTTTCTGCTGCTGTGGTGCACACAGGAACTTCTGGTGGATTATTCTGTCTCTGCTTCCAGTCTTACTGTAGGAGTACTATGATTACAGATGTGAGTTGTCACCGTCTGTCACCATATGTGACTTTACTTTTTAATAATGTAGGCTCCAATGATAGAACTTGGGTTATCAGGCTTGTGCAGCAAGCCTTTTACCAATTGAATTATTTCCCATCCCAACAAAACTATTTAAGACAAGAACCAGAAAAATTGTCCATTAAGGTTACTTTTCATAAATGATTATGTAAATGAATGCCAAGATTTGAATGGGACAACTGGGACCTAGTGATCTATACTTCAGAATACTGGAGGCATAAGGGAAATGTGTACCTCCGTGTGTGTTGATAACACTGAGAAATTAGAAATTCATATGTAGGTTATACAAAGATATGAATATTTGAAACTCTAGCATTCCTCTAAGATTTAAAGTCCAACTTTATATAGATATTTTTAAACAGCACATCCACATTGTATAAATATCTTAGGTCTGAAATGCTGAGCCCCTGCTCAGATGTTTGGCTTTCCTCTATGATGCTTTCCTTCTCTTCATAGGATGGGCACAACAGCTTGGAAAGAACACAAGAAGTCCTGACATGCTGTCTTCTTATCACCCAGGATTTATGCAATGTTCCAGGCCCCATGAGGTTCCTGGCCTCATTCTCACTGTGAGAAAGATGGAAGTGCCAAGGTGCCTTAGCTCTGCCTAAGACACAGATTCAGTGCTTTTCACCTGCTGTCGTTTGGCCAAGTGATTTGGAAGAATCTGTCTTCTCCAAATTTGTGTTAATCTATACTGTGTTGTCACTACTAAATACCCATGTCATGTGGAGCCAATGGTAGGACTACTGACACGTTTTAAAACAAAATGTAGCAAAAGTCAGAGAATTGTTAACTTGAATTAGCCAGTCATTACTTAACATTCCCTGGGTACATGGCTGATCTTTCAGTGTTACAACAACATTGACACAACATTGAACAGAGAAAATGGTAATTTTTTCTCAGCATGACCTACTTCCAATTCTCAGTTGTTTCCTCTTGACTCAGTGATGTCAATCTTGAAATTGGATATTTACAGGTTGTAGATAGAATTTTACATATTAATACTAATATGTGGACCAACAATCAGAGCTTGATAGATAACTTCATCTTACTGGGATTTTCTGACCGGCCTTGGCTGGAGACACCTCTCTTTGTAATTTTTCTGGTGGCCTACATATTTGCCTTATTTGGTAATATCTCCATTATCCTAGTTTCCCGACTAGACCCCCAGCTTGACAGCCCCATGTACTTTTTTGTCTCCAATCTTTCTCTTCTGGATCTATGCTATACTACCAGTACTGTCCCTCAGATGTTGGTCAACCTTAGAGGGCCAGAAAAGACCATCAGTTATGGTGGGTGTGTGGCCCAGCTTTATATTTTCTTGGCCTTGGGCTCAACTGAATGCATTCTTCTGGCCATCATGGCCTTTGATCGCTTTGCTGCCATTTGCAAGCCCCTTCACTATCCTATCATCATGAGCCAGAGGCGGTGTATTCATATGGCCACAGGGACCTGGATTAGTGGCTTTGCAAACTCTCTTGTGCAGTCCACTCTCACTGTGGTAGCCCCAAGGTGTGGACAGCGGGTAATAGACCATTTCTTCTGTGAAGTCCCAGCCCTTTTGAAACTAGCTTGTACTGATACAACTGTGAATGAAGCTGAGCTCAATGTCCTTGGAGCTTTGCTGCTCTTGGTGCCACTCAGCCTCATCCTGGGTACCTACGTGTTCATTGCTCAAGCAGTGCTGAAAATCCGTTCTGCTGAAAGTCGCTGGAAAGCCTTTAATACCTGTGCGTCACATCTGCTGGTGGTCTTCCTATTCTACTTCACAGCCATCAGTATGTATGTTCAGCCTCCCTCAAGCTATTCTCATGATAGGGGCAAGATCATGGCTCTGTTCTATGGCATTGTTACACCTACACTCAACCCATTCATCTATACTTTGAGGAACAAGGATGTGAAGGCTGCCCTGAGAAGGGCACTGACGAAGGAGTTTTGGGTCAAAGCGAGATAATAGCTAAAGAAATATTAAAGAAGCAAGAATAGACAGATTTGCCCCTCAAACAAGACTCTGGACTTGGAATTGATGAGGAAATCATCTAACAGATGCAACAGAGTTCACATTCAGTGGACCAAGAAGGACACAATCAACTCTTGGTTAAAGCTATGCTGCACTCAGGTACTTATAAAAGGGCAATAGATCTCTCATTGTTACAATAACATTAAGCTATGCTTAAGCTGCAGGCAGAACTGAACACTGTGATTGAAGAGTTCATAAAACACTTTGTGGCCATACCATTTGTGATTCTGAGTAAAGGCAACAAAAAATGACTTTCTTCTGTTAATCCTGAGATTCACAAGAGAAAAAACAATTTCATCATTTTGAGCCAAATTTTAAACAAGCTTTATTTAAATACTAAATACTGACCAAGATGAACTTGAATCAGGACCACTCCCTGAAATTTCCAGTTACCTGATCCTTGGGTGGGTGGAGCTTACAGATTAAATTTGGATCTTACTTTCACCACTTGAGTTGTATCCTGGGTCAAATCTTCGACTCTATGATGTGTTCTTGTTCATATCTAGATCGAATAACCATAAACTTAATCGTACCCATATAGGAATCATCATTCAGCTATTGTATCAATGATCTTAGAGCCAAGAGTAATTAGCAGAAGGCCAAAGGCATCACAGTTACTATCTAGAAGGAGTCTTGAAATTGGTGAGGCACTAGTCACTCATTTTATCTCAGGTTTCCTTTTTGTAATATTTATTTGAGTATAGCCAGATTATAATACTGAATGGTTTATATGAAAACATTTTTCTAAAGGTTTGTAATACCTCTCTTCTGTATTGAGCAGGCCAAGTGACCTATCATATTATAGAACTATTTTACTTAATGAACCTACCAGTTAAATAAATCTGAGCCCACATTCCTGGTATAGCAGTTGGAATTATAGGTAGCCATTTTGTCTCCTATGCCAGGGAGTGTCCTTTTCACTTACTGTCTCGGGGCAGGTTGACAGGTGATGATGTACTCTATCCTGTAACTACTTCCAGGGCATCTTTGTCAGGGTCCAGGAAGGCTGAAAGGCTAGTCGAAGACTGGGAAATGGACATTTATCAGAAGCATTTTGTTAATTGATTCATCTGAAGAGACAGGAAGCAATCGTATCAGCTGGACTAGTTTGCATCAGCTTTGATCAAAGTCCGTAGTTCAATAGTTTACAGTCTGAAGGTAACTCCTGGATGGTATCTGTCAGCCAAGTGGAAACACATTGCAACAAATATGGACTAGAGATAGAAGCTAAAATTTAGGCCCATAGTCCTTGTCATTGGGGAAGGGGAGGAATCCTAGGAGCAGGAGAGAGATTCCATCCTCAGGAATAGACAGCTGGGGAAACAGGCTGTACTTAATCTGTGACAGGTGGTCAGTCTTGTGACAGTCTTATGACTTCTTTAATTCCATGAAGCTTACATGATTTTTTTGGTTTACAAAGAAATAAAAGTTGTGGATATTACCATTGTATTGAGATCCATTTTGTAGAAAAAAATCTACTGTTTTTTTTCCACTGAGTAGTACTCCATTGTGTAAATGTACCATATTTTCTCTATCCACTTTTCAGTTGAGGGGCATCTGGGTTGCTTCCAGTTTCTGGCTATTACAAATAATGCTTCTATGAACATAGTTGAACAGATGTCCTTATGGTATGAATGTGTATCTTTTGGGAATATACCTAAGAGTGGAACTGCTGGGTCTTGTAGTAGACTGATTCCTATTTTCCTGAGAAATCTCCATACTGATCTCCAAAGTGACTGTACCAGTTGGCATTCCCACCAGCAGTGGAGGAGTGTTCTCCTTTCTCCATATCCTCTCCAGCATAAACTGTCATTGGTATTTTTGATTTTAGTCATTCTGACAGGAGTGAGATGGTATCTCAGAGTTGTTTTGATTTGCATTTCCTTGACAGCTAAGGATGTTGAGCACTTCCTTAAGTGTCTCTTGGCCATTTTAGACTACTCTATTTAGTTCTGTACCCCACTTTTTAATTGGATCCTTTGTTTTTTGGAGACTTGCTTCTTGAGTTCTTTGTAAATTTTGGAGATCAGCCCTCTGTCAGTTGTGGGGTTAGTGAATATCTTTTCCCATTCTGTGGGTTCCCATTTTGTCATGCTGACTCTGTCCTTTGCCTTACAGAAGCTTTTAAGTTTCAGGAGGTCCCATTTGTTAATTGTCGATCTCAGTGTCTGTGCTACCGGAGTTATGTTTAGGAAGCTGTCTCCTGTACCAATTCATTCAAGGGTACTTCCCACTTTCTCTTCTAAGAAATGTCGCGTCTGCTGTGCGGCCTGTGTCCGAGAACGTGTGGAGGGTGTCGGGGATTGACAACACAGAGACTCGTTTAATGATATAAAGAAAATTTTAAACAGGCTCCAAAAAGGTTCACGAAAAACTTCCTAAGAAAAGCTCCCACCAGAGAAACTTTTGCTCTCTCCTCTCCCCTGGCTGGTTCTGCTCTGACCCCAGAGGTGGATGTGTGTGGGTTTTTGAAGGTGCGGTTAGTCTCTGGACAAGGTCGAGGTCAGGGCGGTTTCCGTGGGAAGGCCTTTCCCAGGAACTTATTGTATCATTTTTAGTAAACAGGTTTTTACTAAACATTGTCTTACAGCTGCCTACTCCCAGGCAGAAGGGGAAGTGGCCAGGAACTTATTGTATCGTTTTTAGTAAACATGTTTTTACTAAACATTGTCTTATAGCTGCCTACTCCCAGGCAGAAGGGGAAGTGGGTCTCTGCTCAAGGTCTGGTGTTCCCACAAAGAAGTTTAGTGTGGCTGGATTTATATTGAGGTCTTTGATCCAGTCGGACTGAAGTTTTGTGCTTGGAGATAGATATGGATTTATCTGCAGTCTTCTACATGTCATCCTCCAGTTATGCCAGCACCATTTGTTGAAGACGCCTTCTTTTTTCCATGGTATAGTTTTAGCTTCTTTGTCAAAGATCAGGTGTTCATAGGTGTGTGGGTTAATATCAGGGTTTTCAATCCAATTCTATTGATCTAACTGTCTATTTTTGTGCCAATATCAAGCCCTTTTCATTACTATAGCTCTATAGTAGAGCTTGAAGTCAGGGATGACGATGCCTCCTGAAGTTCCTTTATTGTACAGGGTTGTTTTGGCTACCCTGGGTATTTTGTTTTTTTCATATAAAGCTGAGAATTGTCCTTTCAAGGTCTGTGAAGAATTGTTCTGGGATTTTGATAGGGATTGCATTGAATCTGTAGATTGCTTTTGGTAAGATTGTCATTTTTTTACTTTGTTGATCCTGCCTATCCAAGAGCATAGGAGATCTTTCCATTTTCTGGTATCTTCTTTAATTTCTTTAAAGACTCAAAGTTCTTGTCATACAGGAAGATTCACAGGCTCTCATTTTGTTTTTGTGTTTTGCATAAGCAGAATAAGTAGGTAAGGAATGGAAGAAAAACACTTCTCTTATGTTTCTTCAGGCCCTGCTTGACACAGTGTAAAGTACAAGCAAAGTAACACAACTGAAATATAGAAATCAGAAGAACTGAACAGAATTTAATCAAAGCTAAAATAAAAGGAATGTATGTCCAGCATCATATTTAAGAATTCATTCAGTATTAAGTTTGGGTTTCCTTCCTTCCTCCCTCCTTCTTCCCACTCCCTCCCTCACTCCCCCTTTTCCCCCTGCTCTATCTCTTTTTCTTTCTTTCTTCAGGCACAGAAAGCAAACTATTACCTCAGATTATGACAGTTGTAGAACTGAATGTGTTTTTTTTTCTCTCATACAATCAGATAATCATGTTCCATAGTGATTTTGTACATGCACATGTACACATTTATGCACATATTTACTGTAAAACTCGTGTACACTTTGAATATTTATTAGTTAAAATGACTTTCTTCCCATTCCAATACTCAAAAAGAGAACACATTCTGCATATAACTCTTCAAATACATATAAGTTTAAATTCCCTGGGCACTTATATAATGTAAATTTTCATGAGTTTTCATCACTCCTGACATCCGTTGCTTATTATTTTAGTACAGTAAATGTTGTACTAGCAATTATTTAAAGGAATGTATTATAATTCACCTTACATATTAGATATACAAATATTGATAATAATAATTTGTGGCATTGAGAAAATATATGAAATTAAATAACTTCTCCTTGAAAGCTTATCAGAATTTCTTTAAATTAAAAAAAGAAAAAAAACAGGTAGCAGGTGTCTGCAAAGAAGCTGGAACAGATTTACACCTTAAAGTCACAACAAATCTATGGTTTGGGTTAAAAGGCATGAACTTTTCTGACCTGAGAGCTAGATACATGTTTTTAGCCCAATGAAAAGCACTTTTAACTCTATACTTAAAGACAACCAAAACAAATTTAAAATCTTGAATTTATGTAAATAGTTGGTGTTCTACCAGCTTATCAGAATTCCATTGACAAATGTTAAAACTCTAAACCTTTGAAATTTTACTATAATAATGACACAGAAAGGGAAAGGAACCTGAAACATTTTTTTTAGTTTTATAAACCTTAAATCATTTTCTAAGACCCTCAGAACATATGTAAGCTTTTTATATCCTCAAACCTTTATACATCTCAGAACACTTTTTTCCATCAAATCACTTGCCAGAGACACAGTAGTCATTACTTAGAGCAGTTATTACAAAGCATGTTCCTGTAGTGGAAAGTTACACCTGAAACCTGTTTATCCTTCAATATCAAGTGGGTCTGATTATTCTTAACAAAAGACCTAGCAGCTATAGATGAGCTGACTAATGAACTACATGTTGACTGACAAAGCTACAATTAGTAAGAAAGAAAAATTATAACAGGAAGTATAATCCAACTTGCCTATGTGTCAATTAAAATGACAGAAACTAGTCTGTATTCCATTATCTAGATAGTCATCCCAGACTCCTGAGGTATCCATGGTTTTGGAGGCAGAAATACTAGGGCAGCATCAGTTTTCAACCACAAGGCCCAGGAGACATGAGAGACATTTCCTGTGGAAGAGGAACTTGGGTGACTGACCTCACATGTATAAGCAAAGTGGCACAATCAACTCTTTCCATAGTTCTGCTTGTCCAAAGTTTGGGCAGGGTCCTTGCCACAGGTGAGGCATTAGGGCAGTCACATTAGTGTTACCACAATCCAGGTGGCATCATCAGTTTTCTTTGGTGACTTTTGGGTCACTGCTAGGATCTGGGGTATCTATTATAGTAAGCGTTTTTCCATTAAACATTTTAAATGTCTTGTTCAACAAATCTCTAACAAGTTTGAGGACCATTATCTATCTGGGATAAACAAACCATTTTTTGTTTTAGCTCCTTGCTTTAGGCTTAACTTTGAAAATACATACAGGAGGCTAAATAAATCTTTTTTCCTATAGTTAATTACATTAGTACTTATCAGGACTACAAGTATAGTTCTGAACACATTAAAGAATTTTATCATTTATAAGGTGACTGTCCATTAACTTGTATGTGTTAATTATCTTTAATAGTTTTCCATTATAAGCTTTTATAAGCTTAGGGTTTTATAGTTTTATCACCCTTAACTTTGAGAGTTAAAAAAATAACAGTTTCTTATATGACTCAATTTATCAAAATAGCTAAATCTTAATAAAGCTCCCAAAGACAAAGAGGCTAGACATACATTCTTAAGCTCAAATAGATTTTAGGTAAGCAGAAACATTCTCTAAGCCAATGGTCCTCAACCTTCCTAATGCTGCACCCCTTCAACACAGTTCCCATGTTAAGGTACCCCCCCAACCACAAAATCATCCTTGTTGCTATTTCAAAACTGCAATTTTACCACTGTTATGAATTGCAATGCAAACATCCAACAATCAAGTGGTCCTAGGATGCTACTGTGGAAAAGTCTTTTAACCCCCAAAGGGTTATGACCCACACATTAAGAACTGCTACTCCAAGCCCTTTTGCAGACTGCTTAGGTCATTTTCTTGCTGCATCATAACATAGGAACATCCTAGTTTATGTTATTTAGGTTTTGTTGCTCATCGCTGTGGCCCTAACTCTTTAGCTTTTTATTTATTTATTTAAGATCACATATTAAGAATATAAAACATTTTATAAACTTAAAATGTCTCACAGCCATATATATTTATGTATTTTAAAAGCTATCCCTTAAAAAATCCAGTAATTTTTACTAAAATTTTCCGCAAAACTCCAAAATATACTCTCCAAAACCACAAAAAAATTTTTTTGGTTTTTCTTTTGGTTTTTCGAGACAGGGTTTCTCTGTATTGTTTTGGAGGCTGTCCTGGAACTCGCTCTGTAGACCAGGCTGGCCTCGAACTCACAGAGATCCACCTGCCTCTGCCTCCCAAGTGCTGGGATTAAAGGTGTGAGCCACCAATGCCCGGCTACAAAATTTTTTAAAAGCTTAAAATTTCTCAACTGTATACTCCTACAATATGAAAAAAGTACGCTTTCTTTTACTTCAAGAAAGAAGATTCAGGGCACAACTACAACCTGCAAAAGGCAAAACCAAGCTCCAACAGGTAAACAATGCAATGCTTAAAATCCAGGATGTCTGCATAATCCTTTGAACTCCCCCAAAGAGTTTGAATCACCTCTTTGGCCCCACCCTTGGCAATATACACATACCCTATCTTCTTGATCCAATCCAGTTCAATTTCATTAAAGATGCCATTTCTGGTGACTATCACATGCTGTAGGTATCTCCAAAACTTCTAGGGTCCCACATTACAACTGTTCTGTCTTGAGAAACTGGACCCTCGCCACACACTGGCAAGCTTCAGCCATTCTCCATGACTCCTTCATATCTTTAAAAATAATGCCACCTTGGTGACTCTTATACTACATAGTTTGGCTGCCAGCACAAGGTACCTTCTTGCATATGAATACATGGAGATTTTCTTCAGGACAGGACATAAATTATCATACAAAAATTCCATCCTAATCCAAAATATCTTGGAGACCTGCTGTTGACTCCTTGGTAGCGCCATGCCATGTTGTCATATCCCCGCCCCCCATTTTTTTTATTTCATTTTACATTTCTCCCTCCTACCCCCACTCACCTCCCCCACCATCCTTGCCTCCTCCTAGACTCCCTCACCTCCCCACTAGCTCACACCCAGTCACACTCCTCAAAGGCAAGGGCTCCTATGAGGCTTCAACATAGTCTGATACAATAGGTCGGGGCAGGGCTAGGCCCTTCTCCCATGCATTAAGACTTAGCATGGCATCCCACCATAAAGAATGGGCTACAACAAGCTAGCTCATGTACCAGGTTTGTATCATGATCCTACTGCCAGGGGCCACTTTGATAGTCCAAGTTTTACAACTGTCTCCCACATATGAAGGGCCTAATTCAGTCCCCTGGAGTCTCCACAGTTGTACATCTAGAGTCCATGAGTTTTCACAAGCTTGGTTCACCTGTGTCTGTAGATTTCTCCCTTATTATCTTGACCTGCCTTGCTCATATGTTTCCTCTTCTCTCTTTTCACCTGGATTCCCAGCACTTGACCTGGTTCTTGGTTGTGGGATCTCTGAGTCTGGTTCCATCAGTTACTGGATCAGGGCTCTATGAAGATGGGCCACGTTGTCATCTTTAATCATGGTGGCAGTGAAGTCACGTGGCATCCGTCTTCTCTAACCCTAGCAAAGATGGTTGCCAGCCATATGGCTACCCAAAGATGGTAGTGAAGTCACATGGTATTCGCCCTCTCCAACCCTATTAAAGATGGGTGATGAGTCACATGGCTGCCTAAAGATGATGGCAAGCTATGTGTTCCTTATATACCAAAATGGAATCACGACACATGGTTCCTTTGATTTCCTATGCATAGATTTTTAACTAGCAACCACCAGTGTTACTAGTTATAAATTAATTTTTTTCATCAGATTTTTAATCTTATTCAATAAAAATAAGCTTACAAATCTTGAAGTACAGAATGTTCACATAAACCAAGTCTAATTTTTGGCTGTTCTGTTTTTATTTCTTTTCCCTGTCACACCATCAGGTGGCTCAACTGGCACAGGATGGAGGAAACTTCTAAATATGCTTGAGTATAGAAAAGGAAGAGCAATAATCTGACTCTAGTGCCAGTTTTGCAATAAAATAAAACAACATGAAATATCTTTAATACTGCCTACACCCAAAAGACATCTGAACTCCTGCTAACCTAAATCCAGTGAGCAGAGAGTTCAGAGAAAAATTCTAAGTCCTAGCCATAAACCATGGCAGCAATTATGAGTGGTGGCTGGAGACAACAAAAAGATCCAACCCATTTCTGCCTCAGCTCCATGTTTGCAACAAAACTTACAGACACACCAGAAAACACAGACGGACAAAAATTTCCAACAACAAAACAGACAAAAGATTCCAACCAACCATAGCCAGGTGGGAGAGTGACTTCTCCCTGTTTTGACTGGATAGGAATATATTGAGGTCCCATTGAACTTCCTCTATATCCCAGATAGGCATCCAACAAAACAGAACCAGACTGTGACTCACCAGAAGGCCTCCACAGATGCTTGCTGACTTTTTTCAGCAAGGAAGTTCACCCTTGGAGCTATGGAACAAGGCATGTGACTCCTGATGCAGCCCCTCAGCCCGAATTCTGGAGTGAAAAAAATCTTGTTTTTGTGAATCTTGATGAGGGGCCCCCAAAACATGTTAATACCAATGCACAAGAATTAGACCACTACCACAATTTAAACCAAATTTGAAGCAAATTTCAATTAAATACTGTCCAGGTTGATGGACTCTGGTCAGGTGAATCTTTGAATTTCTGGAAAATGGCCACAAGTCATGCCTTGAAGGGGCTTAAAAAGGCAACACACAAAGTCATTATATTTCACATCAGGTCCAATCAGGGGCAAAAATATATCCTATTTCTTGCCTATATACCTCCATCCCACATGTGATCAAGCACATCTGGTGCAGGTACAGATGGGTCAAAAAACTTGTTTAAGGGAATGAAAACATAAATAGTCTCCAGCATTCAACTTTGGTTCTCACATTAAACCTCAGAGCTCAGAGAATCTATTTGTTTAGATAATATATTTATCTGAACTATATTAATCTGAAAAATGATCCAAAGTACTATAAAGCTTTTTATCACAGTATTACCCACAAACTATGCCCTGTTATTAAGTGGGAGCCACAGCAATGCAACATAAATGATATATGCTCTCATATTAATAAATGTGTACATAGTATTAATGTTCATACTTCAAACATATTCATACTTCAAGCAGTAAAATTCTCAGAGGCCAAGTGCTGTTGAGATTAAATTAAGACATTACACCTTGGAATTTTTAGTTTTCTTAAAGTCTAGGTAAAACTAAAGCATTAAAAATTAAAACTTTTATTTTATATTGGTATATGATTTGAATATTTATGTTATGACAATAGTATGAATTTAGAGTAGGTCATGGGGGAACAGGAAGGTTGAATGGGGGGTAGAATAGGGAGAAGAGGGAATCATAAGTTAGAAGACAGATCAGGCACCATTGTGACCTCTAGTGATCTAAAGGGATGACACGAATAGTGGAGAGACCATCTTAATGCTCATTCCTGATAATGAACTTGATGTCTATAGCCATCCTAGAGCCTTCATCCAGGGACTTATGGAAGCAGAGGCAAACACCCACAGTTAAACACTGAACTGAACCCATGGAATCCAGTGACAGAGAGAGAGGAGCGATGAGCAAATTGGCAAAGAATGGGCTGATGAAACCAGCAGAGACAGCTGATCTGAACAAGGGGGACCTCTTGGACCCCAGACCAACAGCTGGGAGGCCAGGATGGGACTGATCCAGACCCCCTGAGTGTGAGAGTCAGTGAGGAGGCCTGGGCAACTTATGGGTCTCTGGGCAGTAGATCAGTGTTTATCCCTGGCATACAAATGGACTTCATGTGTCCATAACACAAAGAGGGATGCTCTCTCAGCCTGGACTCTTAGGGGAGTGCCTGGACCCTGCCCTGAGTGAAATGACAGACTCTGGATATCCCCTATGTGGAAGGAAATGGCGATAGGGTGGGAGGCTGGGGGGGATGGTGGAGGGGTGCGGGAGGAGGGGAGGGAGAGGGAACTGGGATTGACATATGAAGCAAGCTATTTAAAATTAAAATAATAAAATCAAAAATTTAAAAATGAATTCCTAAACAAAATCATGAAAGAAATAATTTGTTGTTGTGAGAGGTTGTTCAGGTAACTCCCAAGCCCAAGTCTATTTGATTCTGTCTACATCATAGACTTGACAGAGAAATATCACAGACTGGATGTAAAAAAAATCACTGAGTTTTTAAAAATATAAATGTAGTTCATATCTCTATATTAATGCTTATTAGTGTTGCAGTGTTAGAATCCACTGAGAGAGACCAATTACTTAAATTCAATTCAAATTTAGAACAAATGTATTTATTCTTACTGCTAGCAGGTCAGCAGCCTTAGAACCAAACAGCATGCTGCGACGTAAGGAGCTAAAAGAGGGGTTTACAAAGTGAGCATCCAAGGTGTACTTTAAAATTATCTATGAAATCAACAGCTGAGCAAGAAAATTGCTTTACTTTCCTCACATGCTTCTCTTTCCTGCTGTGTAATAATAAAAAAGACCACATCATTCCCATCCCACAGTGATATATAAAGTTTACAAAAGCATAAATCAGGAACACTGCTATCTATTCTTATATCACCTACAGGCCACTAGAATCTCACAGGCATTCCAAGGCAAAGGTCAATAACCACTAAGCGATGTCTGGTGCCAATTTAAGTTGCTTTAGACACAACATGGAAGTTATGTATAAATAATTACACAGGATTTAGCACTGTGTGGAAAATGTCACTAATTGACTGGGATACAGCAGGCAATAACACAGTGGTTAGACCTGGCTGTCACATCCCCACAGTAGAAAAAAGTTAATATGTCTATACACAAGGTAAATTAAAGAATATGTAATATCAAGCAGGCAAATCAAAATAATTTAATAGCAAAAATAACAAAAATCTTTATTATCCTTGAAATTAATTTCAATTATTAGTAAATTTATTGAACATATTGACAAATTTTGCAAACAGACAGTGGCCTCCAAATAGAAAGGTATAGACACATACATAGTAAGTTAAAAATATTCATATCGTTAGGTTTAAAACCCAGGACAAATAGCTGAGTGACTATTTGTTACATCAAAGTAGACACTGCCTGCCAGGTTCTCCCTGCATCCCTCAGTCTCTACCTATAACAGGGTCCTCCTGGCTGGTACACCCTGTCTCCTACCCTAATCTTCTCCATCCTAGGGAGTAGACTGCCCTTCCCACAGCCATCCTTCACTATATAATACAATCATTTTGGTTACCTGGTCTTTTTAGGCCTCCTGGCTACTGCACCCCTCTCCCTCTATCACCTATCCCTTCCCTCACCTTTTCCTCACATGGCTTAAGGTCTTGTTTACTGTGGACTCTCTCATATGTTTCCGCCTCTAGCTATGATCTCTTACATATCTATAGTAAACTTTCTCCTTCACGACACCTAGGATGTGGACATGTCCTTACTTTTTTATTTCTTTTGTTCATTCACATATCAGAACTGTTGTTATGTTCATTAGAGAAAAATGGACAATTTCCAACGATGTTGTTAACAAATAAAAGTTTTGCAACTTGAGTAAAACTATTTATCGTCATCTTATTAGAAAACTGAACTTAGTATTCACTGACTACATGCATGAAATACTCAAGAATAAAGAAAAATTATAAAGGATTGGAAAAGAAAAATAATAAAATTTTAAAAAAGAAGAAAAGAAAGAACTCAATGACTGAAACTGTAAGATATTGATCAGTATAACTAAATAATACACCAGTAAATCAAAGACAATCTTACATTAATTCATTAGAAGAATAAATATTTACTAAATGGTCAATTACCCAAAGCAATCTGTAGATCCAGTTCATTCCCATAAAAATAACAATGACCTTCTTCACAGGCACAGAAAAAAATTGTAAAATTCCTAGAAAAAGAAAAGTCAAGTTGAATAGTCCAAACATCCATTGACAAAGAATAAAAAATTAAATGAATGCATCACAGTATCTGACTTACACAATGAAACAATAATAACAACCCCTACGTTATAGTGGCATAAAATCAAATATGGATGGACTGGATTCAATGAAGACCCTACCAACAAATCCACACACAGTTTAACTGATTGCTTTTTCATTACAAGGAAGCAAACCAAGCACATCTTTCATGCAAAGCAGATACTTTCTGCCACTGAGTTACTTCTTTAGTTTAATTAATTATAACCTTTATTTATTGCAGTGAACTAGTAAAAAGCACAGAATTTCAAAATATAAGTGTTTATTCTACAATGTTTAAAACCATCTGGATATATCTATTTCCTGTAACATTCAATATTTTTATGATGAAAATAGTCATAGTCCTTTCTTCTAACTTGCTATGATATATAGTACACTGATATCTTGTCACTATACTATATAATAGCAAGCAAGAATTGCTTTTACCTAACTAATTTAGTATCTATAGCTCAATATGCCCTCATTTACTGTCTCCAGTCTATTAATACCAGTTCTACGCTCAATATCCATGGGATCAGTCACACAGTCATAGGCAAGCATGGTGCCTTGAAGACAGATGATCAGCATCCCTACAAACTAAGTTATGATACAAGACTGGAAATTTTATATAAAGTTGAGTACAGTAGAAAGTAATTTACTTCCTGTGGACCTTATAGTATGGCATGGAGGAAAAAGTATTTACTAAATCTAAAGCAACATTCCTGGTACAGCAAGATGTGTTAATCTGCTCAAGTAAGGATCTAGCAAGGAAGCTGGGATTGGAGTTGCAAACTAATTAAACTTACAATGATCACCCATCATTTTCCATGATCCACTTACATTCTGCTTAGACAAATTAGGATAGAATGTGGTAGGAATTACCAGTCCTGAATCTTTCAGATCTTTGATGGTAGCACTAAGCTCTGCAGTTCCTGTGAGGGTGCAATACTGTTTGGAGTTGTCTGTTTTCCTGGTGGAGGCAGACTTCCATTTGGCTTTTCCAACCATCATAGCTCTCACTCCCCAGTACATGTAACTAGTGAAGGAAATCTGCCAGCTCCTAAGAGTGTCTATGGAAAATATGCATATGTTTTGGTACTGGAAAACAACCACTGGGGATGTATTGAAGCCACATCCATGCCCCATTAAGCTGAACTTCAGCTAAAGGGTTGTCTTTTTCTTTTAATCACCTAACTCCCGTAGTTCCTACTTTGGCTATAGGACCATAATGCTTTGGGGGTTTTCCTAAATAGGAAAATTGTGGTGATCGAATGTCCAGTAATTAGAAACTTATGGAAGCAAGGGCTTATGTTGGCTTACAGTTTGAGAAGATACTTTCATTACTGGGGGAAAACATGGGAGCAGGAGCATGAGGCTGCTGGTCATGTTGCATCCGGAGGCAAGAAGCAGAGGGCAAAGAAGAAGTGGGACACAAGTTGGAAAGTTGCAAATGTACAACTTTCTCCAAAAAAACCAAAAAACCAAAAACCCAACCTTCTTGTTATTCCAACAGCCTTCTGAACAGTGCGTCTGCTAGGCACCAGACATTCAGGTAAATGAGTCTGTGAGAGATATTTCACCTGCAAACCTCACTAATTTTTAAAATGGAAGCTGGAAATTAATCACGTGGAGAGTGTTTTTTTAGAAAAGACATGGTGTTTAAAGGAAGCTTGGTGCTCATATGATGCTAAAATGGTTTAATGCTAAGAATACTTTTAGTTGTGAGTCCATGTAAATAAATACTAAATATTTTCCTTTCTCCATGAAACCTATACAAGCATGCATGAGTTAATCAATTACCAGTTAAACTGAAATTGAAACTAAAGAGGATAAAATATTTTCATACAGAAATTTATGAACATAAACTTCATAAGGCAGATATTAAAAGGTATTCATTTCTTATCTATAACACTTACAATATGACATTCAGTTAAGTCAAGAGACTAATTAGCGACTCTCCACTGGGGTGAGTCCCTGAGAGAGAGAGAGCTCCTCAAAATTCCACACTTTGAACTTACAGTGTTTACCTGAGACCCAGCTTGGAGCAACAGAATGTCCCTTGGTGCCTGGGCAGTTTCAGGTACCATGGACTTAATGAGGAATAAAGCATCCCTTGCCTCATACTCAGTTTTGTATGAGAGCCCCTTAGTCCTCTTCTTACATGAAAATCTCACAGCTAGAGTCTATAACAAAGAATCTCAAGGATCCAGTTAAATCTGTTCCCACTGACTAAGGTAAGCATTGGTAAGTGAAACTTCTCCACATTCCATAGAATTCACTTGACATTTAAGTAGCATGCAGGAGTACTCATATCAGTTACCACAGAAATGACTTCTAGTAAGACTTACATTTCTTTCCCCCAAGAATAGTTAAAAGAGGTTGGAAAATACATACAAGAAGTGAGTCTAGAAAAGACATGAATTATAGTCACCTCAGTGTATGCGGTATGGGATACCTTACATGAGCATTTCTTGGACTGTCTCTTAAGCTCAGGAAAATTTTTAACCAGGGAAATAATGGACTGTGTTAAAATTATCAAATATTCTCCAAGCAAAGTACATGGAATCTTAAAGTAAGAATTTCAAGAAATGTCAAATGTGGGATTGGTGAATATCTTTTCCCATTCTGTAGGCTACCATTTTGTCTTTTTGACTGTGTCCTTTGCCTTACAGAAGCTTCTAAGTTTCAGGGGCTTCTATTTATTAATTGTCGATCTCAGTGTCTGCACTACTTCCCACTTTATCTTCTAAGATGTTCAGTGTTGGTGAATTTATGTTGACGTCTTTGATCCATTTGGACTTAAGTTTTATGCATAGGGATAGATGTGGATCTATCTTAAATCTTCTACATGTCAGCATCCAGTTAAGCCAGCACCATTTGTTGAAGATGCTTTCTTTTTTCCATTGTATAATTTTAGCTTCTTTGTCAAAACTCAAGTGTTCATACATTTGTGGACTAATATCAGGGTCTTCAATTTGATTCCATTGGTGAACCTTTCTGTTTTTTATGCCAATACCAAGTTGTTTTCATTACTACAGTTCTATACTAGAGCTTGAAGTCAGGAATAGTGATGCCTCTGGAAGTTCCTTTATTGTACAGGGTTGTATTGGCTATACTGGGTTTTTCTTTTTTCCATATAAAGTTGAGTATTTTTCTTTCAAGGTCTGTGAAGAGCTGGTATTTTGATGGGGATTATATTGAATCTGTAAATTGCTTTTGGTAAGTGCCATTTTTGCTATGTTGATCCTACCTATCCAAGAGAAAAATATAGTTTAAGAAAAAAATAACAACATAGCCTTATTATATGATTGGTTCCTTGAGAGTAGCCTAAGAAATCATCATTGGACACAGGGACTAGGAGAGCTGGTTAAGTTACAATGAGAGGAGAACTGGAAGATCAGTCAGGAAATATGTTCGGGAAGATAATGTTTGGCACACTAAGGTTTTTAGATGTTATTGATAATAATGAAGTCAGAAGAAATTAAGTCTGAAGTTAAGAAAGTCATGGTGATTTGCTTCTCAGCTCATCCCAGCACAACATGGAAGCATGATTGGAATTGCATAAAGTTGAGGAATGAAACAGCTGAAGATGAAAGACTCATCTATAAAGTAACAAAAGATAATAACTAATCAAATAATTAACAGATAAAATTTTAATGTTGTTTGAATGTGAAGATGCAAGAGATGTGACAAATAAATGGAGATGACCCAGTTAGAGGAGCAAAGCAGCAAGAGAAAGGAGACTACAAGAAAATAAGGGAACAAGGGCTTGCTCATTCTCTAAAATGGGTGAGAAGCAATATGAATTTAAATTTAATACAGAGATACACATATATACACACAGAGCACAACACAGCAATCAATATCAGTGGTTCACTGAGAAAGAGAGAGAGAGAGGCAGTTGCTGAGATGGAATGCAGATGGGCACAGATAAAGACACTGACTGAGAAAGGAGAAAAACTAAAGAGAATTTCATGCTTATGCAGATAGAAAAATGAGAAACATAACTCATAACTGCTGGTATGTTCGCACTAAAGTGACTGTTATCTTCTCTCCATTTACTCTGGGTTATTCCTAATTATTTATAAGTTATACCAGCAAATAAATTTTCTACAGTTATCAGTGGAGGCTGTATTGTACTATTATTACTGTCATTATTATTTTTATTATTATTATTATCATTATGTGGTTTTTTTGAGACAGAGTTTCTCTGTGTAACAATCCTGGCTGTTCTGGAACTCACTTTGCAGGTCAGGCTAGCCTCAAAATTACAGAATCTGCCAGCCTCTGCCTCCTAAGTGCTGTGATTAAAGGTATGCATCACCACACCCTGGCTGATTATTGTTTAATATTGTATATTATTTTGATGCTAAGGTACCATGTAGAAAACATAAATCTACTATAATGACCTCACTTTTTTAAGTAAAGCTATTTTCACCATCACTTCATTCAGTTTTTCCAACTTGGGCAAGTCAGGTTCCTTTCCAGAAAATTCTCATGACTTGTTGATCATACTTAGGATTTCTATTTCTAGAAAATTGCTAATATTTGTTAGAAGTGAATGTTAGCTAATCCAAGGGATGACAAGCTCTTCTCACTATCAGTAGTTTTGCTCCATCTTTTCCTAAATAGAGCTAAATTTTGGGTCTCCAGAGTGACCATAATGAATGTGAGCTCCAAGACTGGATTCCTCCTCATAGGGTTGTCTGATGATCATAAGCTTCAGATTTTACATGCAGTGCTCTTTTTGATAACATACCTTCTGGCCATCATGGGCAATCTACTCATTATCACCATCATCACCTTGGATCATCGTCTGCATTCTCCTATGTACTACTTCTTGAAGCACCTCTCCTTTTTGGACCTCTGCTTCATCTCTGTTACTGTTCCCCAATCCATTGCAAATGCACTCATGGACAATGGGTTCATTTCCCTTGGTCAGTGTATGCTTCAGGTTTTCTTCTTCATAGCTCTGGCATCATCAGAAGTAGCTATCCTTACCGTAATGTCTTATGACCGGTATGTTGCCATCTGTCGGCCACTGCAGTATGAGACAGTTATGGATCCCCGTGCCTGCAAGCATGCAGTGATAGCTGTGTGGATGGCAGGAGGCCTGTCTGGGCTCATACACACAGGTGTTAGCTTCTCAATTCCTCTGTGTGGGCAGAGAATCATTCACCAGTTCTTCTGTGACATTCCCCAAATACTAAAACTAGCCTGCTCTTACGAATTCATTAATGAGATTGCAGTGGCTGCATTCACAACATCCTTAGCCTTTGTCTGTTTAATCTTCATCATGTTCTCCTATATTAATATCTTCTCAACTGTGATGAGAATTCCATCAGCTGACGGTCGGACTAAGGTATTCTCCACCTGCCTACCACACTTGTTTGTAGTCACTTTCTTCCTCTCAGTTGCAGGCTTTGAGTTTCTAAGACCCCCTTCAGATTCCCTGTCAGCTATGGACCTTACTTTCTCCATATTCTACACAGTAATACCTCCAACACTCAATCCAGTCATCTACAGCTTGAGAAATGAAGCCATGAAAGCAGCTGTGAAGAAAGTGTTGCTGACAGAAGAATTTTCTCAGAGAATGGTGTGTTTAAAAGCTCTATTCAAAGTCTAAAGAGAAAGCAAATTACAAGAAATTGCTATGTCCTAGATCAGAGGAGTGATGAATGGGATTTCTTCTAGGATTTTGTTTCAGTGTTCCTCTAATTTATGTCCTTCTCAGAGACAATTCTATCAAATGAAAGATTATTGATGGTATGTATGACCTTCCTTATTTCCTCCAATTCCAATATTATTTCAAATCTCTCAGAGATACCCAGGAAATAAGAAAGAAAGAAAAGTTAGTGGTGATGTGATCAAATCAAATTTTGATAAATACATTTCAGACTTCCATTAGGTAAACTAAATTTTGTCTATGTGATGCTGCATCCTCTTGTTGTTGTACATAATTCTCTGTAGACTGTCAATTTTCCTGTGATTCTTAAGTAGCTACAAGATTTTCTTGCTATTAAAGACTACAGTAACTATTTACATAGTTTATTCAGTACCTAGCAAAATTCACATGCTTTCTATATATTCTTTTCCTAATCCAATTGAACCAATTCTTAGCTATACTACATTTTCCCTTATTACTAATGAGGGGATAAAATTGAGAGAAATTAATATTTGACATTTTTCAAATTAAAACTGCTAAATTTATGATTCACATTGTTTTTCTGATAGAAAGTTACCTATATCTAGGAGCATAAATGCTTTTGTTCCTAAGTATATTTTATGTATATAAAAGTAGGAACATATGATTACAACTACTAATGAGCTAGGTACCAAGAATCTTCTTTTCAATCACTGAAGATGCTCAAATTAAATCATACTTCAGAGTCAGTGGCCATGTCAAAGGAGCAGCAGGTGGCAGGTGAGGTTCATAAAGTCAGTCCACCAGGAAACAAAGCTCCTATGGCTGAATCTCGGTTAGGCAAGGACCCAAAAACCATGGTCCTGGAATGTCTCTTGCTACTGCTATGTCTTTACATGTTTGCTGCTGCCATTTTTCTCTGGTGTCTAGCATAGTGTGAATGGGCATGGGAAGATCCCCACTGACCATAATGTGTTACGATTAGCTCAAGGAAATATTCCATTCTACTGGGCATTTTTACCTGTGGATTATTATTAAGTTGATTTCCTTCTAAGCTGTACTAGATAGCTGAAGCAATGGCTTAAACAGTAATAGTGCTAGTATTTTGATGACTAAGGGTCTTTAATAAATTTAGGGTAGGATTGTGATAACACTTAGCTTATTGGAAAAATTAACATAGGTAAAGGTAAGATACAGTGTTGCCCCTGCAGTGGATAGAAAAGAAGAAGGAAGTGTCACACAGCTAGTTTCTCTTAAGGAAATGTATAGACTGTGGCTGAGGTTAATGATTAAGAAAAACAAGAGTGTCCCAGAATCAACAGTTATTTCAAGTTCTTTTAATCTTAATGTTGGTGGATATTTTCACAGATTTTGGTGTGCACCATAGCTAAAACAAAGCTTTGAATGATGACTTAAGATGAGGTTAAGATGTTTTGGATAAGATATAAACGGGGTCTTCAGCATTCAGTAGGAGGCATTCATTCTCCAGCCACACTGAAGATAGGAACATTCAGTCTCTGGCCACACAAAGGAAAGATGGTGGGTCAGCCCTTTCAGCCTGAGGTAGAGGTAAGAAATAGTGGCTGGCTGATTTGCTTTTTTGACCTTCAGCTTGAAGTTTAAACCCCAATAGCAGTCACTGCATATTTTATTAATTTGTATTACATTCTTATAAGGCTGACTTTTGAGATAAATAGTAAACTAATTGATCCTTTCTTCATAACCATAAAATATAGCCTGTCAGCAAAAGAACTGGCTGAAAAAAAACCTCACTTACACTGTTAATCTATAACAAGTTGCTTGAGTATGAATGTACGTGGGTTCTTTGTTTTTTACCTGCAATATGTAAAACCTTGAATCATGAAGGGATATGGAAAACATGGTGTTTTTATTTGTATTAATTCAATTAAAATAGATTGTAACCACATTATAATTTTATATCGCTTGGAAGATTATACTGGGTTATGTATACGCTGTAAAGGAAAAAAAAAAGAAACGAAGCCGGGCGTTGGTGGTGCGCGCCTTTAATTCCAGCACTCGGGAGGCAGAGGCAGGCGGATCTCTGTAAGTTCGAGACCAGCCTGGACTACCAAGCTAGTTCCAGAACAGCCTCCAAAGCCACAGAGAAACCCTGTCTCGAAAAAAAACAAACAAACAAACAAAAAAGACACGAGAAAGAGTAAATACCAGAAAAGATACAGAAGGAAAGTTAGAAGACATCAAGAGAGACAGAGGAATACATTTAGACAGAAATAAGAAAAGAAATAAAAAACACAGAGAGATGCCTGGGGTCAGCCACAGCAATTTGACAGGTCCCAAGAGGATGTAAGGTGTTGGTGAGGAAGAAGTGAGTCAAACACAGTGGTCAAGAGAACCTTGCAGTCTGACTGACTTGTAGTGAGAGTATTTCTTTATGCAGGGATAGATTCATGTTGTTCCAAAACATCGATCATATATTTTTGGTTTTGGATGTGTGTTTTACTTCCTCTTGCATATCTTGTAGTCATTATTGATAAACTGTGACAGAACAGAGTTATCTTTTACAATAATTTTCTCTCAAGCTTAATCATCATTGATAAACAGTTATCTTTTATAACCATGTTTCTCATCAACCCATAACCCAGTTTTTAAGTATCTAGGGGAATGTGAGAGCCTGACTCATGCTAGTAGTTTTTGTGGCTTCGAGGATGCTAGACAAAAAACAAAATCTCCAGGCCAACCTAGGCAGATTGCTATGTCCCAAGCAGTGTAATGCAAACTCTAGTTTTTTTCTTTTCTTTTTGGTTTTGTTGTTTTCTGGGACAGGGTTTCTCTGTGTAGCTTTAGAATCTGTCCTGGAACTCATTTTGTAGACCATGATGGCCTCAAACTGAGAGATCTGTCTGCCTTTGCCTCTCAAACGCCGAGATTAAAGGTGTGTACAACCACCACCTGGCTATGTGCCCAAGTAAAATCCTCAGGTCAGAGATGCTGCAGTTATTATTCAAATTCTGTCATAATACAATGTTTACATTTTATATCTTTATAGAATTAGTTTATTTGTCTAATCCTGGCATTCTTTTGTTATTTGGTCATATGATATCACAGTGGCTCTGCATGAGCTAACTTTTATAAGAAAGGGAGGTCCTGACATCTCATTGCTTTATCATCTTTCTATGTCATTCTTTGCCCACCAATATAAGTCTCTGTATAGGGCATAAGTAACTTCAGCTAGTCTAGCTTTGTTGCTTTATATTCCATGTAATTGCCTGAGTGTTGGAAGAGGCTTGAAATCTGATCTTTAGACAACTCTTCTAGCCACCATACCTTGTTGACCTTATTAAGTGTGCTTTGGTTTTTGTTTCTTTATATTGTTCCTGAGTAAATACCAGTATAGATGTTTCAAGAACATCTCATAGCCTCATAAAGAGATATCTGACTTTTTATGTATATCACAATATCCAAAGCATAAAAGAGACCTTCAAACAGATAAGGTTATCTCCCTAAAAGTGGGAAGGGTAGTATGTTCAGGACTTTCCAGGGGAAGCTTAGAAGCAGTACTCCTGGGAGAAGGCATAAATAAGTCATAAAAATATTCCATCAACCCTATATCCCCAAACTGTACAAATACTAAAAGTCTCCCAAGTATGCAATAGACAGAGATGAAAACCAAAAGTGACACATCAGCCATCACATGGCTCAGCTTTTCTGGATGCTTGTCAAGCAGCTGTGCTGGCTCCATGACTCTTGGCATTCCCATCAGATATAGATGAGCCATCTCTCCATTTGTTTGGTTTGGGGTTTTGTTGTTGTTTATATGTTTGTTAACTTAAGAGTCTGTAGATCTCACTGTGTAGCATGTATGGAGGCATTTATCAGCCCTCAGAACATAATTAGTTTTAACATATTTTAAAATTCAGACGTTTACACTGAAACATATGAAATTCTGTGATTTGACTATTAGGCAATGAATATTCAAAAGCATTTCACAGTGCTTCCAAAAAAGATGAAGCTTCAAGGAAAAAATTTAAAGGCAAAACATCTGAGATTCCATATGTATGACTCAATTTTAAATCTTAAAGACAGTTACGTTCATAGGAGTCTGGTGTTGTAGAATATTCCTTTCCACTGTGTGAAGATACGTCACTGTGAATTGTTTCATGAAAAGCTAAATGTCAATAGCTAGGCAGAAGGAATAGCAGTGATTTCTAGACAGAGAGAGCTCTGGAAAGAAGAATGATGAAAGCAGGGAAATAGTCTATAAACCCTTGCAGTACCTTAAATTCTTTAAAAGGAGTTTGGAACAGATGGGAATAATTCAGTCAAGGAAGGCAACTCACCTTACTGAAAATGAGTAAGTTAACAAAACCACATAGGTGATCTATGTAAAAGTTTTAAAATAATATCCAGGAGAACCATAAACAGAAGAGCTTGATATTCCATGTGTTTATGTAACAATTTTTAAAATACTCTTTGAGGAGAGTGGGGGAGATAAAGCTTTCAGGGCTACATGTGGAAACTGTGTTTTCCCTTAAGTCCTTCAAACCTTTTCTTGATGGTTATATTTTTGGTGAATAAGGAAACAGTATGCATCACAAAGGCTATGGATTAAAACTCACATCTCAATATTATTATAAAAACATTTGAAACAAATTTTTCCAGAAATAGTTCTTAAATTTAGCTCAGCAAAAATGAAACTACTTGTGCAAATCAAATAATTTTTAATTAAATGTATCTACCACAGTCTTGGCCTTATAAAAATCAGTTCTGTTGAGAATTCTCTATTTAGTTCTGTAGCCCACTTTTAACTGGAGTCTAAAGTGGCTGAGAGGCACTTGAGAAAGTATTCAACATCCTTAGCCATCCGGGAAATGCAAATCAAAACAACTCTGAGATACCATCTTACTCCTGTCAGAATGGCTAAAATCAAAAACTCCAACGACAATTTATGCTGTAGAGGTTGTGGTGAAAGGGGAACATTCCTCCACTCCTGGTGGGAGTGCCAACTTGTACAGCCACTTTAGAAATCAGAATGGAGATTCCTCAGAAAAATGGGAATAAACTTACCACAAGACCCAGCAACTCCACTCTTAGGCATATATCCAAAAGATGCCCATTCATACAACAAGTATGTCTGCTCCACTATGTTCATAGCAGCATTATGTAATAGCCAGAACTTGGAAGCAACCTGATGCCCCTCAACTGAAGAGTGGATAGAGAAAATGTGGTACACAATGGAGTACTATTCAGCAGAAAAAAAAAAACAACAATGGAATCCCAAAATTTGCAGGCAAATGGATGGCACTAGAAGAAACCATCCTGAGGGAGGAAAGCCAGTCAAAAAAGAGAAACATGGCACATACTCTCTCATATATGGATTTTAGACATAAATCTGGGGAGTGCCAGCCTACAATCCCATGGCCAGAAAGTCTGGGAAACAGAAACTTCATTCAGTGGCTAATGAAAGCAGAGGCAGACTCCCATGGCTAAACACTGAGCTCAACTCAAGAAATTCAGTGACAGAGAGGGAGGACTGATGACCAAAGGGGTTAAAACTGGGCTGGTTTAACCCCCAGAAACAGCTGACCTGACAGGGGTTAGCTCTTGAATCCCAGGCTAATGCCTGGGAATCCAGCATGGGACCGATCAAGACTCCCTGAATGTGGGTGTCAGTGAGGAGGCCTAGGTAATCTATTGAGCCTTGGGCAGCAGATCAGTACCCATCCCAAGTATACACATGGACTTTGGACTCCCATCCAACAATGCACTTTCACCCTGGACTCTTGGGGGAGGGTCTAGGCCCTGCCCTGGACGAAATGACAGACTATGGACACCCCCATGGAGGGCCTCACCCTCCCTGGGGAAATGAGAGGATATTGGAGGAGTTGGTGGGTGGGCATGGGAGGAGGGGGAGGGAAAGGGAGAGGGACCTCGGATTGACATATGAAGCAACCTTGTTTCTAATTTAAATTTAAAAATTAAAAAATAAAATATAAAAAATAAAATAAATCAGTGCTGAAAAGAATGAAATGTTTAGATTCTTGGTCTTGTCAACCCTTGTGCAAATTGACAGAAATGAAAATTAAAATGAACCGTGTTTCTGTTTATAATTTTATCAACAACAACAGCAGAAATGAGAACTCTAATGTTAGAGGCATGGGAGGAGGGGGACTTGGGAAATAGAGAGGGGGAGAAGTGGAAGAGAGAATAGGACATGGAGGAACAGGAAAGTCGACTGGGGGGGTAGGATAGGGGGAAGAGGGAATCATAGTTTAGAAGACAGATCAGGCACCATTGTGACCTCTAGTGATCTAAATGGATGACACCAACTGGCAAGCTAAGCAATAGTGGAGAGACCACCTCGAATGCCTATTCCTTATAGTGAACTTGATGTCTATAACCATCCGGGAGCCTTCATCCAGTGACTGATGGAAGCAGTGGCAAACACCCACAGTTAAATACTGAACAGAACCCAAGGAACCCAGCGACAGAGAGAGAGGAGCGATGAGCAAATTGGCAAAGAATGGGCTGGCAAAACCAGCAGAGACAGCTGATCTGAACAGGGGAGAGCTCTTGGACCCCAGACCGACAGCTGGGATGCCAGCATGGGACCGATCCAGACCCCCTGAATGTGAGAGTCAATGTGGAGGCCTGGGCTACCTATGGGGTCCTGAGCAGTGGATCAGTGTTTATCCCTTGAATACTAACAGATATCGTGTGTCCATAACACAAAGAGGGTTGCTCTCTCTGCCTGGACTCTTAGGGAAGTGCCTGGACCCTACCCTGAATGAAGTCATAGACTCTAGATATCCCCTATGTGGAAGGAATTGGCAATAGGGTGGGAGGATGGGGGGGATGATAGGGGGTGCTGGAGGAGGGGAGGGAGAGGGAACTGGGATTGACATGTAAAACAAGCTATTTAAAAGTTTTTAAAAAATGTTTAAAAAAAACAGAAAATGAAAGCCTTGCTGAGAGAGTTTGAGACCCAAACCATGCTGAGTGAGCTGTTTCTTGCTTATCAAGATGTAGGGCTCCCAGCTCGAGCACCATGTCTGCCTGCATGTCACCATGTCACACCATGATGATAATGGACTAAACCTCTGAAAATATAACCCACCCTAATTAAATGTTTTCCCTTATAAGAATTGGCATAGTCATGGTGTCTCTTCACAGCAACAGAAAGCCTAACTAAAACAGTATGAGAAAAGAATATATATTTACTAAGAGGGAAAAAGTAAAAATACTAGTTTAGATGTTTCTCCCTTATTTTGGTTTTTCCAGACAGGGTTTCTCTGTGGGTGCTGACGGAGTCTCTTCCTCCTCTGGTGGGTATGTGACCATGGTTCCTTTCCAGTGGGTGGGAGCAGGTCCAAAACCCTGGTGGCTTTCCTCTTGCATGGATGGAGGCTGTTCTAGTATCGGGACCTTGGGAAACACTGGGTAGGCTGGACCCTGGCGTCCCCTGTCCCATAAGTGGAGAATGGGACTTAGAAGCTGGCAGTCTTTGGTCAGGCTGAATCCCGTCGGGCTGGGATCTGGCTCGGCTGTGCCCAGACCTCAAGTAGGTCTCCGGTGGTTCTGCTCAGGCCACCAGAAATTAGGCTCCTAGAGTTTCAGAAGCTACCTGGACTAGAAACCTGCAGGAGGCTGTTCTGCAATGATGCTGTATTGCTGACTTCATACTGTAAAGCTCAACCCTCCTGGACGGTTCTCACAGTGAGGATCTGGAGGATGCTCTGGGTACTTGCAGGGGAAACACTGTCATTACAAAATGGCTTTCCCATGGAGAGGCTCATCCACTACTCTCTGATGTGCTCACTTCTGCTGTTTCCACAAATGAGGTAAACTCAAGCACACAGTTTGTGATAGTGAAGGCTGCATTCACACTCCTATGGTAATGACAAGCTGAGGTGCCTTCACTGAAGTATTTCTGGGAGGACTTTACCATTGTCCCATGAGGGAAACTCGGATCGCTGCCTCTGGACGAGAATAATTGCTTTTCCCCTCCTGCTCGCTCAGCGAGACAGCACTGAAGCTACTGAGAGGCAAACAAGGCCCCGTACAGCACACTGAACGCAGGCTCCAGGACCCGAGGCCAGAATCCCACACTCCCAACCGTCTTTTCCACAGGTTCCTGCGCACACCTAAGTCCGCACATGCAGAGCTCCTGGCCTCTGCAGAGCGAAGCTTTTTATTTTTATCTTTTCATTGTTTGGAATTATGAGTGTGTTTCCCTGGTAACTGTGTTTATAATGCAGTTCCTGAGAGAGGCCAGAAGAGGGCATGGAAGATCAAAAACCTGGAGTCAGCTTTTAGTCTGGAAACAGAACTCCAGTCCTTTAAGACAAATGATTCCAAAACCATCAAATCATTGAATAAACAACGAAAAAACAACCCAATCAGAGAACCTTTGAAAATATTTTTATTCACTTAAAGGAATGCATGCTAACAAATACCAGGTAAAATATAGGACCCCACAGCCAGAATTTGTTTGTCTTTGTGACATGGTCTCATAATACATGCTAGTCTCAAATTCATCTTCCTCCTCAGCCTCCTAACTGAGATTATTACTGCTATGTATCACCACCCTTGGATTGATTGTTTTTAATTTAAAAAGAAGAAACATAGTTGAGAAACCACTTCAATCCTGTTGCCTTGTTATTCTGTCACATCTTTGATATGCACTGAATTAGGCAACACATAGAGCGAGAGACAGAGATGATAGATAGATAGAAAGATAAATAGGTAGATGATAGATAGATAGGTAGATAACCCATAAAAAACAAGATCAGAACCAATAATATACATATATTATCTTGATTTTTATCTTCCACAATCTTGCTACTTTATGAATAAATCTATTTTTTGGTTTTGTCCACATGTTTTCAATTCCATGTAGAAAATGCTACAGAGTTTACCTCAAAGCAAACATTTATTTAGTTAGAAAAAGGGTTTGTGAATACTATGACAGAGAACTAATAAAACTGAATGTACCGACCCACTGTAATTATTACATCTGCATTAAATGTCACCTAAGGAAACACAGAAGATGGGGGCTGTTATTTTATTATTTTGTTTTTGTTTTGCATCTCTGTATGATTCAAGAGTTGTCGGGGACAAATTGTTGATGGCGTGCCAACCTATGTTTCTCACACTTAGACTATTTCAAAGTATTTAAATGTCTGAAAAAATACTTCTGTGGAATTTTTTTAATGCATGGCTCTAAATTACATCTTTTCTCCCTAAACTTTTGATTAATATTCTTGTATGTGTTTCCCTGTACAAATTGAAATGAACTGGTTTGAAAGTATGACAGAACACATCAGAAAACACTTAATTTTAAACATACTCTTAGCTTATTGATATAAAGACCTATAGAATGTTAACTTAGGGCTTTCCATGGCAATGATGCAATCTGATACTGGCAGTACTTCAGAGATTATTGTCATTGAAGAAACTCCTTATGGGGTTTGCTTTCATTATGGTAAGGTAACCACTGGGCAAAGAAATTGCTCTTGCCTTTAGCTGCTGACAATGTGCTGTGCAGACTGGACATGTAGATCACAAAGGAAAAACACTGTTGAACTTTGCCAAAACAAGGTAGAACAGTCCTTCAAAATTCCTGCTTCACAGAAGAGTCTGCCAGACATTCTGGAGGATACAGGGGAAAGCAACTGGTAAATTTTGCCAATACAATGCAAAACAGTCTGTCAACTTTCCTGAAGGATGCCCAATGTTGCAGAGGAAGTTTGGGGAACTTTCCAGGCAGTCAGATGTCTCTGTCATTTCTAACTTTTACGAGTTGCTTACAATGTATTTGCTGTTTACTCACATAATATTATATTCTTCTGGTGTCTTTGGAGTTAAAACTAGATAGTGATAGTTGCAGTTTTCCTTAGTTAGGAGAAAACTTTGGAATCCCTAAGATAAGACAGACAATGCATTATTTTCTCTGAATATGACAAATACAAATGTACAGAATATTGCAAATTAGTTCTTACTTAATAACTTTTGTTGTATATAGTTTTAATATGCTAAAATTAAAACCTTTTTTTATTTAGACAAAAAGAGGTAAATGTTTTGGAATACAATTTTAAGGTGTGTTATGCTTGTTTGTGGTTTGGAACATTTGTTTAACGATGTAAATATGTGTTGATTTTATTTATGTTGCATTTCTTTAGCTCTGCAAAGCTGTGAATCTTTGTCTGTCTGAAACACCTGATGTTCTACTAAAGAGCTGAGAAGCCAACAGCAAAACAAGAGAAAGGATTGGTGGGATAAGCAGAGAGAATAAAAAGGAGAAGAAATCTGGGAAAAGAGGAGTATGTGAGAACAAGGAGAGGAGGATAACTGGGGCCAGCCACCCAGTCACCCAGCAAGCCACAGAGTAAGAGCAAAAGTAAGATAAACAGTAACAGAGAAAGGTAAAAGCCAAGAGGCAAAAGGTAGATGGGATAATTTACCTAGAAACAAGCCAAGCTAAGGCCAGACATTCATAAGTAAGAATAAAGTCCCACATGGGTGACTTATTTGTGAGCTTAATGGACGACCCCTCAAAAGAGCTAAGAGCTGAAGAAAAAAAATTTTGGTGTTCCAACATGAGGCTAGAGTGAAAGGAAAAGCAACAACACTTCTCTTCCTCTCCCATCTCTCCACCACATCCTTGCTCACCACAGGGAAGCCCTCCCAGACGCTGTGAGGGTGTGGGTGCAGTGCCACCGGCCCCACCCTTCACCAGTCACCACAAGCTTGAGCCAGTGTGGTATGGGCACAGGAGAGCTGGCCACGGTGTTGCGGGAGTGCTAACCCCAACGGCATGGTGTGAGAAAGAGCCCTGGCAGAACCATAGTCACAGGATCTCCATGACTTGAGGCAACAGCAGGATAGCAGAGAGGAGGCTCAGTGAAGGTCCAGTCTTGATGATACAACAGAAATCAAGGCTGCTGGATCAGATCAACAACTCATGGCAATGAACATTCGCAAGCAATGCTGTTTAGGCAAAAGGGCATAACTGGGTGAAACACCACAGCTTCGATGCCACTACAACGAGAGAATACAGGATGGAGAGGCAGGGAAGGAGGAGGAGTGAAGAGGTGCACGCATGGCAGAGCTGAAGGGGAGGCAGGGTGTGGAGGAGGCTGCGGCTAAGAGAAGAGCAGTTGGTGCCAGAGGAGTTGGTGAGATGCCTTTTTCTTTCCTTTTTTAATTTTTATTTTATTTCTGAGGGAGGTTGTATAGGTGGAGAGCAAACAAGAAGGACTGGGAAATGAGTGGCATTAGGGTACATGATGTAAAATATCCAAAGAATCAGTTAAAAATGTTAAAAATAGCATGAAATTCTTTGTATTATCTAAGTTTCAAGGGGAAAATGAAAGATCAAAGCTGCTTTCTAAATTTTCAAGACTTTGTATAGATTTCAGTATTTTATGAATATTTTCACATTCTTTTGTCCTCTCAGAAATGCACAGGGTAACCACACAGTAGCCCTCCATCTGTTGTAGTCAGACAAGCAGTTGCTAGTCTGGTAGCTATTGCCTGCAATGACTGAATCAGAAACACCGAGTGTGGCCCCAGGGTTCTGAGTCCTCTGGGAGATTCATAGGTCTGCTAAGACTAAAAACCGCTGATCCAGAACATTAAACCCTAGGCTCACAAATCCCTTAATAGCTGTGTGCAAATTTTAGTGATTCCATGTCCCAGGTGATACAGGATCAGAGTAAATTTAACTTTTTCTAGGTCCAAACTTCCACTTCAAAACATAAGGTGTACAAACACCCCCACACCAAAAAGCAGTTCAACAAAATTGCTCTCTAGGGACATAATATTGTTTCAAAAATCTGCGGTTGTGGACAAGAATTATCAGAGGTTGCTGATCAGCTTGGAGAGCTGCACACACAAAACATCCTAAAGTGAGTTTTACAAACTTGGATGAGGAAAGATAGATATTTTATCAAAATTCTGACACAACCTTAAGATCTTACTTAGTTTGGAAAAGTAAGGCTGTAATTATAAGAAGGGAGCAAGGATACCTTACTGAAAATAAGCAGATTACAAAAATTCATGTAGGTATAATAAGGGGCCTTGCGAGAATGAGAAAAATTTACATGGTATATTCTTGTATTTGTGACACTTCTGTAAACAATTAAAACACTCCTTCAACAGCTCTCAGATGTCAACAAGAGAAACAGACCTAGATGGACATGCTCAACGTGATTGTGACCTTCTAACTTTGTCTTTTTCAATGTAAGTGTTTATAACTCAGATGCCAGTTCTGTTAAATTACTAACTCTTACATTTTTCCTACTAAAATATTGAACTCCAAGTTGTTGAAACTGTCTATGTGGATCAAATGAGACCTGTTTTAGGAAGGAACTAAACCTGCCTCCTGTCTCATTTATATGAATGATCAATATTACTCAGTTTTCTTACCACTCAGTGAACTGTTTGATTTGTCAGATTGAAGTATTGAACTGAATGAATGAATATAAAAATTTATTATGAACAATAATCATATTTGTCATTTTACCAACTTCAAGGAAAATACTATCAAAGAAACAGAATTTGGAAGGACGAAAACTGTGAGAAACATGTAAGATCTCTGGTTTGCCCTGATTTCTGTTGTAGGATATGAGGTTTTGAAGAAACCAAACCAAATATGGATATTCTAAAAGGATTAAAATTATGACTCAAGGTACACAGAGAAGGAGACAAGAGACTTTCAGACATGAGACTTGTATCATATGAAACAAAAGTAATCTAGTTTTGTTAACAAGGTTTTATTTTCCTTTAGATGGAAGATCTTTCTATGTAGCCCACACCGGTTTGAAGTCAGCATGTGACTGCAACAGGTTCTGGAATTCTTTTTCTCATGTTGTGCTTGGCTCTAAATCCATTTTCATTGTAATCAAACCCCAACATCCTATCAAGTAATTGGACAGACGTTTGGAATGATTTGCTATCAAAATCATTCTTTGCAAAAGAGATGTGTGGGAAGTGGAAAGAGTTTGTTCTATCTCAACAGAGAGGTGCCACTAAGTGGAAAATGCCTCAAGATTCAAAAGAGTGGCCTCAAATTTTATTCTGTGATTGCACTTGTAGGCATATGAGTTTTAAGTAGAAGCCAGAAAATATCTGGTGATATATCAGAGGACTTAAAACATCAAAAGACTGACAAAGCATGTTTGCTCTTGTTGCCTAGAACTCACTAATAGAAACAAAACTGCAGAAAGCAGAACCTTTGTTAAATTCTCATCAACTCTCAAACTCAAACATGTGTCATGCATGGGGAGAATGGTGGGTTATTTTTCAATTCCTCAAATCCCTCAAATATCAAAGCAAAAGATCATGAGCTAAAACATGGCTTCTCTTCTACCTGAAAAATAAATGACTTTAACTTTCCAGTCTTTTCTTGAAGTTAGGCACTGGATTTTAGCCATTTTCCTCCACATTTTAAACCACCTCAATAATTCACAGTCTGCCTTTGCAATTGTCTTAGCTTTGTGATAAGTGCTAGCTCTTTAATGGCTGTACCTGAGAGCTCCTAGTATGGATGACAGCAGCTCAAATAGAATCAGCCTGTCCCCGAAAACAATCCATAAAATGAAATAGGATATCTAAATTGAGAATGAAACGTGTGTATTCTCCTGCACAAGTATTTTTGTGCTTGATTTCAATAACTCTTGCACGGTAATTTAAGAGCAATAAAACTATTCATTTTTACACTTGATTTTACAATAACAGTACTAGTTTCTAGCAATGACAGTATTGTTTACTAAAATTATAGCTGTTTCTAGTGGACAACCAAATTATATTTTAATTCCTGGTATATTCCCTATAAATTCCTATTCTGTCTTCTAAAATGTCCTACCTATACAGTCTCTGTCCTACCTGTATTTAACTGCTCCCATGTTCAAAAACTTATCAGCCACAGCCCATCACTGACTGTCTATTGATGCCTCAAAAGCATAGGGTTTCCATTGTGGCAATGGAATTGTGATTTTACATAGATCAAACACAACTGCATTCTTTGAGAGAACTAGTAATGGACCACATGTACATTTACCTGTAACTACTGGTTTATGAGTGGATAGTGTGAGATCTAATAACTAGAGTATGGCTGGTTTAATATATGTGTCAACTGATACAGTAATTATTGAAATAAGTATTGATGAACAAATAAATAATGCCTCACTATCTTCATACCATATTTACTATATCATTTTATCCTCCAGCTGCTACCATAATTTCTATTCCCAAAATGTTTGTGAGAAATATAACCACAATGAGTGGATTCCTCCTAATGGGGTTCTCTGACAACCGTGAGCTTCAGATCTTGCACGCTCTGCTCTTCTTGGTGACGTACCTATTGGGAGCAGCAGGTAACTTCATCATTATCACCATCACAACACTGGACCCACAGCTGCAGGCTCCAATGTATTACTTCCTGAAGCATCTTTCCCTTCTGGACCTCTCTTCCCTCTCTGTCACAGTTCCCCAGTCTATTGACAATTCCCTGGAAGGCAGTGGATACATTTCATATACCCAGTGCATGCTGCAGGTTTTTTTCTTCACGGCTTTTGCCTGGGGTGAGGTGGCCATTCTCACAGTGATGTCATATGATCGTTATGTGGCCAGCTGCCTCCCCCTGCACTATGAGGTCATCATGAGTCCCAGAACATGTAGGTTGGCTGTGACAGTTGTATGGCTAAGCAGTGGCATCCCAGGAACACTGTATATTGCAACCATATACTCTATCAGGTTCTGCAGAGCCAAAATAGTCCACCAATTCTTCTGTGATGTCCCTCAGTTGCTCAAGCTCTCTTGTTCTAATGATTACCTTATAGGAGTAGGAGTGGCTGGTTTCATGTCTGCAGTGGTTTTTTCCTGTTTTATCGGGATTGTCCTCTCCTATGTCCATATATTCTCCACCGTTTTCAGGATGCCCTCTGGTGAAGGCAGGTCTAAGGTCTTCTCTACTTGTCTGCCACACCTTCTTGTTGTCTCATTGTTTCTTTCCATAGGCTCCTGTGCATATCTAAACCCAACGTCAGACTCTCCAACTGCTGTAGATTTCTTGCTCTCAATCTTTTACACAGTACTGTCGCCAATACTCAACCCTGTCATTTACAGTCTGAGGAATGAGACCCTAAAGAGTGGTGTAAGGAAGTTACTATTGAGTACAAAATTCACTGGTTAGAATCATTATTTGGTCCTGTTGTTACTAACTGTTCAATTATATGCAGGAATGCTTTTAGTCATTGGTGTTCCTTCAACCTGTAATGTTAATGAAGAGTAATTTTCTCTTTAGATAAACTATATAACCATTGTCCTTATGCAAGTAAATTGTCTGATTTCTTGGCATTTTACTATTAAAACTGTTATTCTTTTGAATTAACAAAAATTAAGTCTTGTAATATAGATCGACTGCATCTTACCTCCTAGTGCATCTGCAGACAGTCACACTGATATGTGTCTTAACACTTTTGCAGAGGCAATATTACTATATTACAATAAAAACAGCAAAAGTTATACTACTAACCCCAGTTCCACCCACCAAGTCTAATTTTCAAGTCACCAATTTATTTTCAAATTTTTATTATAAAATTCATTTTTTCTGTCAATATACATACTGATATAAATTTATATGATATCATTCGGTATATTTGCATAGTCTTCTATTTTCCTGAAGAACAGTTATTAATGCATATTAAAATTTATCTGTATATATTCATTCATTTTGCCTATATTAAATATCTTCAATATTCAACTATTGTAAGTAGTAATAACATTGAAGTTTTTTCTTATAATTATAAAGGTTTATTGAATTGAAGTGTACAAAATATTGAACTCTCTTAAATAATGTTACCATATTACCTTCAAAAAATAAATCATTTATGTGCCAATTAGCAGTGTAGGGCCAAGGCACTTCTCTTGTAAAACCCCCATGATTTTAATAGTTCATGAAGAACTATGCATAGGGAATCTTAGAACTGGTTTAAGTCTGGTCAGATGCCTGACACATAATGACAAATAGCGCTATAATCTGTATAACAGCTATAATATTTACCTTTGCTAAATTTCTTCAAATGTATGCTAGTTCAACAGATCAAATTCATTGATAATATTTGTTAGTTCTCATGTATTTTTTTTGTTTTTTGTTTTTGTTTTTTTACGAGACAGAGTTTCTCTGTATTGTTTTCGAGGCTATTGGTCCAGCCCAGCCTCGAACTCACAGAGATCCGCCTGCCTCTGCCTCCCGAGTGCTGGGATTAAAGGCGTGCGCCACCACCGCCCGGCTAGTTCTCATGTATTTTAATTGCTTATATTTTCTCTTATTTTAGTAAGAAGCATCATAAGAATGATAATTCATTGTTTTATAGTGGTAAAACAATTCTTCAGTCTCTATTTCAATTATTCCAGCCATTTTTATTCAAATTCTGTATATAGGATATTGAGTTTTAGATTTGGACATCTGTAGTAACAAAATTTAGTATAGATTTTCAAGATACAACCACAAGTGAATGATTATCATACCTTTCACTTCCTCAGGAACTGGACTGTCAATCCATCTGCAGAAACATGTAAATTACATTTGATATTTTTTAGTTACATCATTTCGCTTCTGTTATTTTATAAGTTGATTGAGTGACAACATAAGCAAATAAATCCTGTTTTCTAAGGTTATATTTTGAATGTATTTATATAAGCATCTAATTACAAATTTTAGCTAGCAAAATACTGGATTATCATTACCAAATGACTTGGGTAAAGATCTGCTCTTTGATTTCTAAGTACTTTATTGTCTTCTGTACTAGATCTTTTGACTATGTTCATTTTAGTTCATAAAATTATTTTCTTAAGTCAGATGGTGGTGACACACATCTTTAATCCCAGCACCCAAGAGGCAGAGAGTTCGAGGCCAGCCTGCTGTACAGTGCTAGTTTCAGGACAGTTAGGCCTATTACACAGAGAAACCCTGTCTTAAAAAAAAAACAAAAAAATTTCTTTGTAATATTTGATATTTCAAATGTATAAAATAATTTTAGGAATATGTGTTCTGTGACATTAGTTTGATTTTATTCATAATTACAAAAAGCTTTGTTATAGACCCCAATTTTATTTAAAAATATAAATTCTCTTTTAAAAACAATATGTTTCTCAATACTTGTTATATAATTGGATTTGCATGGTTCATTTACAAACAACTTACTCATTTACATATAACTTACTTTTTATTCACACTAGCCTTGTGATGAACTACCGATGACCTTTGAATCCCATAAACGTGAGAATTCTGACATTACTGCCCCTTCCTTCCTTGTGACAAAACACTCTCTCTTCTGGTTGGCCTATGTCTAGACTATAGGTACAAGACCTGGGTTTCAACACCAATTTAGAGAAAAACACTGAAGGAAAGAAGTCCATAAACAGCAGTCATTTCCACCAAAGATGGTGCCTTGGCTGCTCAGCTTTGGAAAACAGTCTCCCAGAGTCCAGCATCTGGTGCCTGAATCAGTAGTATCACAATCATTATCTCTGCCCAGCTATGTCAGCATCCCAGGCTATGCTGGGCTATTCATGGCCCAGTGCTCATCTCTTACAAGCCTTCCAAAGAGACCTGAGAGGAACCTAGTATTCTTTTAAAATCCTGTCTAACTCAATAAGAAAAAGAAGTGGTATCTCCAAATTTGATGCAAATACAGGAAGGAAATGACCAATGTACAATTTGTTTTATAATCCCAGTGTTTGGTGACACCGTTATTGGCCAAGGAGAACAGGAAGAAGCTTGAGTAACAATGAGATGTTTTAAATTCATTTTTCCATGTTATAGTACGACTCACTCAGACTCATTCTTAGAAGTAGAAAATGAATAAGAGAAATCTCTCCTCAATTTGACCATGCAGGTGTATTTTATTCACCTTACTTGCTTCTATGTTCAGTCACACTTCTCCATTAAGACACATCTGTCCCATAATTTGCACACATTTAAGTGCTGCAATTGTGAACACCCAATTGTTCTGTAAAAGTTAAAGGAAAGCACTGATTTTTTTTGTCTACTTGGATTATTCTCAGAAACACATGCGTGTCTGAGTGTACACAACTGAGTAATAAGGCACCCTACTCTCACTTGGTTTCATTTTCCTTAGTTATATTTTTTAATTATTTCTTTTTTGAGATTATAGCGTAATTAGATCCTTTCCCTGTTTCTTTCCTTCCTCCAAACCAGCCCATACAACACACTTTGGACCCAAAATTATTAAACAGAAATTGAAGAAATAAATAATGCCTCTGGATGCATCTCTATTATGATAAATGGAAGGGTTTCTTTCTACTTTATACATGGGTAGTATTCTTTTGTATATGCACAGTATGTTTCACTTACCCATTCATTTGGTGAACACAAATTTTTTTATATCTTGACAATTATAAACAACACTGCATACATATCTAAATATATTATATATAATGTGTGATATGATAATATTATTTCTTTTATATAATATATATCCTTGGGATTCATGTAACCAGTAGTAGGATGGATAGATAAAATTGAAACTAGTGTTGATTTTTAAGGAATTACCTTTTGTTTCCAGAATTGTTCTAGTGACTTATAGTTCCACAACCCTTATCATAATCAACGTAATGAATTTGGCAGTCACTTCCCAAAATTTCCCTCTGGTGTGTGTGTGTGTGTGTGTGTGTGTGTGTGTGTGTGTGTGTGTGTGAAGAAGACTTGATGTGAGTTCCACCCTCTAAATAAAGTATGGCATCCACAATACTGTGCAGTTAACTGCCATCACTCTGTGGTGCATAAACATCTAGGGCTTATTCTTCAGAACAGAAGCGTTATACATGCTATAAGTCATCTCCTCATTTCATTAGGAGACAATCACTATTCCATTTGCTGACATAACATAAATATTGCCAATTTCAGTGTACATTGAATGTTACTATTAGTGAGGCCTTTTTGTGGAATTGTATTTGTTCCTTTGAAATTAGCATATTTCTTTAGCATATTTTGTTCATGTTTTGGGAAATGGCATGAATCTCGTTTTAATGGCTGATGACATTTTCAAGCAAAGAACTGAAATGTTTCATTGTGTTTGCTTTTGAAAATGGACAGTATACAGATATACAAAATGATAGTCACTGCACTCACATCTCACATTTTGGACATATGTCTCTTTTTATCTGATATGACTATTAGTGCAATTTGAGTAAGGATCTATTGGGCAGCAGTGGAAATTGTTCTAATATCTAAGTTAACTACCCACTGTACCAATTAACTTAAAAACAAGATTTAATTCTTAGCTATATTATCTTAATTCAATGTTATAAAAATTACTCAAATACACTAATGCAAACTAGTAAGATACTTTCTTCACTGCTTTGATTTTATTCATATTAGGTGTATTCACCTTTTTATAAACCAGAAGTCTGTTCTAATGAGATGGGGAAGGTTACAACTAGAAAGTCAGAGAAAATTAAAATTTTGATTTATGGGTTTTAAACTTAACCAGATCAGTTTTAAATTTTTTAATAAATTAGATAATTTTCATACTCCTGTAGGTTTTTAATGTTGACAACTTAAAGAATGAGTTGTATACCAAACTAGTAACATAAGAATGTTCAGATACAATGCAACTCTGCTCTGTAAAATCCTTATTTGTATTCATAATTTAGAATAATTTAATATGTTTTTTAAATAGCTTAGGAAGTAAAGTATAAGTATACAGGGGCATATGCATTGAAATTATCTTTCACTCATCTTTTATTACCTCCATCCATGTTCTTCAAATGAACATGGTCGCTAGTTTCTGGATGCTGTGAATATAAGTGAGAGAATCACAGGGATGAATCTGGCTCTTCCAACCACATAAGAATTTCTATAGTGGAGCACCTGAACTATGAGTTTACAATGAAATGTTTCTATGGAGGAGGAAAGCATCACAACTCTCATTTTTTTTCAAATAAAGTTTTATATTCTACAACAGGATATCACTTTTGTAGGTTATTGAGTGTGGTGTTTCATGTTTTGTGGGCTGGATTAATCTAATGAAATATGAGAGACATCAGCCCTTCCAAGACCCCAACCCCAGCGAGTCCAGCTTCAGGTGAGATTGGGTCTCTGGCGGTGACCGCCCTCCCAACACCCATCCCCTTGATCTTCTGGGCCGCTCTTGGCATCCAGAAGACCCGCCCACACAGGAAAGACATCAGCCCTTCCAGGACCCCAACCCCAGCGAGTCCAGCTTCAGGTGAGATTGGGTCTCCGGCAGTGACCGCCCTCCCAACACCCATCCCCTTGATCTTCTGGGCCGCTCTTGGCATCCAGAAGACCCGCCCACACAGGAAAGACATCAGCCCTTCCAAGACCCCAACCCTAACGAGTACAGCTTCAGGAGACCCGCCCAAACAGCAAGGACATCAGCCATTCCAAGACACCAACCCCAGCAAGTACAGCTTCAGAAAAGACATCAGCCCTTCCAGGCCCGAAACTCTGTGTCAGCATCCCCAGCTTCAGCTTCAGGAAGGAAGGAGACCAGTGGAGACTGAAAGACCCCACCAGCACCCACTGGAAGAAGAGATGGGAAGAAGACAGAATAAGAGCTCACTCAGCAATAGAAACACCAACATGACCCCACCAGAATCTAGGGATCCAACACCAGCAAGACCCGAAAAGCACTACATAGACGAAGAAGAGGAGACAGACCTTAAAAATTATTTCATGAAGATGATGGAGACCCACAAGGAAGAAACAAGGAAATCCCTTAAAGAAATAGAAGAAAAAACAAACAAAAAAATCCATGAAATGGGGGAAAAAAGTCAAGAAATAAACAAATCTCTCAAAGAATCTAAAGAGCACCAAGAAAAAACAAACCAAAAAAATTAAGGAAACAACTCAAACAGTTGAAGGATTGAAAGCTGAAATAGAAACGATAAAGAAAACACAGAATGAAGGGATGCTGGAAATAGAAAAGCTGGGTAAACCATCAGGAACTACAGATGCAAGTATCACCAACAGAATACAAGAGATAGAAGAGAGAATCTCAGGTGTTGAAGACTCATTAGAGGATATAGAGTTGTCAACCAAAGAAAATCTCAAAACCAACAAATCCTTAACGCAAAATATCCAGGAAATATGGGACACCGTGAAGAAGCCAAACCTGAGAATAATAGGTATAGAAGAAGGCGAAGAAATACAACTTAAAGGTACAGAAAACATATTCAACAAAATCATAGAAGAAAACTTCCCTAACCTAAAGAAAGATATGCCTATGAAAATACAAGAATCTTACAGAACACCAAATAGGCTGGATCAGAAAAAGAAGTCACCTTGCCATATAATAATCAAAACACCAAACCTACAGAATAAACAGAAAATATTAAGAGCAGCTAAAGAAAAAGGCCACGTGACATACAAAGGCAGACCTATCTGAATTACCAGTGACTTCTCAATGGAAAAGATGAAAGCCAGAAGATCCTGGACAAATGTCCTACAAACGCTAAGGGAACAAGGATGCCAGCCCAGACTACTATATCCAGCAAAGCTCTCAATTACCATAGATGGAGAAAAAAATATTCCATGACAAAGCCAGATTTAAACAATACGTATCCATGAATCCAGCTCTACAGAAAATGCTAGAAGGAAAACCTAGATCCAAGGAAGATAACTACATTCACAAAGGCACAGGCAATATATAATCCCACTTTACAAAACACCAAAAGAAAAAAGGGAGGAGAAACTACACAAAATAACTTCACTAACAATAAATCATGCACAAACAAGGATCATCAATCAATGGTCATTAATATCCCTCAATGTCAACGGCCTCAACTTGCCTATAAAAAGACACAGACTAGCAGAATGGATACGAAGACAGAACCCTTCCTTCTGCTGCATACAAGAAATACATCTCAACATCAAAGACAGACGTTATCTCAGAGTAAAGGGTTGGGAAAAGATCTTCCAATCAAACGGTCCCAAGAAACAAGCGGGTGTAGCAATCCTAATATCTAACAAATTAGACTTCAAATTAAAATCAATCAAAAGAGATGAAGAAGGACACTTCATATTCATCAAAGGAAAAGTACATCAAGACCAAGTCTCAATTTTAAACATCTATGCCCCAAATACAAAGGCACCTACATTCGTGAAAGAAACATTACTAAAGCTCAAAATGCACATAAATTCTCACACACTATTAGTAGGAGAGTTCAACACTCTGCTCTCACCGCTAGACAGGAACTCCAGACAGAAACTTAACAAAGAAACAAAAGAACTAATAGAAGTTATGACCCAACTGGGTTTAACAGACATCTATAGAACATTCCACCCAAATACAAAGGGATATACCTTCTTCTCGGCACCACATGGAACCTTCTCTAAAATTGACCACATAATAGAAAACATAGCAAATCTCCACAGATACAAAAAAATTGGAATAAACCCCTGCATCTTATCAGACCACTATGCATTAACATTAGAATTCAACAATAACACAAATCGCAGAAACCCTACAAACTCATGGAGATTGAACAATGCACAATTGCACCATCCCTGGGTAAAGGAACAAATAAGAAAAGAAATTAAAGACTTCCTCGATTTCAATGAGAATGAAGACACAACATACACAAACTTATGGGACACTTTGAAAGCAGTGCTGAGAGGAAAGTTTATAGCACTAAGTGCCCACATGAAAAAACTGGAGAACAGTCATACTAAAGAATTAATAGCACAGCTGAATGTTCTAGAACAAAAAGAAGCAAACTCCCCCAGGAGGAGCAGATGCCAGGAAATAATCAAATTGAGGGCTGAAATCAATCAAGTAGAAACCAGGAAAACACTGAGAAGAATCATTGAAACAAAGAGTTGGTTCTTTGAGAAAATCAACAAAATAGACAAACCTCTGTCGAAACTAACCAAAAGACAGAGAAAGAGTATGCTAATTAACAAAATCAGGGATGAAAAAGGGGACATAACAACAGACTCTGAGGAAATCCAGAGAATCATCAGGGCATACTTTGAAAATCTGTACTCCACAAAATTTGAAAATTTAAAGGAAATGGACAATTTCCTGGATAGATATCACTTGCCAAAACTAAATCAAGAACAGATAAACAATCTAAACAGACCTATAACCCCTAATGAAATAGAAGCAGTCATCAAAAGGCTCCCAAACAAAAAAAGCCCAGGCCCAGATGGCTTCAGTGCAGAATTCTACCAGAAATTCAAAGAAGAGCTAATTCCAATACTCTTCAAAGTATTCCACACAATAGAAGCAGTAGGCTCACTGCCAAACTCTTTCTACGAGGCTACAATTACCTTGATACCGAAGCCACACAAAGACACAACTAAGAAAGAGAATTCTAGACCAATTTCCCTCATGAACATCAATGCAAAAATACTCAATAAAATACTCGCAAACCGGATTCAAGGACACATCAGAAAAATCATCCACGGTGATCTAGTAGGCTTCATCCCAGCAATGCAGGGATGGTTCAACATTAGAAAATCTATCAATATAATCCACCATATTAAAAATCTGCGAAAGAAAAACCACATAATCATCTCACTAGATGCTGAAAAAGCCTTTGACAAAATCCAGCAGCCCTTCATGATAAAGGTCCTAGAGAGATCAGGGATAACAGGAATGTACCTGAATATAATAAAAGCAATATACAGTAAACCAACAGCTAACATCAAACTAAATGGAGAGAAACTCAAAGCAATTCCTCTAAAATCAGGAACAAGACAAGGCTGTCCACTCTCTCCATATCTCTTCAATACTGTACTTGAAGCTCTAGCTACAGCAATAAGACAACAAAAGGAGATAAAGGGGATACAAACAGGAAAAGAAGAAGTCAAACTTTCACTATTTGCAGATGATATGATAGTTTACATAAGTGACCCAAAAAACTCCACAAGGTTACTCCTAGAGCTGATAAACACCTTCAGCAATGTGGCAGGATACAAGGTAAACTCAAAAACATCAGTGGCCCTATTATATACAGATGATGAAGTGACTGAGAAAGAATTCAGAGAAACATCACCCTTTACAATAGCCAAAAACAGCATCAAATATCTGGGGATAATGTTAACCAAGGAAGTGAAAGACCTGTATATCAAGAACTTTGTTTCTTTAAAGAAAGAAATCAAAGAAGATACCAGAAAATGGAAAGATCTCCCATGCTCTTGGATGGGTAGGATCAACATAATAAAAATGGCAATCTTGCCAAAAGCAGTCTACAGATCCAATGCAATCCCTATCAAAATTCCATCACAATTCTTCAAGGACCTGGAAAGAACATTAATCAACATTATATGGAAAAGCAAATGGCCCAGTATAGCCAAAACAACCCTATACAATAAAGGAACTTCAGGAGGCATCACCATACCTGACTTCAAGCTCTATTATAGAGCTATAGTCCTGAAAATAGCTTGGTATTGGCACAAAAATAGGCAGGTAGACAAATGGAACCAAATCGAAAGCCCTAATTTTAACCCACACACCTATGAACACTTGATTTTTGACAAAGAAGCTAAATCTGTACAATGGAAAAAAGAAAGCATCTTCAACAAATGGTGCTGGCATAACTGGGTACTGGTATGCAGAAGACTGCAGATAGATCCACGTTTATCGCCTTGCACAAAACTTAAGTCCAAATGGATCAAAGATCTCAACATAAATCCAGCCACACTGAAACTTTTAGAAGACAAAGTGGGAGATACTCTTCAACGAGTTGGTACAGGAGACCACTTCCTAAACATAACACCAGTGGCACAGGCACTGAGATCGACAATTAACAAATGGGACCTTCTGAAACTAAAAAGCTTCTGTAAGGCAAAGGACACAGTCAAAAAGACAAAAAGGCAGGACACAGAATGGGAAAAGATATTCACTAACCCTACATCTGACAGAGGGCTAATCTCAAAATTTACAAAGAACTCAAGAAACAAGTCTCCAAAACACCAAAGGATCCAATTAAAAGGTGGGGTACAGAACTAAATAGAGAATTCTCAATAGAGGAGACTAAAATGGCCAAGAGACACTTAAGAAAGTACTCAACATCCTTAGCCATCAGGGAAATGCAAATCAAAACAACTCTGAGATACCATCTTACTCCTGTCAGAATGGCTAAAATCAAAAACACCGAAGACAATTTATGCTGGAGAGGATGTGGAGAGAGGGGAACACTCCTCCACTGCTGGTGGGAGTGCCGACTCATACAGCCTCTTTGGAAATCAGTATGGAGATTCCTCAGGAAAATGGGAATTAATCTACCACTAGACCCAGCAATTCCACACTTAGGCATATATCCAAATGAGGCGAATTCATACAACAAGGGCATCTGCTCCACTATGTTCATAGCAGCATTATTTGTAATAGCCAGAACCTGGAAGCAACTTAGATGCCCCTCAGCTGAAGAGTGGATAGAGAAAATGTGGTACATTTACACAATGGAGTATTACTCAGCAGAAAAAAACAATGGAATCTTGAAATTCACAGGGAAATGGATAGCACTGGAAGAAACCATCCTGAGTGAGGTAATCCATTCGAAAAAAGACAAACATAGTATGTACTCACTCATATATGGATGTTAGTTATGGATCAGGATAGTGCTAGTCTGCACTTCCACTGATAGAGAGTCTGGGAAACAGGAAAGGACCTAAAAGATATACATATATGCATAGTATCCAAGAGAAAATGATTGAGACAAGATCCTCTGAATGGATGGGGAACACGGCGAGGGATGGGGGGGGGAGTGGGAGCTGGGAAGAAGAGAGATGGTGAAGAGGAAGAGAGTTGGTCATGGGAGAATAGGAAGTTGAGTGGATGGGGGTAGAATAGGGGGAAGAGGGAATAATAGGTTAGAAGACAGATCAGGCACCAGAGTGACCTCGAGTGATCTAAAGGGATAACACCAACTGGCAAGCTAAGCAATAGTGGAGAGACCACTCGAATGCCCATTCCTGATAAAGAACTTGATGTCTATAACCATCCGGGAGCCTTCATCCTGTGACTGATGGAAGCAGAGGCAAACACACAATTAATCGCTGAACTGAACCCAAGGAACCCAGTGACACAGAGAGAGGAGCGATGGGCAAATTGGCAAAGAATGGGCTGGCAAAACCATCAGAGACAGCTGATCTGAACAGGGGAGAGCTCTTGGACACCAGAGCGACAGTGGGGAGGCCAGCATGGGACTGATCTGGACCCCCCAAATGTGAGTGTCAGCGAGAAGGCATGGGCAACCTATGGAGCCCTGAGCTGTGGATCAGTGTCTATCCCTGGAATACAAACAGTCATCGTGTGCCTATAGCACAAGGAGGGATGCTCCGTCAGCCTGGACTCTTAGGGGAGTGCCTGGACCCTATCCAGACTGAAATGACAGATTCTAGATGTCCCCTATGTGGAAGGATTTGGCAATAGGGTGGGAGGGTGGGGGGAAGGGGAGAGCGGGAGGGGGGAGGGGGAGGGAACTGGGATTGACATGTAAAACAAGCTATTTAAAAGTAAAATAAAAATGATTAAAAAAGGTTATCTCCCTAAAAATGGGAAGGGTAGTATGTTCAGGACTTTCCAGGGGAAGCTTAGAAGAGGTACTCCAGGGAGAAGGCATAAATAAGTCATAAAAATTTTCCATCAACCCTATATCCCCAAACTGTACAAATACTAAAAGTCTCCCAAGTATGCAATAGACAGAGATGAAAACCAAAAGTGACACATCAGCCATCACATGGCTCAGCTTTTCTGGATGCTTGTCAAGCAGCTGTGCTGGCTCCATGACTCTTGGCATTCCCATCAGATATAGATGAGCCATCTCTCCATTTGTTTGGTTTGGGATTTTGTTGTTGTTTATATGTTTGTTAACTTAAGAGTCTGTAGATCTCACTGTGTAGCATGTATGGAGGCATTTATCAGCCCTCAGAACATAATTAGTTTTAACATATTTTAAAATTCAGACGTTTACACTGAAACATATGAAATTCTGTGATTTGACTATTAGGCAATGAATATTCAAAAGCATTTCACAGTGCTCCCAAAAAGATGAAGCTTCAAAGAAAAAATTTAAAGGCAAAACATCTGAGATTCCATATGTATGACTCAATTTTAAATCTTAAAGATAGTTACGTTCATAGGAGTCTAGTGTTGTAGAATATTCCTTTCCACTGTGTGAAGATACGTCACTGTGAATTGTTTCATGAAAAGTTAAATGGTCAATAGCTAGGCAGAAGGAATAGCAGTGATTTCTAGACAGAGAGAGCTCTGGAAAGAAGAATGATGAAAGCAGGGAAATAGTCTATAAACCCTTGCAGTACCTTAAATTCTTTAAAAGGAGTTTGGAACAGAAGGGAATAATTCAATCAAGGAAGGCAACTCACCTTACTGAAAATGAGTAAGTTAACAAAACCACATAGGTGATCTATGTAAAAGTTTTAAAATAATATCCAGGAGAACCATAAACAGAAGAGCTTGATATTCCATGTGTTTATGTAACAATTTTTAAAATACTCTTTGAGGAGAGTGGGGGAGATAAAGCTTTCAGGGTTGCATGTGGAAACTGTGTTTTCCCTTAAGTCCTTCAAACCTTTTCTTGATGGTTATATTTTTGGTGAATAAGGAAACAGTATGCATCACAAAGGCTATGGATTAAAATTCACATCTCAATATTATTATAAAAACATTTGAAACAATTTTTTCTAGAAATAATCCTTAAATTTAGCTCAGCAAAAATGAAACTACTTGTGCAAATCAAATAATTTTTAATTAAATGTATCTACCACAGTCTTGGCCTTATAAAAATCAATTCTGTTGAGAATTCTCTATTTAGTTCTGTAGCCCACTTTTAATTGGAGTCTAAAATGGCTGAGAGGCACTTCAGAAAGTATTCAACATCCTTAGCCATCCTGGAAATGCAAATCAAAACAACTCTGAGATACCATCTTACTCCTGTCAGAATGGCTAAAATCAAAAACACCAACGACAATTTATGCTGGAGAGGTTGTGGTGAAAGGGGAACACTCCTCCACTACTGGTGGGAGTGCCAACTTGTACAGCAACTTTGGAAATCAGAATGGAGATTCCTCAGAAAAATGGGAATAAACCTACCACAAGACCCAGCAACTCCACTCTTAGGCATATATCCAAAAGATGCCCATTCATACAACAAGGATGTCTGTTCCACTATGTTCATAGCAGCATTATGTAATAGCCAGAACTTGGAAGCAACCTGATGCCCCTCAACCGAAGAGTGGATAGAGAAAATGTGGTATACAATGGAGTACTATTCAGCAGAAAAAAAAAAAACCAATGGAATCCCAAAATTTGCAGGCAAATGGATGGCAATAGAAGAAACCATCCTGAGGGAGGTAACCCAGTCAAAAAAGAGAAACATGGCATGTACTCTCTCATATATGGATTTTAAACATAAATCTGGGGAGTGCCAGCCTACAATCCCATGGCCAGAAAGTCTGGGAAACAGAAACTTCATTCAGTGGCTGATGGAAGCAGAGGCAGACTCCCACGGCTAAACACTGAGCTCAACTCAAGAAATCCAGTGACAGATAGGGAGGACTGATGACCAAAGGGGTTAAAACTGGGCTGGTTTAACCCCCAGAAACAGCTGACCTGGCAAGGGTTAGCTCTTGAATCCCAGGCTAATGCCTGGGAATCCAGCATGGGACCGATCAAGACTCCCTGAATGTGAGTGTCAGTGAGGAGGCCTAGGTAATCTATTGAGCCTTGGGCAGCAGATCAGTATTAATCCCGGATATACAAATGGACTTTGGGCACCCATCCAACAATGCACTCTCACCCTGGACTCTTGGGGGAGGGTCTAGGCCCTGCCCTGGACGAAATGACAGACTATGGACAACCCCATGGAGGGCCTCACCCTCCCTGGGGAAATGAGGGGATATTGGAGGAGTTGGTGGGTGGGCATGGGAGGAGGGGAGGGAAAGGGAGAGAGACCTGGAATTGACATATGAAGCAACCTTGTTTCTAATTTAAATTTAAATTTAAAAATAAAATATAAAAAATAAAATAAATCAGTGCTGAAAAGAATGAAATGTTTAGATTCTTGGTCTTGTCAACCCTTGTGCAAATTGACAGAAATGAAAATTAAAATGAACCGTGTTTCTGTTTATAATTTTATCAACAACAACAGCAGAAATGAGAACTCTAATGTTTGAGGCATGGGGGGAGGGGGACCTGGGAAATAGAGAGGGGGAGAAGTGGAAGAGAGAGTAGGACTTGGAGGAACAGGAAGGTCGACTGGTGGGGTAGGATAGGGGGAAGAGGGAATCATAGGTTAGAAAACAGATCAGGCACCATTGTGACCTCTAGTGATCTAAACGGATGACACCAACTGGCAAGCTAAGCAATAGTGGAGAGACCACCTCGAATGCCTATTCCTGATAGTGAACTTGATGTCTATAAGCATCCGGGAGCCTTCATCCAGTGACTGATGGAAGCAGTGGCAAACACCCACAGTTAAATACTGAACAGAACCCAAGGAACCCAGCGACAGAGAGAGAGGAGCAAAAGCAAATTAGCAAAGAATGGGCTGGCAAAACCAGCAGAGACAGCTGATCTGAACAGGGGAGAGCTCTTGGACCCCAGACGGACAGCTGGGAGGCCAGCATGGGACCGATCCAGACCCCCTGAATGTGAGAGTCAATGTGGAGGCCTGGGCTACCTATGGGGTCCTGAGCAGTGGATCAGTGTTTATCCCTCGAATACTAACAGACATCATGTGTCCATAACACAAAGAGGGTTGCTCTCTCTGCCTGGACTGTTAGGGAAGTGCCTGGACCCTACCCTGAATGAAGTGATAGACTCTAGATATCCCCTATGTGGAAGGAATTGGCAATAGGGTGCAAGGATGGGGGGATGATGGGGGGTGCGGGAGGAGGGGAGGGAGAGGGAAATGGGATTGACATGTAAAACAAGCTATTTAAAATTTTTAAAAAATGTTTTAAAAAAACAGAAAATGAGAGTGCTTGCTGAGAGAGTTTGAGACCCAAACCATGCTGAGTGAGCTGTTTCTTGCTTATCAAGATGTAGGGCTCCCAGCTGGAGCACCATGTCTGCCTGCATGTCACCATGTCATACCATGATGATAATGGACTAAACCTCTGAAGATGTAACCCTCCCTAATTAAATGTTTTCCCTTATAGAATTGCCATAGTCATGGTGTCTCTTCACAGCAACAGAAAGCCTAACTAAAACAGTATGAGAAAAGAATATATATTTACTAAGAGGGAAAAAGTAAAAATACTAGTTTAGATGTTTCTCCCTTTTTTTGGTTTTTCCAGACAGGGGGTCTCTGTATTGTTTTGGAAGCTGTCCTGGAACTCGCTCTGTAGACCAGCACATTTCTAGGAATGTGAAAAAAACTCAAAATTAAAATTTTGTAACTGTAAGGGGAGAGGAAAGGGTGCTATGTAATAAAAGATAAAAATACAAAGATGAGGTAAAGTCAATATTTCTAAATGTATATTGGGGAAGTAGTATAAACAAAAGAGGAAAGGAACCAACATTAAAAATATATTTCTCCAAATATAAAACTGCATAAGCAAATGTGGTATATCTTATGATATAACAAATAAATCTTTCCTGAAGAACAGAGTGCAAAGTTAGCCATAGAGATGAGGCAGTGGTCACACACACCTTTAATCCCAGTACTCAGGAGACACATCTCTATGAGTTCAAGGCTTCTCTGGGCTTCATGAGGGTGAATCAATATACAAGAGAAACAGAGTCAGAAGTCTTTATCCCAGCGCTACAGAGATGGAGACAGGAAGTGATATGGCTGGACAGAGAGAGGAATATAAGGGGGAGGAGACAGGAGCTCACTGCAGTCTAGTCAGTCTGAAGTTTGGATTCCAGGCTTCCCCACTTCCAGGCACATGCTAACTGACTGTGGATACAGTCTTTCAAACCATTGCTCTTCTCCAAATTTTGGCCAGAAAATGTCCCATTGGACACAGGTCAAGCCAGATACATTTGAAGGTTTGATCTCCCTGGTTCCTGGTTGATGTCTGCCACATACCCATGACCTTATAAAATTTAAAATATACCAGAGGGTGAATCTTCATTTTTGTGTTCAATACCTGACAACATTCTAAAGGATAAAAAATGTGTCCTCTCATTTGCCAGTTCTTTTACTCACTACACAACCCAGCAGATACCAAAACTCCTCTGGACAAGTCTATATTCTAACTATAATCCTAAATTTAATATTTTTTAAAATTTTAGTTGTATTGTGTCTTTCCTGCATGTGTCTGTGCACACTACCCATGGAGGCCAGCAAAAAGCAGAAGACACCTGGGTCTGGAGTTACAGAAAATGGTTGGCTACCGTGTGAGATCTGAGAAAGGAAATGGGATAGTCTCTAACAACATCCAGTGCTCTCAACTGCTGAGTCATCTAGCTAGCTACACATTTTTATTTAAAATTTATTTCTATACATTTAAATTGAAAGATAATACATCACTTTACCCCTTTTTTATCCTCCCTCTAACCCTTTCCACATACTTCCCTCAAACTTCTTCCTTGTTTAGTATGTATGAATAAGTATACTGAATATAAGATTACACTTTGCTGAGTCAGTTTTTGTAGTTTGATGCATATGGTTAAGGACTGACCACATTGTACTGGATAAACAATAAGGGAGCTCATCCCTGTCTGAAGCTAATTCTCTCACCTGAAGAAGAAGTATACTTTTTAATTAGCATCAAGTATCTGATCCTGTCTTGGACAGGAAACATTAATAACAGAAAACTGGACTGAAAATAACATCATTTAAGAGTACTGAAGAGATTTCCAGAGCACCCATATTTGATTTCCACTAGCTCCCTACTATTTGTAACCCCAGTTCCAAAGGTTCTAAAACCATTTGCTGGCATCCCTGGTGGTGAATGAGGTACAAAGACATGCATACAGAAAGTACTCACACACGCAAAATAATGACTGAAATTATATTTGTAAAAAAATAAATAAAAAGCAGCAGCAACAACAAAACCTAAGAGGATATATCTTGCACCATAAAACTTATTTTTTAAACTGTGTGTGGTGGTGTATTCTTTTAATATCAGCACTCTGGACACAAAAGCAGGAAGATCACTGTGGGGTTTTTTTGAGACAGGGTTTCTCTTTATAGTACTAACTGCCCTAGAACTAGCTCATATAGATGAGGCTGGCCTTGAACTCACAGAGACCCACCTGCTTCTGCCTCCAGAGTACTGGGATTAAAGTTGTGCACCACTAACTCCCAGCTATTCACTGTGAGTTTTAAAGCATTGCTACAGAATCAGTTCACACACACACACACACACACACACACACACACAGGGGAAGGAAAACAAAGCTATGGAAAATTGGGACAATACAATAACTCCTAAAGATACTTCAGGTGTCTGCCACTTGTGCCCATTTTTTATATTTTTATTATTTATTTTTAAGTTTAAATTTAGATTAGAAACAAGGTTGCTTCACACTTGTCGAAACATGGAGTTGAAGGGAAAAATTCACTTGATTAGACCTTAAAAATAGCCCACTGCATAGCATGACGAGAAAGCTCACAGGCACATTCAGAGAACGTCTGTGGCATTCTCCTACATTGTAATAGTTATAATTTCACCATGACAAACACCAGACATTAAGAGTAAGCTAACACTGGTGTTTCTTTAGTCCCCTCCACCCTGAAAAACAAAATATAGAACTGAATGTCACTATAGCAACATCCAAAACAGATCAATTTGTTACAATCACTATTTGGTAAAGCAAACTTTACCCCTGAAAGGAAAAAATAAATTTAAAAAGTTCAAAGTCTTAGGGGTTTTTTTGTCATTGGAATACATAACACCTATGGTATAAGTTAATAAATGTCAAGCTACTGTATAGAAATACAACACCAGAATACACAATACTGTATCTATAGGATGGACCCTTTGCGTTTTATACCTCCCTAGTGCTGGGATTAAGGGTGTGTGTCACCACTGCCTAGCTCTATGACTAGTTAGTATGGCTGATGGGATTAAAGGTGTGTATCACCACTGCCTGACCTCTTGGTTTGTGGCTAGCTTTGTTTTATGTACTCTCTGGCAAGTTTTAATAAATCATCAATAATATATCACCACACACAGAGACATCTTCTCACACATAAGCGAGCACACACATGCAAACAGTCATAAAGCAAATAAATAAAAAAATTGCAAATTGGATGAGATGGCAAACTTCTTTTGTTCTAATACTCAGGATATAGAGGCAGACAGATTTCTGTGAGTTTGAGGCCAGCCTTATCTACATTATGAGTTCCAAGACAGCCAAAAGATATATATAGAGAGAGGCTATATCTCAAAAGATAAAATAAATTTCCAATTACGATTTACAATGAGTCATGCTGATAATGCCTCCCTGGAGAAAATGGCTGTGGCTCTAGCCTGCAGCAGAACCCACATGACTAAGTGGAGAGTTTGCCTGTGCAGATCTTGCATGGGAGAGGGACGTGAAAGTGGAGGCTAATGATTTGGTCTTTTTCCATCTCAGATTTTAGACTTTACTGAGAAAGTTTCTTCCTGATGACTGCATTATTCTTGTTCAGCTTTCCCTGGAGCAGATCTGACTTCTGAGACTGGAGGTGAGTCAGAGAGTAAGTTTTTACAGGAAATGATACCATGGGTTCTGAGACAGATACTGATGAACCAGGGATTTTCATATCTCAGCAGTCAAGAGAAGCCAGGACACTAACAACACAAGGGTGCCCATGTTGACTTAGGGTTTAGGTTCCATAACTCTTTCTGTGCTTCTTTCATAGCCATTCTCAGAGTAGGGCTGAAGATGTAGCACAGTGGAATAGTGGCCACCTTGCATGTCTGGTCTCTGAGCATGCCTTTAATCCCAGCACTCGGGAGGCAGAGGCAGGCGGATCTCTGTAAGTTCGAGGCCAGGCTGGATCGACAGCCTCCAAAACAATACAGAGAAACCCTGTCTCTTAAAACCAAAAAAAAAAAGAACAAAAGAAAGAAAGCAAAAGAAAAGTCAGTTTCCAAATGGCACATTTGTTGGCCAAGTCATGAAGGCTGTTTGCTGAATTAAATTATGTTGGCAGAAACAGAGAAAAAGAACATGATTTTTAAAAGCTATTCCTGGGTTTCAGGGGTGGGCAAATAATGGGGCACTGACCACAAATATCTAGGAAACAGAACCAAACATATATTGCAGTCGCCAGGGGCAAAAATAGGCTTCCAGCTCACTTGGGCCATAGGTCAGAGTTGGGGCTTCTGAAACTGTGACAAGGGAAGCAGGTTTTGAGCCTCTTCTTACAGTAAAAGTTAAGCACCAGGTGTGTGTCAAAGAGCGTTTACAGCCTTGAGGTCAGAATTAAAATCATGCTATATTTTAAGATTTACAACTTTTGATTATACAGTGCTATCTTAAGGTTTTTGGGAAAGCCTGTGGCTATCTTGAAACAGCTACTTTTCGTTGTCCCTGAAAGAATGCAAGGCAGAGCACAAAGGAGGACAGCCAAGGGAATGTAACACAGGGAGTCACATAGACACGTTTATTAGAAGCCAACCTTTGTCCACTGTAACTACCTGGCTGCATGACAGGAAGAAATCTTTACAGATTCGTCTTTGGACATTGTAGCTGACTGGCTATAAGGCAGGAAACAATTTTTAAAAGTTTACCTCTGTACACAGTAGCTGCCAGCCTGTTGGCTCTAAGACACAAAGTAATTGTTACAAGTTAACAGTGGCTGTCACCTTCATTTTCCCCAGAATATCTTTAGGTTTACATTTTTTATGCATTAGTAACAAACTTTTTCTCTCAGGCTGTACAACTTACACCTGTAAAGTAACAGTTCTTTTATGAAGGGCCACATCATTTTATCCAGTTCTATTATTGTCAAACTAGTGTAACTACTGTAATTTGATTTCATGATAAATTCACTTCTTTATCCAGATATCTTGATTCCCTGCTCTGTGGATGCAATAAATGGCCAGTCAGAACATTCATCAATTATCTAAAATTGGTTACCGCACTACTTATTTCTAATGTGAGCTACAGACAAAGGAGAAAAGCTTTCCTGCTCCTCATTGTCTGTCCCTTTCTGTGCTGAGACTACACCTGCTTTAAAGTTAGGCAGTGAATTCAATTCTTACAGAGGTCCTTCTTCATCTATAAGTTTGCAATAAAATCCAGAGAAGTTGGATGATACTCATTTATTGGTCTATTTTTCTGTCTCACTGACCTGCTAAGGCCCAGCCTTGAAGCAGTTGTGGGACTCTCTTTCCAGCAACAGAAGCAGAATTGGGTACTCAAAGCAATTCTCAACTGTGTAGTGTGGAGACATTGCTCTAAACAAAATGGAAAGAAATTCTTGATGACCTAGAAACATTGGGGAATAGAAACAAATAAGGGATTAGAGTACTGATGCATTTAAAGAAAATCAAATTTAAAAAGTGAAACTAGCAATTGTCTTTTTAAAATGATAATGATAATGGTACAGTTGTGCATTATTCAATTTCCGTGAGTTTGTACAATTTGTGCTGTTGTCGAATTCTAATTTTAACGCACAGTGGTCTGATAAGATGTATGGAATTATTTCAATTTTTGTACCTGTTGAGGTTTTCTATGTTGCCAAGTATGGGATTGATTTTTGAGAAGGTTCCATGTGGAGTGAGAAGAAGGTATATTCTTTTTTATGTGGATGGAATGTTCTATAGATGTCTGCTAATCCCAATTGGGTCATAACTTCTATTAGACCCTTTGCTTCTTTGTTGAGTTTCTGTCTGGTATTCCTGTCTATTAGTGAGAGTTGGATGTTGAAGTCCCCCACTATAAGTGTGTGGGGATTTATATGTGATTTGAGTTTTAGTAATGTTTCTTTTATGAATGTGGATACCTTTGTATTTGGGGCATAGATGTTCAAAATTGAACATTCATCATTGTGGATTTCTCCTGTGATGAGTATGACATGTCCTCCTTCATCTCTTTTGATTAATTTTATTTTAAAATCTAATTTGTTTCTTGGGTTCATTGATTGGAAAATCTTTTCCCAACCCTTTACTGTGAGGTAATGTCTGTCTTTGAGCTGAAGTTTGTTTCTCATATGCAGCAGAAAGATGGATTCTGTCTTCGAATCCATTCTGTTAGCCTGTGTCTCTTTATGGGTAAGTTAATACCATTGATATTGAGGGATATTAATGACCATTGATTGCTCATTCTTGTTTGTTTTGGAATAGTTGATGGTGGTAGAATTATATGTGGATTTCCACCTCTTTTCTTTTGTATGTTGGTAAGGTGGGAGTATCAATTGCCTATGGTTTTCTGGTTGTAGTTAAGTCTCTTGGATTGGGGTTTTCCTTCCAGAACTTTCTGTGGGATGAGTTAGTGGATACATATTGTTTAAATCTGTTTTGTGTGGAATATCTTGTTTTCTCCATCTATAGTGTTTGAAAGCTTTGTTGGATATAGCAGTCTGGGCTGGCATTTGTGGTCTCTTAGTGTTGGTAGTATATCTATCCAGGACCTTCTGGCTTTCAGAGTTTCCATGGAGAAGTCAGTTGTGATTCTGATAGGCTTGTCTCTGTATGTTACTTGGCATTTTTCCTTTGCTTATCTTAATATTCTTTCTTTATTCTGTATGTTCAGAGTTTTTTACTATTATGTGGCGAGGGGACTTCCTTTTGTGGTCCACTCTATTTGGTGTTCTGTAGGCTTCTTGTACTTTCATAGGCATGTCTTTCTTTAAGTTGGGAAAGTTTTCTTCTATGATTTTGTTGGATATGTTTTCTGCCCCTTTGAGGTAGATTTCTTCACCTTCTTCAATACCTATTATTCTTAGGGTTGGTCTTTTCACAGTGTTCCATATTTCCTTGATATATTGTGTTAGGGATTTGTTGGACTTAAGATTTTCTTTGGGCGATGAATGTATTTCTCCTAATGTATCTTCAACCCCTGAGATTCTGTCCCATCTCTTGTATTCTGTTGGTTATGCTTGTATTTGTAGTACCTGACTGTTTGTCCAGATTTTCTATTCCCAGCATTCCTTCAGACTATGTTTTTTATTGTCTCTATTTCAGCTTTCAACCCTTGCACAGTTTGAATTGTTTCTTGTAATTATTGCTTTGTCTTTTCCTCTCTTTCTTGCATTTGTTGAAATTTTAGTTTGTCTTTTCTTCCATTTCTTCCATTTTTTGCATTTTTATTGCTTTTTCCTCTCTTTCTTGCAATTCTTCTATTTTTTATTGTTTTCCCTCCATTTCTTGTATTTTTTGTTTGTTTTTTCTTCCATGAATTTAAGGGATTTTCTCTTTGAGGGTCTCTATCATTTTCATGAAATTGTTTTTAAAGTCTTTCTCATCTGCTTCCTCTGTATTGGGCTGTTCAGGTCTTGCAGGTGTATATTCTCTAGATTCTGGTGGTGTCATATTGGCTTTTCTGTTGTTGGATGTGTTTTTATATTGTCTGTTTCCCATCATTTCTTCCTGTGGATGCTGAAGGAGTCTCTTCCTCCCCTGGTGGGTATGTGACCACGGTTCCTTTCCAGTGGGTGGGAGCAGGTCCAATACCCTGGTGGCTTTCCTCTTGCATGGATGGAAGCTGTTCTAGTATCGGGACCTTGGAAAACTCTGGGTAGGCTGGACCCTGGCCTCACCTGTCCCATGAGCGGAGAATGGGACTTGGAAGCTGGCAGTCTTTGGGCAGGCTAAATCCGGTCGGGCTAGGATCTGGCTCTGCTTGCACAGACCTCAGGTAGGTCTCCGGTGGTTCTGCTCAGGCCACCAGAAATTAGGCTCCTGGAGTAGAAGCTACCTGGACCAGAAACCTGCAAGAGGCTGTTCTGCAATGCTGCTGTATTGCTGACTTCATACTGTAAAGCTCAACCCTCCTGGACGGTTCTCACAGTGAGGATCTGGAGGATGCTTTGGGTTCTTGTAGGGGAAACACTGACATTACAAAATGCTTTCCCATGGGGAGGTTCATCCACTACTCTCTGATGTGCTCACTTCCGCTGTTTTCCACAAATGAGGTAAACTCAAGCACACAGTTTGTGATAGTGAAGGCTGCATTCACACTCTTATGGTAATGACAAACTGAGCTGCCTTCACTGAAGTATTTCTGGGAGGACTTTACCATTGTCCCATGAGGGAAACTCGGATCGCTGCCTCTGGACGAGAATAATTGCTTTTCCCCTCCTGCTTGGTCAGCGAGACAGCACTGAAGCTACTGAGAGGCAAACAAGGCCCCGTACAGCTCACTGAACGCAGGCTCCAGAGCCCAAAGCCAGAATCCCACACTCCCAACCGTCTTTTCCACAGATCCGTGCGCACACCAAAGTCTGCACATGCAGAACTCTTGGGCTCTGCAGAGCGAAGCTTTTTATTTTATCTTTTCATTGTTTGGAATTATAAGTATGTTTCCCTGGTAACTGTGTTTATAATGCAATTCCTGAGAGAGGCCAGAAGAGGGCATGGAAGATCAAAAACCTGGAGTCAGCTTTTAGTCTGGAAAGAGAACTCCAGTCCTTTAAGACAAATGATCCCAAAACCATCAAATCATTGAATAAACAACGAAAAAACAACCCAATCAGAGAACCTTTGAAAATATTTTTATTCACTAAAGGAATGCATGCTAACAAATACCAGATAAAATATAGGACCCCACAAATAGAATTTGTTTGTCTTTGTGACAGGGTCTCATAATCCATGCCAGTCTCAAATTCATCTTCCTGCCTCAGACTCCTAACTGAGATTGTTACTGTTATGTATCGCCACCCTTGGATTGATTGTTTTTAATTTAAAAAGAAGAAACATAGTTGAGAAACCACTTCAATCCTGTTGCCTTGTTCTTCTGACACATCTTTGATATGCACTGAATTTGGCAACACATAGAGCGAGAGACAGAGATGATAGACAGATAGATAGAAAGATAGATAGATAGATAACCCATAAAACACAAGATCAGAACCAATAATATACATATATTATCTTGATTTTTATCTTCCACAATCTTGCTACTTTATGAATAAATCTATTTTTTGGTTTTATCCACATGTTTTCAATTTCATGTAGGAAACGCTAGAGATTTTACCTCAAAGCAAACATTTATTTAGTCAGAAAAAGGTTTTGTGAACATCATGACAGGGCACTAATAAAATTGAATGTACCAACCCATTGTAATTATTCCATCTGAATTACATGTCACCTAAGGAAACACAGAAGATGGGGGCTGTTATTTTCTTATTTTGTTTTTGTTTTGCATCTCCGTATGATTCAAGAGTTGTTGGGGACAAATTGTTGATAGCATGTCAACCTATGTTTCTCACACTTAGACTATTTCAAAGTATTTAAATGACTTAAAAAATACTTCTGAGGAATTTTTTTAATGTGTGGCTCTAAATTACATCTTTTCTCCCTAAACTTTTGATTAATATTCTAGCTTGTGTTTCCCTGTACAAATTGAAATGAACTGGTTTGAAAGTATGACAGAACACATCAGAAAATACTTAATTTTAAACATGCTCTTAGCTTGTTGATATAAAGACCTATAGAATGTTAACTTAGGGCTTTCCATGGCAATGACGCAATCTGATACTGGCAGTACTTCAGAGATTATTGTCATTGAAGGAACTCCTTATGGGGTTTGCTTTCATTATGATAAGGTAACCACTGGGTAAAGAAATTGCTCTTGCCTTTAGGTGCTGACAATGTGCTGTGCAGACTGGACATGTAGATCACAAAGGAAAAACACTGTTGAACTTTGCCAAAACAAGGTAGAACAGTCCTTCAAAATTCCTGCTTCACAGAAGAGTCTGCCAGACATTCTGGAGGATACAGGGGAAAGCAACTGGTAAATGTTGCCAATACAAGGCAAAACAGTCTGTCAACTTTCCTGAAGGATGCCCAATGTTGCAGAGGAAGTTTGGGGGACTTTCCAGGCAGTCAGATGTCTCTGTCATTTCTAACTTTTACAAGTTGCTTACAATGTATTTGCTGTTTACTCACATAGTATTGTATTCTTCTGGTGTCTTTGGAGTTAAAACTAGATAGTGATAGTTGCAGTTTTCCTTAGTTAGGAGAAAACTTTGGAATCCCTAAGATAAGATAGACAATGTATTATTTTCTCTGAATATGACAAATACAAATGTACAGAATATTGTAAATTAGTTCTTACTTAATAACTTTTGTTGTATATAGTTTTAATATGATAAAATTAAAACCTTTTTTATTTAGACAAAAAGTGGTAAATGTTGTGGAATACAATTTTAAAGTGTGTTATATTTGTTTGTGGTTTGGAACATTTTTTAACGATGTAAATATGTGTTGATTTTATTTATGCTGCATTTGTTTAGCTCTGTGATGTTCTAATAAAGACCTGAGAGGCCAACAGCAAGACAAGAGAAAGGACAGGTGGGACAGGCAGAGAGAATAAAAAGGAGAAGAAATCTAGGAAAAGAGGAGTATGCGAGAACAAGGAGAGGAGGAAATCTGGGGCCAGCCACCCAGCCAGCCACAGAGTAAGAGCAAAAGTAAGATAAACAGTAAGAGAGAAAGGTAAAAGCCAAGAGGCAAAAGGTAGATGGGATAATTTACCTAGAAACAAGCCAAGCTAAGGCCAGATATCCAAAAGTAAGAATAAAGTCCCACATGGGTGACTTATTTGTGAGCTTGATGGATGACCCCTCAAAAGAGCTAAGAGCTGAAGAAAAAGAAACATTTTGGTGTTCCAACATGAGGCTAGAGTGAAAGGAAAAGCAACAACACTTCTCTTCCTCTCCCATCTCTCCACCACATCCTTGCTCACCACAGGGAAGCCCTCCCAGACGCTGTGAGGGTGTGGGTGCAGTGCCACCGGCCCCACCCTTCACCAGTCACCACAAGGTTGAGCCAGTGTGGTATGGGCACAGGAGAGCTGGCCACAGTGTTGCGGGAGTGCTAACCCCAATGGCATGGGTGTGGGAAAGAGCCCTGGCAGAACCATAGTCACAGGATCTCCATGACTTGAGGCAACAGCAGGATAGCAGAGAGGAGTCTCAGTAAGGGTCGAGTCTTGATGATACAACAGAAATCAAGGCTGCTGGATCAGATCAACAAATCATGGCAATGAACATTCGCAAGCAATGCTGTTTAGGCAAAAGGGCATAACTGGGTGAAACACCACAGCTTCGATGCCACTACAACGAGAGAATATGGGATGGAGAGACGGGGATGGAGCAGGAGTGAAGAGGCGCACGCATGGCAGAGCTGAAGGGGAGGCAGGGTGTGAATGAGGCTGTAGCTAAGAGAGGAGCAGGTTGGTGCCAGAGGAGTTGGTGAGATGCTTTTTTCTTTCCTTTTTAATTTTTATTTTATTTCTGGGGGAGGTTGTATAGGTGGAGAGCAAACAAGAAGGACTGGGAAATGAGTGGGATTAGGGTGCATGATGTAAAATATCCAAAGAATCAGTTAAAAATGTTAAAATAACATGAAATTCTTTCTATTATTTAAGTTTCAAGGGGAAAAGGAAAGATCAAAGCTGCTTTCTAAAATTTCAAGACTTTGTATAGATTTCAGTATTTTTATGAATATTTTCACATTCTTTTGTCCTCTCAGAAATGCACACGTTAACCACACAGTAGCCCTCCATCTGTTGTAGGCAGACAAGCAGTTGCTAGTCTGGTAGCTATTGCCTGCAATGACTGAATCAGAAACACCGAGTGTGGCCCCAGTGTTCTGAGTCCTCTGGGAGATTCATAGGTCTGCTAAGACTAAAAACCGCTGATCCAGAACATTAAACCCCAGGCTCACAAATCCCTTAACAGCTGTGTGCAAATTTTAGTGATCCCATGTCCCAGGTGATACAGGATCAGAGTAAATGTAACTTTGTCTAGGTCCAAACTTCCATTTCAAAACATAAGGTGTACAAACACCCCCACACCAAAAAGCAGTTCAACAAAATTGTTCTCTAGGGACATAATATGGTTTCAAAAATCTGCGGTTGTGGACCAGTAATATCAGAGGTTGCTGATCAGCTTGGAGAGCTGCACGCACAGAACATCCTAAAGTGAGTTTTACAAACTTGGATGAGGAAAGATAGATATTTTATCAAAATTCTGACACAACCTTATTCACATACTTAGTTTGGAAACGCAAGGCTGTAATTATAAGAAGGGAGCAAGGATGCCTTACCGAAAATAAACAGATTATAAAAATTCATGTAGGTATAATAAGGGGCCTTGCGAGAATGAGAAAAATTTACATGGTATATTCTTGTATTTGTGACACTTCTGTAAACAATTAAAACACTCCTTCAACAGCTCTCAGATGTCAACAAGAGAGACAGCCCTAAATGGACATGCTCAACGTGATTGTGACCTTCTAACTTTGTCTTTTTTGATGTAAGTTTTTATAACTCAGATGCCAGTTCTGTTAAATTACTAACTCTTACATTTTTCCTACTAAAATGTTGAACTCCAAGTTGTTGAAACTGTCTATGTGGATCAAATGAGACCTGTTTTAGAAAGGAAGTAAACCTGCCTCCTGTCTCATTTATATGAATGATCAATATTACTCAGTTTTCTTACCACTCAGTGAACTGTTTGATTTGTCAGATTGAAGTATTGGACTAAGTGAATGAATATAAAAACTTATTATGAACAATAATCATAAGTATATTTGTCATTTTACCAACTTCAAGGAAAATACTATCAAAGAAGCAGAATTTGGAAGGACGAAAACTGTGAGAAACATATAAGATCTCTGGTTTGCCCTGATTTCTGTTGTAGGATATGAGGTTTTGAAGAAACCAAACCAAATGTGGATATTCTAAAAGGATTAAAATTATGACTCAAGGTACACAGAGAAGGAGACAAGAGACTTTCAGACATGAGACTTGTATCATATGAAACAAAAGTAATCTAGTTTTGTTAACAAGGTTTTATTTTCCTTTAGATGGAAGATCTTTCTATGCAGCCCACACCGGTTTGAAGTCAGCATGTGACTGCAACAGGTTCTGGAATTCTTTTTCTCATGTTGTGCTTGGCTCTAAATCCATTTTCATTGTAATCAAACCCCAACATCCTATCAAGTAATTGGACAGACGTTTGGAATGATTTGCTATCATAATCATTCTTTGCGAAAGAGATGTGTGGGAGGTGGAAAGAGTTTGTTCTATCTCAACAGAGAGGTGCCACTAAGTGGAAAATGCCTCAAGATTCAAAAGAGTGGCCCCAAATTTTATTCTGTGATTGCATTTGTAAGCATATGAGTTTCAAGTAGAAGCCAGAAAATATCTGGTGATATGTCATAGGATTTAAAACATCAAAAGACTGACCTAACATGTTTGCTCTTGTTGCCTAGAACTCACTAATAGAAAAAAAACTGCAGAAAGCAGACCCTTTGTTAAATTCTCATCAACTCTCAAACTCAAACATGTGTCATGCATGGGGACAATGGTGGGTTATTTTCAATTCCTCAAATATCAAAGCAAAAGATCATGAGTTAAAACATGGCTTCTCTTCTACCTGAAAAATAAATGACTTTAACTTTCCAGTCTTTTCTTGAAGTTAGGCACTGGATTTTAGCCATTTTCCTCCACATTTTAAACCACCTCAATAATTCACAGTCTGCCTTTGTTTTGTGATAAGTGCTAGCTCTTTAATGGCTGTACCTGAGAGCTCCTAGTATGGATGACAGCAGCTCAAATAGAATCAGCCTGTCCCCGAAAACAATCCATAAAATGAAATAGGATATCTAAATTGAGAATGAAACGTGTGTATTCTCCTGCACAAGTATTTTTGTGCTTGATTTCAATAACTCTTGCACGGTAATTTAAGAGCAATAAAACTATTCATTTTTACACTTGATTTTACAGTAAAAGTACCACTTTCTAGCAATGACAGTATTGTTTGCTAAAATTATAGCTGTTTCTAGTGGACAACCAAATTATATTTTAATTCCTGGTATATTCCCTATAAATTCCTATTCTGTCTTCTAAAATGTCCTACCTATACAGTCTCTGTCCTACCTGTATTTAACTGCTCCCATGTTCAAAAACTTATCAGCCACAGCCCATCACTGACTGTCTATTGATGCCTCAAAAGCATAGGGTTTCCATTGTGGCAATTGAATTGTGATTTTACATAGATCAAACACAACTGCATTCTTTGAGAGAACTAGTAATGGACCACATGTACATTTACCTGTAACTACTGGTTTATGAGTGGATAGTGTGAGATCTAATAACTAGAGTATGGCTGGTTTAATATATGTGTCAACTGATACAGTAATTATTGAAATAAGTATTGATGAACAAATAAATAATGCCTCACTATCTTCATACCATATTTACTATATCATTTTATCCTCCAGCTGCTACCATAATTTCTATTCCCAAAATGTTTGTGAGAAATATAACCACAATGAGTGGATTCCTCCTAATGGGGTTCTCTGACAACCGTGAGCTTCAGATCTTGCACGCTATGCTCTTCCTGGTGACATACCTATTGGGAGCAGCAGGTAACTTCATCATTATCACCATCACTACACTGGACCCACAGCTGCAGGCTCCAATGTACTACTTCCTGAAGCATCTTTCCCTTCTGGACCTCTCATCCCTCTCTGTCACAGTTCCCCAGTATATTGACAATTCCCTGGAAGGCAGTGGATATATTTCATATACCCAGTGCATGCTGCAGGTTTTTTTCTTCACGGCTTTTGCCTGGGGTGAGGTGGCCATTCTCACAGTGATGTCATATGATCGTTATGTGGCCATCTGTCTCCCCCTGCACTATGAGGTCATCATGAGTCCCAGAACATGTAGGTTGGCTGTGACAATTGCATGGCTAAGCAGTAGCATCCCAGGAACACTGTATATTGCAACCATATACTCTATCAGGTTCTGCAGAGCCAAAATAGTCCACCAATTCTTCTGTGATGTCCCCCAGTTGCTCAAGCTCTCTTGTTCTAATGATTACCTTAGAGTAATAGGAGTGACTATTTTCACATCTGCAGTGGTTTTTGCCTGCTTCATTGGAATTGTCCTCTCCTATGTCCATATATTCTCCACCATTTTCAGGATGCCCTCTGGTGAAGGCAGGTCTAAGGTCTTCTCTACTTGTCTGCCACACCTTCTTGTTGTCTCATTGTTTCTTTCCACAGGCTTCTGTGCATATCTCAACCCAACGTCAGACTCTCCAACTGCTGTAGATTTCTTGCTCTCTATCTTTTACACAGTACTATCTCCAACACTCAACCCTGTTATTTACAGTCTGAGGAATGAGACCCTAAAGAGTGGTGTAAGGAAGTTACGGTTGAGTACAAAATTCACTGGTTAGAATCATTATTTGGTCGTGTGGTTACTAACTGTTCAATTATATGCAGGAATGCTTTTAGTCATTGGTATTCCTTCAACCTGTAATGTTAATAAAGAGTAATTTTCTCTTTAGATAAACTATATAACCATTGTCCTTATGCAAGTAAATTGTCTGATTTCTTTGCATTTTACTATTAAAACTGTTATTCTTTTGAATTAACAAAAATTAAGTCTTGTAATATAGATTGACTGCATCTGACCTCCTAGTGCATCTGCACACAGACACACTGATATGTGTCTTAACACTTTTGCAGAGGCAATATTACTATATTACAATAAAAACAGCAAAAGTTATACTACTAACCCCAGTTCCACCCACCAAGTCTAATTTTCAAGTCAACAATTTACTTTCAAATTTTTATTTTAAATTCATTTCTCTATCAATATACATACTGATATAAATTTATATGATATCACTAGGTATACTTGCATAGTCTTCTATTTTCCTGAATAACAGTTATTAATGAATATTAAAATTTATCTGTATATATTCATTCATTTTGCCTATATTAAATATCTTCAATATTCAATTATTGTAAGTAGTAATAACATTGAAGTTTTTTCTTATAATTATAAAGGCTTATTGAATTGAAGTGTTCAAAATATTCAACTCTCTTAAATAATGTTACCATATTACCTTCAAAAAATAAATCATTTATGTGCCAATTAGCAGTGTAGGGCCAAGGCACTTCTCTTGTAAAACCCCCATGATTTTAATAGTTCATGAAGAACTATGCATAGGGACTCTTAGAACTGGTTTAAGTCCTGTCAGATGCCTGAAACATAATGATAAATAGCGATAGATCTGTATAACAGCAATGATATTTACCTTTGCTAAATTTCTTCAAATATATGCCAGTTCAACAGATCAAATTCATTGATAATATTTGTTAGTTCTCTTGTATTTTAATTGCTTATATTTTCTCTTATTTTTGTAAGAAGCGTCATAAGAATGATAATCCATTGTTTTATAGTGGTAAAACAATTCTTCAGTCTCTATTTCAATTATTCCAGCCATTTTTATTCAAATTCTGTATATAGGATATTGAGTTTTAGATTTGGACATCTGTAGTAACAAAATTTAGTATAGATTTTCAAGATACAACCACAAGTGACTGATCATCATACCTTTCACCTCCTCAGAAACTCGACTGTCAATCCATCTGCAGAAACACGTAAATTACATTTGATTCTTTTTTAGTTATATCCTTCCACTTCTGTTATTTTATAAGTTGATTGAGTGACAACATGAGCAAATAAATCCTGTTTTCTAAGCTTATATTTTGAATGTATTTATATAAGCATCTAATTACAAATTTTGGCTAGCAAAATCCTGGATTATCATTACCAAATGACTTGGGTAAAGATCTGCTCTTTGGTTTCTATGTACTTTATTGTCTTCTGTACTAGAACTTTTGACTATCTTCATTTTAGTTCATAAAATTATTTTCTTAAGTCAGATGGTGATGGCACACACCTTTAATCCCAGCACCCAAGAGGCAGAGAGTTCGAGGCCAGCCTGCTCTACAGTGCTAGTTTCAGGACAACTAGGCCTATTACACAGAGAAACCCTGTCTTAAAAAAAAACCAAAAAAGTTTCTTTGTAATATTTGATCTTTCAAATGTATAAAATAATTTTAGTAATGTGTGTTCTGTGACATTAGTTTGATTTTATTCATAATTACAAAAAGCTTTGTTTAGACCCCAATTTTATTAAAAAATATAAATTCTATTTAAAAACAATACATTTCTCAATACTTGTTATATAATTGGATTTGCGCGGTTCATTTACAAATAACTTACTCATTTACATATAACTTACTTTCTATTCACACTAGCCTTGTGATTAACAACCGATGACCTTTGAATCCCATAAACGTGAGAATTCTGACATTACTGTCCCTTCCTTCCTTGTGACAAAACACTCTCTATTCTGGTTGGCCTATGTCTAGACTATAGGTACAGACCTGGGTTTCAACACCAATTTAGAGAAAAACACTGGAAGACAGAAGTCCATAAACAGCAGTCATTTCCACCAAAGATGGTGCCTTGGCTGCTCAGCTTTGGAAAACAGCCTCCCAGAGTCCAGATTCTGGTGCCTGAATCAGTAGTATCACAATCATTATCTCTGCCCAGTTATGTCAGCATCCCAAGCTATGCTGGGCTATTCATGGCCCTGAGTTCATCTCTTACAAGCTTGGTTACCTGCCTTCCAAAGAGACCTGCGAGGAACCTAGTATTCTTTTAAAATCCTGTCTAACTCAATAAGAAAAAGAAGTGGTATCTCCAAATTTGATGCAAATACAGGAAGGAAATGACCAATGTACAATTTGTTTTATATTCCCAGGGTTTGGTGACACCGTTATTGGCCAAGGAGAACAGGAAGACGCTTGAGTTACAATGAGATGTTTTAAATTCATTTTTTCATGTTATATTATAACTCACTCAGACTCATTCTTAGAAGTAGAAAATGAATAAGAGAAATCTCTCCTCAATTTGACCATGCTGGTGTATTTAATTCACCTTACTTGCTTCTATGTTCAGTCACATTTCTCCATTAAGACACATCTGTTACATAATTTGCACACATTTAAGTGCTGCAATTGTGAACACCCAATTATTCTGTAAAAGTTAAAGGAAAGCACTAATTTTTTTGTCTACTTGGATTATTCTCAGAAGCACATGCCTGTCTGAGTGTAGACAAGTAAGTTATAAGGCACCCTCCTCTCACTTGGTTTCATTTTCCTTAGTTATATTTTTTAATTATTTCTGTTTTGAGATTATAGCATAATTACATCCTTTCCTATTTCCTTTCCTTCCTCCAAACCAGCCCATACAACACACTTTGGACCCAAAATTATTAAACAGAAATTGAAGAAATAAGTAATTGATAAATTTTTTGCCTGTTTCATTTTTGGAAGACACAATATCCTTTTCTTAATTTTTTACTGTTTAAAGAAGCTTTTTATCAAGGAATGAGTGTTTCCTGCAGAGAATATTAATGTGCACAAGCACTGCCTCAGACAAAACTTGAGCGTGACACTGTCATGACAGTTTGCATTCAAAGAGGTTAATATATACAGTACTCTTGCTGACACTGCCATGACAGTTTGCATTCAAGGAAATTAATCTGTACAGTACTCTTGCTGAAACATTGGGTATTGATTTTGTCCTTATTTCATGTGATCACAAGTCTTAGGCTTAGCTTATATGTGATGAAATATTGCACAATCTCACTTCATCATAACCACAATGTTAATCAGTAAACTGGATATCAGTAATACATAAAGTACTTTGTCTTAGGGTTTTTCTATTACTATTAAGAGACACCATGACCATGGCAACACTTATAAGGAGCACATTTAATTGGGGTGGGTTGCTTACAATTTCAGAGGTTCAGTTCATTATTGACATGGCAAGGAGTATGGCAGCATTTAGACAAACATAGCACTGGCCACATCTTGGCGTGAAGGCAACGGGAAATGACATCAGACACTGGGTGGTAAAATAAGCATAAGAAATCTCAAAGTCTGCCTCCCACAGTGACACACTTTCTCCAACAAGACCATACCTACTCCAACAAAGCCATACCTCTCTATGAGCTAATGGGTGCCAAATACATTCAAGCTACCACATTTCACTCCCTGGACACCTTAAGATTTTAACCATATCATAATGAAAAAATAGCCCAACTTCAAAAGTCCCCAGTCTATCACAGTCTCAACAATGTTTTAAAGTCCAAAATTCAAAGTCTCTCCTGAGATTCATGCCATCTCTTAACTTTGCAATCCCCTATAAAATAAAAACCAAAAACCAAACCACACATTTCCAAAATATAATAGCACCAGATATACATTTCCATTTCAAAACACAGGGAAGAGAGCATAGCATGGACTATTGGAGAAAAGCAAGACTGGGCAAACACCCAACTCTCCATCTCCATGTCTGATATCAAAATGCTCTTGAGATCTCCAAACCCTTTCGGCTCTGTTGACTGAAACATGCTTCTTTCTCTTGGTCTGATTCTACTCCCTGTTATCAGCTTTCCTCAGTGAGTATCCCACAGCTCTAGCATCCCCAACATCTTAGGTTCTCCAAGGCAATCCAGGTGTCAATTTTACAGCTTCAAGAAATGACCTCTCTAGGCTTCCATTCAAGAACACCCCAGACACATTCCTGGTCTCTGTGGCTTACCTTGGTCCTCAGGAAAGTTCCAGGATGTCTTTCTTTATCCTTGACTCTGGAACCATGAGTCTGAAGCTGACAAGTTCTGCTCTTTACTGGGGCTGGAACATGGCCCCCTCGTTTAGTTACACATTCACCAGCTTTCTGTCTTCCATCACTGACTAAACGTGGCTGCCCTTGAACTTGCTTTGTAGACAAGACTCACACACAGATCCACCAGCCTCTGCCTTCTGAGTGCTGGGAACAAAGGTGTGCACTACCATTCTAAGATCTAAGCTTTTCTTTAATTCTTTTTCACAAGTTGGAAATTTAGGTGGTTAGCATCTTGCCCTGAGGTCACCACTCCCTTTATTCCATTTCTTAATTCATTTATCTCCTTGAACACAGGAGTTAGCTTCATTCCATTTAACTCCATTCTCTTTTTTCTCAAATTTTACATTTTGTGATTTACCCTGCTCAGCTTGTTCCTTTTCTTTATAAATCTTCATTAGAGTTAACACTAGACAGAGCCTGTACTAGTCTGTTTTGAGATTTCTTCTGTTACTGGAATTTAATCCAAAACTCTTCACTGTAGCCTGAGGCAGACTCATCTACAAGGGCAAGAGGCAGCCATTTTCTTCACCTAAATATCACAAGAATGATCTCTAGGCAGCATGCTAAAATTCTTCTACTCTGAAATCTCAAGTGAACCCCCCCAGTTCAAATAACTCTTAGCACCAATGTCTCCTATGCCTATACTAGTATGGCAAAATTAGCAATTTTTAAAAGCATTCCACTACTTTCCTAAATCAAATTCGCAAAGTTCATATTTTTCTGAACAAAAATATTGTCAGACTCATCACAACAATAACCCAATCTCTGGTGCCAACTTCAGTCTCAGAGTTTCTATTGCTGTGAAGAGACACCATGACTACAGCAACTCTTATAATGAAAACATTTAATTGGGGTGGCTTGCTTACAGTTTCAGAGGTTCAGTTCATTACCATCATGGCAGGGAGCATGGTATAGTGTGCAGGGAGTCATGGTACTCACTAAATCTTGATATAAAGGCAACAAGGAATGCTCTAAAACACTGGGAAGTATTTTAGCATAGGAAACCTCAAAGCCTGCCCCCACAGTGTCACATCTCCTCCAACAGGGTCATACTTCCCAACAGTGCCATTCCCTGTGACCTTAGGGAGGCCAATTACATTCAAGCTGCCCCATAGTTTTATTTCAGTCATCTGGCAATCTTATTATCACACACACTATGGCATTATTGTTATGATTATTACAAGGACACTTTATTTTATTTAGCAATGTCTTCAAATAATAAGAGTGTGGTACTGACAGCTTAATTCAGTATGTTGTGATTGTTCTGTGTTATTACTATTTGATTATCTCTTGCCGTACCTAACTTATAAACTAAGCTTCATAAGTGAATGAATATATCAAAAGGCATAGTATCTACAGAGTCATGCTGGTGAGAACTTAAAGGGAATATCCATCCACTGCTGATGGAAGTACAAACTTATACAGTCACTGGGAAATCAGCATGGTGGTTCCTCATGGAGTTGGGACTAGACATACCTCAAGGTTTAGCTATACAACTCTTGGGCATAGAACTATAAATCCTACTACATAGATAGTTGCTCACCAAAGTTCATTGCCACTCTAGTCATAACAGCCAGAAATTGGAAACTGCCTATATGTCTGTCAGTGAATGGATGGATAAAGAAAATGTGGTACATTTATACAATAAAGTATTTATTAATCATTTAAAATGAAATCATGATATCCAAATGTTAATGAATGGAGCTAGAAAAAATCATCCTATGTAATGTAACCCAGACACAAAAAGCAAATATAGTAAGGTATGTATTTACTTATATGTGGGTGTTACCTGTTAAGTCATTGATAAACAGGCTACTATCCATATAGCCACAGAAGCTAGGTATAGGATAAGGGACTGTGGTGGGGATACAAAGCTCCCTAGGAAAGAAAATAGAATAGAGAGTTATGGGTGGCTGTAGAAGGGACTGGAAGAAGAGACTAAGGGAGGGACAGCAAAAACTATGGACCATCTGAGGGGTTGTATGGAAATCTAATACAGTAGAAGCTTCCTGAAATATACACATATATGATGGCAATCTTAATATAATTGGCAAATAACAGGGAAAACAGAACCCAGACTGCACATCTCTCATCACCAAATGGAACTTCCAGTACCAGAAATAGGTTATATAAATGGAGTTTCACCACTACAGACTAGTATTCGTGATACTGAAAGTTACTCTGAAGAGTTTCAAGAGGAAAAGGCAAACACCAACCCAGATACAAACATTTCTATATACAATGGTAACCTGCATTCAAGATACACTGAAATAATAGCGCCACTAAAGTTGTGGGAATATGATTGGAATTAATGCCCATTCCATAAGATGGAGCCTTTCCCTGACACTTCTTGGGTGGCCAAAGACTAAATACACCAGAGATCTGGAGGAAACCACAATATCACTGTTTAGCTAAAGAAATGTAACAATAAAATTTCTCTTAATGGTGGTCTGCTATATTCATAGATCAGTGCCTTGCCATGCCATCATCAGAGAAGCTTCTGCCTGCAGTAGATGAGAACAAACACAGAGATCCATAATTGAACAATGTGCAGAGAAAAAAGACTTTGGAACACTCAGTCCTAAATGAGATGCCTGTATCAAATATCCTGCCCACCTCAGGGCTCAGGGAATCCTGCAAAGGAGGAGACTTAAAGAATGCAATAACCAGAGGGGGATGAAAGAGTCTAAGGGTCAGAGGGGATGGAAGCCACTAAGGAAATCAGCCCTGCTAATACCGCAGGACTGATGTACATAAGAACTCCCAGAGACTGTTGCAGCATGTACAGGGCCTGCACAGGTGCACCAAACGGGGTCCCAGCACTGTGACAAAAGAAGTGTACACAGTCTCCATCCACAACTCAGAAGCTATCTCCAATTGATAACTTCTTGAAAATAAAAAATTAGCTTTCTACAATGGGTCTCACTCTTTTTATTAAATAAATTTTATTTAAATTAAAAAACTTATTTTACATACCAATCACAATTCCCTCTCCCTCTCATTCTCCCATGACTCCCACAAGCCCCCCATCCCATGCCCATTCACTCCCCAGGGAGGGTGAGGCCTCCCATGAGGGATCATCAAAGTCTGTGGGTCTCACTCTTAAGGACAGGTCCCAAGCTTAGTTACTAGTGGATGGCCAAGACAAAATAAACTCAGTGGTATCATCGGAGGTTCTTTGTCAGGGCATATTTTTTAACTTTACAGGCCATTTACATATATACTATGTGTACTGACTGGTTTTGTATGTCAACTTGGCATAAGCTAGTCATTAGAGAGGAAAGAGTCTTAGTTTAGGAAATGCCTCCAGGAAATCTAGTTATAAGGCATTTTCTTAGTTAGTGATCAGTGGGGGGGCACAGACTATGTTGGGTGGTGCCATCCCTGGGGTGGTTGTCCTGGGTTCAATAAGGAAGCAAGCTTAGCAAGCAAGTCATGGGGAGGAAGCCAGGAAGATCTTTTCATCTTCCGATATCTTCATTTTCTTTTTCAATATCTTAAAGTTTCTATTATAAAAGTCCTTCTCTTGTTTGGTTAGAGTTACCACAAGATACTTTACATTTTTTAGGCTATCATGATAGATGTTGTTTCTCTGATTTCTTAATCCATTTGTGTTTTATATGTAGGCTACTAACTTTTATGTGTTAGTGTGTTACCCCTATACTTTGCTGAAAGTGTTTATCAACTATTGGAATTTCCTAGTGAAATTTTAGGGTCATTTATGTATTCAATCATATCATCTGAAAAGTAGAGAAAAATTTACTTTTACATTCCTGTTTGTATTCCCTTGAGCTCCTTCAGTTGTCTTATTTTTCTTGCTAAGACTACAAATTCTATGTTGAATAGATCTGAAGACAATGGACAACTTATCTGTTCCTGATTTTAGTGGAATTGCTTTGAGTTTCTCTCCATTTAAGTTGATCTTGAACATAGGCTTCCTGTAAACTGCCTTTATTATGATTTCAGCTATATTACTTTCTCAGGACCTTCTCTACTAGAGTTGTTGGACTCTAGCAGAAACATATTGTTGTGGCTGTTTGATTTTGTTTTTACCCTGGCATATAAGCATCTGGGTTTAGGGTGATTGTAATTCTAGGTCTTGTCTTTGTTGGGTGAGTTTTTCACTCTTTGATTTATGTTGCCCTCACTGAATCTTAAAAGCATATGGTGGCTGTGGGTTGCCTGATTCAAAGTGCTTCTGTATCCTTTGCCAGGTGAGGACATTGGAGATTCTCATATAGAACTTGTTTCTAGGTGCTTGGAGATGAAAATAAGGCATGGGGATAAGCTGGAATGGTAGAGGTAAGGAGATCCACAAGAGAGAAGAAAACTGGGTCTGCCTTTGGGTCTGCCACAAGGGTCTCTGAAGTCCCCAAGGAATAGAAGAAGAGATGGAAGACAGACCCCTGCAGGTAGTCTGCTGCAGGACTTGGGACAAGATTGAAGAAAGAAGACTGAAAATCACCTACCTGATTCCCTTGCCATTGTGGCCAGTGGGTTTCCAGGGTGAGCACCCCAGGTATTGGAGAGTCAAATGAAGGGAAGAGGTGAGGAAGGAAGGCTGTAGGAAACCTGTTTAGTCTGTTTGGAATGACAGCAGAGAGGAAGGAGAGGCCCCAGCAGATGGTCTTTTGCAAAGCTAGGGGTAAGATTAGAAAATCGAAATTTGAGGAAAGGAAGTAGAATAAAGACTGCCTACCTGTTTCCCTGGCTTGTGTGCCAGTGGGTTTCCAGGAAGGTGTGTGATAGGTAATCTTTATTGCCAACTAACTAGATTTAGGATCACCATAAAAACAAAAACAACAAACAAAAACGCACCTCTGGTTATGCCTATGAGAGTATTTTCAGAATAGTTTAACTAAGGAGAAAAGATGAACTCTGAAGGTAGGTTGGTACCATCCCATGTGCTGACCCTGAGCTGAGTAAAAATACTGAAATTTTATGTACTTATGATGTTCTGCATGATGTTTGAAGTATAGCTGTTTTGTAAAATGACTAACTCCAACCAATTAACATCTGCACCACCTCCCATAGTTAACATGTAACTTCCACTCCAGCATTTTGAAGAATACAATATATTGCTAAATACTACAGGGAGTATTTGATGCCCTATCTAACTGAAATTTTATATCCTTTGACCATCATCTCTGCAATATTTCTCACTACTCCAGACTATACACTGCGTTTTAATTGTCTGCAAAATTAGCTCCCATAAATGAGGGAGATGGTATGGTATTTATCTATCTGTAGATGATGTATTTCACTTAAAACCACAGCCTCTGGATGCATCTCTATTATGATAAATGGAAGGGTTTCTTTCTACTTTATACATGGGTAGTATTCTGTTGTATATGCACAGTATGTTTCACTTACCCATTCATTTGGTGAACACAAATTTTTTATATCTTGACAATTATAAACAACACTGCATACATATCTAAATATATTATATATAATGTGTGATATGATAATATTACTTCTTTTATATAATATATATCCTTGGGATTCATGTTACCAGTAGTAGGATGGATGGATAAAATTGAAACTAGTGTTGATTTTTAAGGAATTACCTTTTTTTCCAGAATTGTTCTAGTGACTTATAGTCCCACAAACCATTATCATAATCAACGTAATGAATTTGGCAGTCACTTCCCAAATTTTCCCTCTGGGGTGTGTGTGTGTGTGTGTGTGTGTGTGTGTGTGTGTGTGTGTGAAGAAGACTTGATGTGAGCTCCACCCTCTAAATAAAGTATGGCATCCACAATACTGTGTAGTTAACTACCAGCACTGTGTGGTGCATAAACATCTAGGGCTTATTCTTCAGAACAGTAGTGTTATACATGCTATAAGTCATCTCCTCATTTCATTAGGAGACAATCACTATTCCATTTGCTGACATAACATAAATATTGCCAATTTCAATGTGCATTGAATGTTACTATTAGAGAGGCCTTCTTTTTGTGGAATTGTATTTGTTCCTTTGAAATTAGCATATTTCTTTAGCATATTTTGTTCATGTTTTGGGAAATGGCATGAATCTCGTTTTAATGACTGATGACATTTTCAAGCAAAGAACTGAAATGTTTCATTGTGTTTGCTTTTGAAAATGGACAGTATACAGATATACAAAATGATAGTCACTGCACTCACATCTCACATTTTGGACACATGTCTCTTTTTATCTGATATGACTATTAGTGCAATTTGAGTAAGGATCTATTGGGCAGCAGTGGAAATTGTTCTAATATCTAAGTGAACTACCCACTGTACCAATTAACTTAAAAACAAGATTTAATGCTTAGCTATATTATCTTAATTTATTGTTATAAAAATTACTCAAATACACTAATACAAACCAGTAAGATACTTTCTTCACTGCTTTGATTTTATTCATATTAGGTGTATTCACCTTTTTATAAACCAGAAGTCTGTTCTAATGAGATGGGGAAGGTTACAACTAGAAAGTCAGAGAAAATTAAAATTTTGATTTATGGGTTTTAAACTTAACCAGATCAGTTTTAAATTTTTTAATAAATTAGATAATTTTCATACTCCTGTAGGTTTTTAATGTTGACAACTTAAAGAATGAGTTGTATACCAAACTAGTAACATAAGAATATTCAGATACAATGCAACTCTGCTCTGTGGAATCCTTATTTGTATTCATAATTTAGAATAATTTAATATGCTTTTTAAATAGCTTAGGAAGTAAAGTATAAGTATACAGGGGCATATGCATTGAAATTATCTTTCACTCATCTTTTATTACCTCCATCCATGTTCTTCAAATGAACATGGTCGCTAGTTTCTGGATGCTGTGAAAATAAGGGAGAGAATCACAGGGATGAATCTGGCTCTTCCAACCACATAAGAATTTCTATAGTGGAGCACCTGAACTATGAGTTTACAATGAAATGTTTCTATGGAGGAGGAAAGCATCACAACTCTCATTTTTTTCAAATAAAGTTTTATATTCTACAACAGGATATCACTTTTGTAGGTTATTGAGTGTGGTGTTTCATGTTTTGTGGGCTGGATTAATCTAATGAAATACATCAAATTTGTAATTTTATTACATGTCCTACGCATGTGTTTGTAAATAAATTCAATGTTATAGGTGCATCTAAAAGTATAAATAAACTTACAACATGCATTAGTATTTTCATAGCAGCAAAAAAGAATTCATGAATGACTGAGTAATAACTGTTACAAATAAGGCTGCTTGTTCCAAGAAAATAAGTCCATAACATAACAGTAAACTTTAGGAAAGCCTGTCACATTGTAGGATTGAGACATAGTTTTAAATGCTTCAACAGGAATCTGAAGTGAAACTCTTCAGTGTTATATGTTTCCTGGATTATTATTTGTGCTTGAATTAGAACTTAAAACACAATCATTAATACTTATGAACTTGGTAGACTGGCCTAGGGAGGCAAGCCTCTGGACACACCTGTGAGAGATTGTCTTAATCAAGTTGACTGAGGTGGGAAGATTCACCCTAACAGTGGGCAGCACCGTTCCCTGGGCTTGGGTCCTGGACAATATAATAATGAGAAAGTGAGAAGAACACAAGGTTTCATCACACCCTGCTTCTGACTGTAGATGCAATGTCCCTGCTGCTCCAAACCTCCACTACCATCATTTCCTGAGCAACATACACTATAGCCTGGAACAATGGACAAAATAAACCTTTCTGTGATGATTACATTGTTAACTTTATCTGGAATTAAGCTAATTTACTCTATTTTCTAGTTCATCTGCTCTGCTTCTGCTGTTGTCATCTTTCCTGACATTAAAATCCAGTCTCTTTGGTCTTCCAACATGACCTGAAGACATTCGATTCTCCAAGAACTCCCAGGCATTCAGTGCCAGACTGAGACTACTGAAACATCCAATCTCACAGCCTGCTAGACTGAGCATATACCAATCTCAGCCTTTCTAGTGTGAAGATAGCCATTGTTGGACTACTCAGACCACACCATCTAAGCCAATTGAATAACCCTTTTCAGTCTATACTCTTCTAAAAACCCTGACTAGCATACCTTTTTTCCTTGAGTCTCTCTTTTCAGGGTGTCTTATTATAGCAACAGGAAATAACTATTATAACAATTCTCTAGTATAGATAAATAACAAATAACATCTAAATAAGATGAATGAATGAATGAATAATTTAATGTACACATATGCATAGACATAAGTGTATATATAATTTATTTATTTGTTATATATGTATGTTTACACACACATCTATATACATCTATGTATTTGCTATCGATGAAGTTCCAATTTTTATACATTCTAAGATTAGTGGCCTTAATGAAAAGGGATCTTTGAGGTTTCTTTAATTTTCTCCCTTTTTCAAAAGAAACGACTCTGTGTACAGTTTGTTCACAGTCACCTATTTATTTTCTCTGAGGAGAATTTAAAATGTCCAACAGTTATCTCACTATTGTTATTAAGTGGCTTACCCCCAAAGGCCTCTTCTGAGAATAATTGCTAAAAGTCATAAAGCAAAGTTGAAACAGAGGCACTAGGGCGACTTAACAAGGAAGCTGCCTCTGGGGGTTACCTTGAGAATGATTAGCATGTGACCTGTTGAATCACCTTCCTCTTCAGAGAAGGGTTTTGAACCTTAGCAATTATGTAGTCACTGACCTTAGTAAAACATTAATAGCACTTCAGTAACATTATTGTCTGAGAGCTTTCTAATGAGTCCCCGAGGGACCCACTAGGAGAACAAACTTTCTTGACAAGAGCAAATTTCCAGGAGACCATTACTAGTTGCAGGAAAAGTGAAAACTGAAGGCTCTAATCAGCTGCAGTGTGCTCTGTGTGCAGTGAGTGCATTATTTCCCAGTACAGATGTCTGAGAATGCAGAATCCCAGAGCAGATTAGCCATGTTTTAGAAAGTTTTAGAAAGACTGTGTTGGTGATTGAAGAATTAAAATTCCAAATGGTTTAATTCTTGTTTTGTGTTTAAATAGATTAAAATAATAAAATAAAGTATTTCTAATACACGTACTCAGTCTTTTATTTTTAAATATTTTATTAAATGATAATCAGCCAGGTGATGGTGGTACACACCTTTAATTCCATCATTCAGAAGGCAAAAGCAGGCATGCCTCTGAGTTTGAGGCCATCCTGGTCTACAGAGTGGGTTCCAGCACAATCAGGGCTAAACAGAGAAACTCTGTCTCAAAATAACAAAATAACAAGAAACAATGAAACAACCAAAAAACAATAATCTCTGTTTATAATTCTCATTATAAAGTGGTATAAATGCTAAGACTAAAGATTTTTAGTAAAATGTGTGCATATGGACAATGTCTCCCAATAATTAGGCATAAGACCAAAGGAAACAATTCTGACCTAGGTAACAATTGTGGAACTTAACTGCCTATCACTAATGATGACAATTTCAGGACCTTCTTGCTGCTATGAATGATAAATGGGTTGATATGTGAATTAATCATATTAAGTAGAGTCACAAACATAAACCTTCTAGAAGCAACTGTCATTAGTCAGCTAACATAATAACCATGTTCTGTTTTCCAAAATAATTTTAAAAGTATTTTGGGTTTTATTTTCCTTTTAAATTAACTCATTTTACAAAAAGAAAGCCATTACAGAAATTGTTCTGGTGTTTAGTCATATTTTATACCATTTAAAGACTATGTCTTCCTACTGTACATCTAATCAGGATAGTGGTTCCAATGACAATTTTCACAGATGTTTATAGTGGTCAATGAGTTCAACCCCTTCCTTGTCCATAGAGATGAAAAAAGGTTGGGAAACTACATCTGGGGAAAGTAAACGCAAGCTAATTTATTTAATTGAAAGTTTTAAAATGTAAAAATATAGGTTCTAATGACTGGTAACATAATCACACACACTCTGACTCCACCACAGAATGTTGCCATAAATCCTGAGCAACCTAAAGAATCTACTTAATCAAGTTAGAAAGTGAAAATGAGCTGCCAGATTGAGGAAAACTACAAGAATTTAAACAAACACCAGATGTTTCCATCCTCTTCTCTTTGTCCAGAGTCTAACACAATCAGAATGGCCAAAACCACACATCTAGCTCTATAGCAGAGGGAGAGAAAACTCTAGAAAAGTCCCTCTAAGGAGCCTGTTTCTTATACCCAGAAACAGAAACATAAAAGCCAAAAGTTGTATCTGCCATGGTATCCCTAGAAAAATGGAAGACAAATGTATGTGCATATGAGACAGTGGATATTTTAGTATATTGCCTCACTTGATTATGGAGATTCTCAAGTTCAAAACCACTGAGCAGATCAGCAGGAGATCAAGAAAAAAACTGTTGTTGTAAGACATGTCCAAAGGCTCTCTGGTTGAACACCAAGGAAAAGAAAGTGTTGCAATTCAAGTCCAATTTTTTTTCATTTATGTTTTATTGATGTTGTGTTGTGTTTCCCACCCAATTCCTTGGAGCAGTAGCATGATTTCAATAGGAACAGTACTCAAGGAGTAGAAGCTATGAATTCACACTATAGAGCTACACTTCTTTTACAGTAAAGCTAAACAATTCACAGTCCCATTCATATTCACCTCTCCCCCCTCTTCCCTCTGTCTGTTGTAGCCACACAGTAATATTATTTCTGCCAATCTCTCATCATGGAAGGTTTTTCCACCATCTCATAATCTAGTGTCTTCTTAAATTTCTTTCTTTTTTGTGTGTCTTTAACCTTTCTTTATAGAGGTCATCTACCTCCTTGGCTAGTTTTATTCCTAAATATTTTGTGAGAGGTTGGTAAAAATGGGGAGATAAGATGTTCATCATCCCCAGAACAATAAACCAACAAACTCCAACACTAAAAAAAAAATGTTAAAATAATGGAAAATAATGCAACCTACCACAGAAGCAACCAACTAAAATCACAGGAATTAGTAAACATCTCTAATAGTGACTCTAGCTGTAAATTGCCTTAGCTCACCAACTGAAAGATATGAACTAGATGACTACAGTAATAAATGAGCTCCAACCACTTGTTGTCTCTAAGAAATTCCCATCATTGCCAAAGACCCCACAGACAAGGGTTAAAGAATAAAAGCCAACATGTCGGGCAAATGGAAGCTAAGTTTATGTGGCCATTCTGATAACTGATAATGTAGGATTAAAACCAAAGTTGATTGGAAGAAATAGATAAGTCAGGTAAATATAAAAAATTAATGGAAAGTATATCAGAAAACATATCCTACGTATATAGGAAGTGGCTAGTAAAACTCCTGGCTTCACAAGTGGATACAAAAGGACATGCAGATCTGGGTTGGATAACACAACATGAAAACCAACACTATGTAGGCAGAGGCAAGGGATATGCTATAAGTTGAAGGCCAGCCTAGGCTACGTAACAAGATCCATCTCAAAGGCAATAACAAAGTGTATTCATTCTGGATTCTATGAGATCATCAAAGAAGAGTTAACACCACTGCTTCCTCAAATTGTTCTACAAAATAAAAGACTTGCATTGAGTCTGCAAATTGCTATTGGTAGTATAGCCATTTTCACAATATTATCTCTGTCACACTCTTTTTATCTTTTTTTAATTTTTAAATTTAAATTTAGATTAGAAACAAGGATGCTTCACAAGTCAGTTCTCGGTCCCTCTCCCTTTCCTTCCCCTCCTCCCGTGCCCTCCCCCCAACCCCCACATTATCCCCTCATTTCCCCAGGGAGGGTAAGGCCCTCCATGGGGGTGTCCATAGTCTGTCATTTCATCCAAGGCAGGGCCTAGACCCTCCCCCAAGAGTTCAGGGTGAGAGTGCTTCTCACATTGTTGTATGGGAGTCCAAAGTCCATGTGTATACTCGGGATGAATACTGATCTACTGCCAAAGGCTCAATAGATTACCTAGGCCTCCTCACTGACACCCACATTCAGGGGGTCTTGATCAGTCCCATGCTGGATTCCCAGGCATCAGTCTGGGATTCAAGAGCTAACCCTTGTCAGGTCAGCTGTTTCTGGGGGTTAAACCAGCCCTGTCTTAATCCCTTTGGTCATCAGTTCTCCCTCTCTGTTATTGGCTTTCTTGAGTTCAGCTCAGTGCTTAGCTGTGGGAGTGTGCCTCTTCTTCCATCAGCCACTGAATGAAGTTTCTGTTTCCCAGACTCTCTGGCCTTGGGATTGTAGGCTGGCACTCCCTAGATCTATGTCTAAAATCCATATATGAGAGAGTACATGCCATGTTTCTCTTTTTGTGACTGTGTTACCTCACTCAGGATGGTTTCTTCTAGTGTTATCCATTTGCCTGCAAATCTCAGGATTCCATTGTGTTTTTCTGCTGAATAGTACTCCATTGTGTAAATTACTAATCCTGCTTCTACTGTCCAGGCTGGAAAGAGAGTCCTGCAATTGCTTCAAGGCTGGGCCTTAACTGATCAATGAGAAGGGAAAATAGACCAATAAGTAAGTATCCTCCAACTTCATTGGATTTTATTGTGAACTTAACAAATAAAGAGGGACCTGTGTATGAATTGAGTTCTCTAACTAACTTGAAAACAGATGTAGTCCCAGCACAAAAAGGAATGGGCAAGAAGGAGCATAAAATTTTTCCTTCTTTGACTATAGCTCAAATTAGAAATAAGTGTTATGATAAAACCTTTGCCCCAGTGCAGACATCCATATACCCAAAGAGTCTGGGATGCTATGGTGGAAATTCCACCCAAGCCCCTTCCCCCATCTCTCTCCAAACTCGTCTCAGAAAGCTCACCAAATGATGGTCCCTCCTCCAGAGATACTAAAGACCACTCCCACAGGGTATTTAAACTGTCCCCCAAAAACCAGACTGGTGATTTTTCCAGTTTCCTCTCTGGGGACGTCCAGGAGCTTTAAATGTGGGCTTTTTCTAATTTGGTTTGATGTGGTCTGATTTGGACTGTTGCATCAGAGGAGAGACTTGTTGGGGTGTAGAAACTTTTCGTCTGGAGGTTCCACTGAGGGGACTGATTTTCTCCCCACTGACCCAGGGCCACGTGGTGGGAAAACATCCTTCTTCACACCTGTTCTCTGCAAGGCTTGGATTGACTTCTGACTGGGTAAGTTATCCTTTCTAAGGCATTGCCTTTGAGACCCAGGGCCTCCTGCAATTTTCAGGGTGTCCTGTGACAGCCCTAACCTGTTACTACGACAAGGACCTGCCTTGTCCAGTGGGAACCCTGTTGCATGGGAATCAAGATTCACTAGACTCTGTATAGGTTAAATGAGGTTTACTGGGAGAGATTACACTTACACGAGAGCAGGTGGCTGCCACAGGCTCCTGATGTGTTCTGGGCCACTAAGAAAAATGGACAGAAAAAAAAACTAAAGAAAATAAAAGTCCCCAACTAAGTGAGGAGGGTTATGTGAGGTTACATGATCAGGAGCCCAAACCCAGGAGCAACTACAACAGCATTGGCAGCTATGCCCTTAGCCCATGGTCACAGGATGTGCTCTGGCCATGGAATCCCAGAGCATATGTGTTTTAATTAATTCTACCTAACTAAAGGCAGTTATTGTCTTTTCAAGGCCTTGCCTTATAACTTTGTATGAAAAAATGGTATGCTATAACTATGTATAAAGACTTACTGTGCTAAATAATCTCTGTAACTATGGGAACCCTACTGAGACTTACAGTCTCAGGGCTTACCCACCTTCTTCTCAAGGCCTTCTCTTTCTGATAACCTTTGGTATGCTAAGTAATCTCTTTATCCATGGGAACCCTGCAGACTTGGACATGCAGACTCGGGACCCCCCCCTCCTCCCACTCTTTTTTGTGGCTCAGGGCTTCAACTCTCCTGACAAAGTTGAGCCCTAGCTAGCTGGTTTTCTGGAAATAAACAGACCTTCTTGACCTTGCATTCAGTGTCGTTAAGCTCCTTGAAGCCTTGGGGTCCTCTCTGAGTGGGCACAACAGTTCCAGCTCCAAGGATCCCCAGGCTGTTTTCCATCACTCATCCAGCAGCAAGAGAGAGTGAGCCTGTGTCCAACCCAGCCTAAATCCACCCCTCCCACCTCACATACCCACCCATGACCATGCCCAAGTTGGCATGGTCAGCACCACAGGTGCTACGTAGTTAGATCTCTTGCTACAATTCCCCTTTTTGGTCTAAAGAAAAAATTTAGCCTTGATACAAAACTATACACAAAGATAGCAAATATCAAGTATGTGCTAGAAGAAGGAAAAGTAAGAACATGCACCGTTAAGACCCATTGCCAGTGAGGCAACAAGAGTAAATGGCAAGAACTACATATCCAGTCCTAGGGTAAATACATAGCAGAGATTACTATAGAGTCATCCTAAGCTGGAAAGTTTAAGTCTTGTACCTAATGTTTCTATCTAGGGTGGAAAAACAATAATCTTCAACCTCATCAAAGACCTAAGAAGGAATATAACAATATTAGGGTAGGCAGGAAGTGCAGGTGAGCAACTTCCAAAGGTACAGAGAAGACAGAGACAGCAGGCTACCTGGACAGTCTCACAGCAGCATAGGGGCAACCAACTTTGGCTAAGGCCTAGAGGAACAAATTGACCAATACAGAAGCAAGGAGGTATAAAGGCTATCTTACCATGACATGGAAAAGTTCAGGAGTCTTCAATGTTTATCTCCTGCAAGCACAGTAGGACAGTATGTCCAAAGTCGGTGGTCGAGGTGGGGGCAATTCTTTGCCCAAGAGGCCATTAGCTGGGGAGAGAATGGACTCCAGAAGGAGTGACATTGGTACCCTACATATTCTTGGGAATAGCTTGGTGCTGTCAGGATCAATTATGTCTCATGTCAACAGAGTACTAATATTAAAACATTTAAATGCCATATTCTATAGGTCTATCAAGTGTTTGAAGATCAAAATCTATGTCTGACTAATCCCTTAGGCATAAGGAATGTGGGTGAAAATATATGTAATTCTTAGGAACCTAGTTGTACAATGGTTTAAGCTTCCCAAAATAATTTAGCAAGGACCATAATTATGGCTATATAACTTCACACACACACATATATGTTAATCTCTAAAACAGAGGTAGAATTGAAGTGTCTTAATCAGAGGTAGAACTGCATAGTGCAACATGATAAAAATATCCTAAATTGTGTCAATATATAAAATATCTTAAACATAAAAGCATATATACATAGAATATTATAAGGACATTTGTGTACCAAACATCATAAACAGAAGGAACACCTTACACAATATGACAAAAATCTAATATACAAATTATCCAGGAAAGGAATACAAACTTGATTGTGCATAAGTTATACCATATGAAAATCTATAACAATGTAAGTTGCCTATAGCTAATAATTACTAAGGTAGTTCAGAAGAAGATAAAGTAATCTACTTATAACCCATCCTATCCGTACCTCTACCATGCATATCCTACACTTATCTAAAAGAGATACTTGAATCTAGACACCTCCTTCCATACCCAACCCCAAACAATTAAAAACCAACCATATGCAGGTACAATTTATCCCTTAATGCCAACAGTAGGGAAAGGGGGCATTGTATTCTTAGAATTACTTCCTGCTGAAATGGGACAATAACAATAACTCCATGGGATCCTGTAGGGAAAATTTTTTGAGTAATGAATGTTTTGGGAGGACTAGCTGTAACATTTGTACCTACTCGCTGTATAGCGGGAGATGCTTGACTGAAGTTCTTATCTGAAGCTCTGGCCAGAGTGTAATAAGAAGGTGAACCATTTCAGCTAGCCAGTCTGGAGTTGTCTAGAGTAATATAGTCTGAAAACAGTTTTATAGTGATATTTGTCAGTTCAAAGGTATCAAATTGGAACAAGTGGAATTGGTGATATAGGGCCCCATTTTCTTTCTGGAGAGTTCAAAGATTGTGGTTAGAAAATGTTTTGTTTGCTATGGAGGACTTAATCATTAATATCAACACAGAAATTTCAACTTTGATAGGTATGCAAACCAGGAAAGGCAACAATAAGGAAGAAATTAAATATGATGGAAATTAGGCTTTCAGAGAAAGAACCAAGTTTAGCCAAATGACAGTGCCTAGATTTTGTTTTCTTCTGTCTTACACCAATTGGCTTCTTGACATAATACAGAAACTCTGAATTTTATTTTAACAATATACTTGGATTTAGAGGATGAAAGTCAAATCCAACTCCAAAGCCAGCACTGATTTGAGTGAACTGGGACTAAAAGAGTATTATGAAGTAAAGAGAAATAGATTTTTGTATAGAAATAGTTCTAGAGTTAGATATTGGTACCATATATCTGATTCTCCTTTGTTTGAATTTTCTTTTTGGATAGATATCTTCTCTTCTTTAGGCATCTACACATTCAGTACCTGTTTGTCTTTTGGAGATAGGTTTTCCTGTTAAGACAAGAACAAAACATTCCCCCTACCTTTGTCCTTGTGAGGTCTCCAAACAGCTCATATGAAATCCCTTGCTGGATGGCCTATCATTTCTCCTCATCAAGAGGTTTCTCCTGTTCCAACTGAATCTTGATCAGTTTTGATGATATCCAAAGCTTTTCTTCTCCTGCAAACACAAAAGTGAAACCCCTACCCCAATGTAACACATATCCTGGTTTCCATACTGAGGTCAATATATCCTTGAAGTACACCGGCTGATTTAGTTCAGAAGTTTTTTCTATTGTCCAGCATCTTTCTGCAGCTGTTTTTTCTTTCTCAATAGCATTAAGAAAGTTTAATGTTAGTAAAACATTATGTAATCTGTATTTGGGGGTCTTTGTTCACCCTGCCTGTTTATAGAGCATTTCCTTTAAAGTGTGATTAGATCTCTCAATCACTGCTTATCCTGTAGGATTGTGTGGTATACCAGTTATGTGCTTTATGTTATAATATTTTTTTAAAAACTGTTCCAATTTGCTGAAACATTGTCAGTTTTTATTTGTGTGGGAATATCCATAATGGCCATTACCTCTAATAGGTGTGTGATAACAGAATCAGCCTTTTCAGAGCTAAGAGCAGTGGCCCATTGAAATCCTGAAAATGTGTCTGTTGTATGGTGCACATATTTTTATTTTCCAAATTCTGTAAAATGAAACTTCCATTTGCCAAATTTCATTTCTATGTGAACCTTTGGGATTACTACCTGATGGTAATGGACTTTGGTTATAGAATGAACAAGCAGGACATTTTTTTTTACTGTTTTCTTAGTTTGTTGCCAAGTGGTAGAAAACCCCCTTTTTGAATCCGCTAAGGAGTGTGTGTGTAACCACTCACCTGCCAAATCAACTAGCACTGAACATGGATGGCGCTAGAGAGTCAGGCCCATACCCTGCCATTTCCAGCAGTCAGACCAGGATGGGAGTGACCATGAGTGCCATCTGAGAGCATTGTTTTCATGAAACATGTTTTTTTTCTAATTCAGTTTGATTTGCTCTCATTTAGAGTGCTGCATCGGCAGAGAGGCATATAGGGGTGTAGAAACTTTTCAATAAGTAGTGAAGTAATGAAGTTTTGATGATTAATGAATGTTCTGACTGGCCATTTCTTGCATCCACAGAGCCAGGAATCAAGAATCTGTATAAAGAACTGAATTTATCATGAGACCAAATTACAGTAGTTACACTAGTTTCAGCAAAATAGAACTGGATAAAATGGTGTGGCCTGAATAAAAGAACTGTTACTTTACAGGCTTAAGATGTAAAGCCTGAGAGAAAAATTGTGTTACTAGTACTTAAAAATGTAAGCCTAAAAATATTCTGGAGAGGCCAGGCATTGCTGTCTCACGCCTTTAATCCCAGTGCTCAGGAGATAGAGGTGGGTGGATCTCTGTGAGGTCAGGACCAGCCTGGTCTATACAGGGAGTGCCAGGATAGGCTCCAAAGCTAAACAGAGAAACCCTGTCTCAGAAAACCAAAAGAAAAAATATTCTGGGGAAATTGAAGGTGATAGCCACTGTTAACTTGTAACAATTACTTTCCACTTAGAGCCAACAGTCTGGCAGCTACTGTGTACAGAGGTAAACCTTTAACAATTGCTTCCTGCCTTATACCCAATCAGCTACAATGTCCAAAGATTAACCTCTAAGGATTGCTTCCTGTCATATAGCCAGGTAGTTATGGTAGACAAAGGTTAGCTTCTAAAAATTGTGCCTATATGACTCCCTGTGTTACATTCCCTTAACCTTTAACTATCCTCCAGTGTGACCCTCTGCCTTGCATTCTTCCAGGGACAGCAGTTTCAACATAGCCACAGGCTTTCACAAATATCTTAAGATAGCCAGGCATATTCTCAACTCATTTAGTTAGACTGTGATTAATTTAAAATAAAACTGTCAATGTTTTCCATGTTGATTCTACTTTGTTGCTTTTTATTACATTTTATTTATTTTGCATTATATGTACATTAATACTCTTATCACATCTGTTGCACAAGTATGTGGAAATGAGAGGACAACTTCCAAAGTTCAAGAGACCAATTGTCTCTTACCATGTGTGTTCTGGGGATTGAACTCAGGTCACCAAATTTGGGGGTAAGTGTCTTTATGCACCAAGGCATCTCATGACTCCATTTTCTTTGTTTCTTTAATGATTTTTTCCATAGAATCTGCTCTCTACTTTACAATATTCATTATGGAGACATATTTGAGTTTTGGGCACGGTGGGGTGTGTCTCCCAGGACTTGTAAGGCTGGTGCAGAAGGATTGCAGTCTAAAGTCAGTTTAGGGCATGTTGTCTGTCCAGACCAGACTAGAACACAAAGAAAAGGGAAGTCTCAACCAAAAGAAAAAAAAGAACACATTTGATTTCCAGGCCATTTTTCTCCTTCTCTTGCTGTTTTTTAATGCTCTCCTTTTCTGAGTTATATGAAATGTTCTGGATTGAGTTCCAAAAGAGAAATAACCTACTTAGGCTAGCAAGATGGCTAAGTTGGATAATGGTGCTTGATCACAAATCTGAGAACTTGATGTGGGTTAGGACCCATAGGAAAGAAGGAGAAATTGACTTCTGCAAAATGTCCTCCTCTAACACACACACATACACACACACACATACACGCACGCACGCACACACGGATGCACACCAGCAACAGCAGCAACAAGAACAAATATGTAAAAATGTTCAAAGTCCAGTTGGACAGCTTGACTTTCTTCTATATATCATACATAGATGAGGGAATTTTTACTATCTCCCCTATTGGAGTCTAATGACTCTAGTGGCAATGATATAATCCCTTATCTATTGATCCTTTTTTACTTATTCACTGAATGGAGGGACTTTGATCTTGGTTGGCTTGGGGTTAGCGTCTACAAACATTTATGTAGCACATTTTCAAGCTTGTTGCTTGGAGAAATTGAAGATCCCTGCCCTTTGATTGTCAGTGGTTTTGTTTTCTAGGCACATGCTCTAGCAGGCCTCAGTTCACTTTCTCTAACTGACCTAAGTGCCCAGGTGACAAATCTACTGGCCACTGTCCTTGCATTTCTGTCAAAGAAAAGTATGGGTAGAGTCCTGGCTGGATTCTCTCAGAGAGACATGTTCAGTTGTCCAGAACACATATCCATTTGTTGTTGAAGCTCACCTCTGCTTTGCTATTTGACATGGCTGCCTCTTGAAGAGTTTTTGGACAGCACTACTGGGAAATACCTTCAACTCCTTTCCAGAAATGTCCTTTCTTAGTCAGTGCACTGATCTACTTGGCTCCTATGGACTATACCCTATAGAAATTTACCATAAAGTTCTGGAGCCAAGGATATGAATGCTGACATCTACAGTCAAATTGTACAGTATTTTTCCCATTTTAAATTCTGTGGCCAATTTATTGATAATTCTGAGTGTAGAGTTATTTAAACGCATGCCTGTTGATTATGGTCTACACAGAAGAGTCAGGATATGAGAAATTATTGATGGGTCAGATTAGAAAGGTGATTTATTTACTGTCACCACTAGGTGGTGCCACTAATTGGTGAAAATAATATGATTGTTCTTTCTGGCCAACCAAGAATCACCCACAGCTTTGTGTTGCACATGAATGAACAAGTGCATATGTCCATGAATGTGTGCATATATAAGTAAGGGTCTCATGAGTCCCCACAGTGCAATATCGGCTTCAAACTGTACTTGTGCAAAGAAAGACATGTGTTGAGTTACCTCACTCAGGATGGTTGACTATATCATCTTAATGTCACAAATTCTGAACATAGCTCCTGCAGGTGATCACAACTATTAAAATTTCAAGTGTCAACAGGGTAATTGCCATGTCATTATCGAAGGATGGTTTTCCACAATGTTCCACTCCATCCTCTGTTCTTATATTCTTTCTGTATCCTCTATTCTGTAATGTTCCCTGGGTATTAGAGGGAATGTTGCAGAAACTCATTTAAGTCAGCCTCTCTTCACTTGTACAATACAAGCCCCTCATTACCCAAAGTAGCTTCCCTGGCCAATGACAATAGCAACTATAACCTGTCAACATAAACACATAAGTTTATAAGATAGCTTGATAGATGGTCATTCCTGTTCAGCAAAACAATTGTAGTACCTTCCTCACATGATCTTTTGACACCTCCCCTTCCCCGCCAATAATGGGATATATTCCCTCTCAGAGGAGTCCTTACATGCAACTGGAAAGTAGTTGTTTGAATCCACCCTATTTTTCTCACTATTGTATCAACAGCGCATTTTATCTGACATGTTGATAATAAAGGTTCACAGCCAATTCTCTCCCAGTAGCGTATGCAATACCTTCTGATTTTACAAGTTAGGCAGTAGGGAGAAAGCTTCCATATCAGCCCCAGCTTGTTTTCGCCATGTACTGCAACCAAAGTGTGGTTTGTAGCAATAGAATCTGACCATCTAGTTCTTCGTTAGATGACCAGCAGCAATGGCAGTAACCTACTTTGTTTTCAGGACCTTGGAAGTCCCACTGATTAATTTAAATGGGACTAGTGATACTAGAATTTTAATTTATTAACCTTGTGGCTTGTTGCCCCACCCATGAGGACACCCTCATTCAAACTCTTTATCTTAATGTTTGTAGAGGCATTTTTTTTATTCATCTGTGTGTCATCTGTACCTTACTGTTGGGGCCCATAAAGATGGCTCTGCTTCATCTTGGCTCAAGGTCACAGAGTTCAAAACTGTCCCTAGTAAGTCATAAAACCTAAAGTCAAAGGTGTGGGGCTACTGTAGAATGTTTGATCTTGGCCTTGGGTGTCTTATCTAAACAATAGATTTGGTATGCGGTGTGGTTACTCTTGACCCTCAAGGCCAGATAGAGAGAAACTGAATCTGAGGAGTGGTTACCAAATCCTTAGAGAATTGAAGAAGAAAGTCTGTTCTTTACACATGATACCGTTTTGGTTAAGGTTTTTAAGAATGGTGAAGAATAAACTCGGGGCATTCAGTATTCACTGATTTGCCCTCCTGATTCTATTCTGTGTCTCTGTCTTTTCTCTTGATGTCTTTAGCTAGCCTTTCTCAATCCCCCTTTCAAGTATGAACTGTGAACAAGTTGACTGGCCCCGACTGTAACCCCACAAACACAGGCTCCTACATATGGTGCAGCAACATGGGGCTATTACACAGGGCAATTACTCATGGCACCACAACACGGACCTGAGCACGGGGGATAGAAGTGATGGACACTGCAGAGGAACACTCACTGCTGGTGTATAAGTGTGAAGAGAGTGCTTGGATTGAAAGACCCCAAGAGGGATACTTTCACTGAAGGGAGACCTGAACCCAAGGAACAACGAGACCACGAGCTTGGATGCAACAGCAAAAGGCTTTATTGATAATACACGGGTACCCGGGGCATCTCAGTCTCGGGAACTGAGAGCCCCGAGCTGGGGACTCAGGGGTTCTTTTATAGCAAAAAGCGCAGTACAGAAGCGAGAAGCCTAGTTACAGGACCCTGATTGGGCAATTTAAATGAGGCTGGGGCTCAGAACGAGGGCAATTGAGGTTTTGCTTGGAACTCAAGTCTCGGCCTTGGCCCTATCTGAGGAACAATAGGTCTCTGTGCTTGCCCAATCTTGCTGGGCTGGCTATGCAGACAGCAGACACCTGTGTCCCTGGGCAGAGTTCCCTTCTGATAGTAGTGACTATTCAGCCATTCAGCCATGAGGACCTTGAGCTGAGCTCCCTTCTGATAAAAAAAATGACTATTCAGCTGAGCTGTGGGGGAAACGGAATTTTCCATAAGCCTCAGCTGCCTGTGTAGACTGGGCCGGGGTCTTTCAGGATAAGAGAAGAAGGGCGGTGAGTTAACATCTGAAGTAAAACTGTATGTCACTGTAGATCTGAAGCAGAAAAATACTAGTCAGATGATAAAGAGGTGAACTGAGGTGAGTCAAACCTTGTGAGTAAAATGTATATGATTGAAGACACTTAAAGAGGTAAACTAAACTCAAAGGCTTTACTTCTAATAATTTACACTGGGAAAAAATTGTATACATATAACAAAGCCTTAAGTTCCCATTCAACTCTTATTATTCATACTAGAGAAAAATAAAGGGAACAGACCCTAACTCAGCCCCCTGCTTTAACAGGCATGACAGGCTACAGAACAGACACGTAGGCCTCTAACACAAGGAAACTCCAGATCCTCTGGCCTTCCAGAGCCTAGTGCCAAAACTGAACACAAAGGAAGTCCAGACCGCCTCCTCCCCTCCAGCCTCCTAGATACTTGGTTCCTGGGAACTGTTTGGCCACAAAAGAAATTCCAGGGGAGACCAAAACCTCCTCTGTAGTCTCCAGGATATAGTTCTGAAAACTATTGGTATCTATGAATAACAGGCCACCTGCAAGTAACAAGACAAAGCCATAGAAACCACAGAATGTTCCCTCTCAGCACTGACCAATGAGAATAAATGGTACACAGACATTTCATGCCAAAATATGACTTTGAGAAATCCTCCTAATTGTTCCCAAATGTCAACCAATCAGAAACCAACCCATACCTACTAATGTAATCCTATAACTTTTGTCTTTAAAACCTATAAATAGACAGGGAACTTCACTCCCTCTGGAGAATGCTATGTTGGTGTTCCAGATGGGATCCCTGTCATGGTTGGATGAACAATAAAACCTTGCTTTTGCAGTTTGGTGGGTGTGTCTTCCTGGTAGTCTCTGGGAATCTTCGCAACTTGGGCACAGCAATATGAAACAGAAAAATATTAGTATTTATATTTAGTTGTGTATATTTTAATAGCTAGGAGAACCAGAGTACAGCAGAAACAAGTACAGAAATTTTTAGAATTTGTAAATTTTCTAAGTATCCTTCCCTCTCACATAATTCACCACCACAGATGTCTCAGAGCTGTGCTGGGGCTTGGGGAAGCGAAGATTCGACCCTCCATGTGCCCTAGGTCAGTGGGTACCAAGAACTCAAAGTTGCTACAATGGTGACCATTGATTTGTCAAGAATCTGTGGATATATATGACCTGCAGTGGGCCTGCCCAGTCCCAGAGAGCAAAGACAAGCTGAGGCCTCATGATGGTACAGTTCCTGAAGGGAAGGCCAAGCCTAGAAGCCACAACCTTGGGTGCTTCCCACATGGCTGCTGCCAAGACAATTGTATGGAAAATGCTAACTAGTGCAGCCTACAGAAACTGCTTTATGATCTTTTAGAAAGAAAGCAGATATCTCTGATTGTTTCCAAATCTGTTCAGATTTTGGACCCTCATACTCAAGCATTAGCTATAGCTGCTGCATTGAAAGAGATTTCAGTTAAAGATATTTTATTCCAACTAACTAATTATGGCCTAGGGAAAAGGAGGGCTGAAGGATGTATGTATGTTCTGTATGGTGTGACCACACATGAGTGTGATTGTGATTGCCTGAATCCTAACAAAAGGAACTCCTTTAAATTTCTTTGAATATAGTCAAAAAGGGCACCAGATCAGACAGCATCCTAACAGGAAAGTTTGGAGAGCTATGCCTCCCATGCCAGCCCCCAGAGCCAGATGGCGGAAAATGGCCAAAGCCAGCATCATGGCCTGAGAACCAAAGGAGCAAGGAGCCTGTATGGATGATTCAATAGCCTTTAAGAGAGGAGAGGATACAGAAATTCTCCTATTTTTGTGGTTAGGGTTATTTTTACTCAAACCACCCCAGAAGGTGGTAACAAAATTGTGATGATGGCCCAGTGATGCACTGTAACTCTTGGTGGTACATTAAAAATAGTAACTCCATGAGTAAAACCCCCATGGGCTCAGGTCAGATGTTTCTATGGATTCCTCCAAAATGGTCTTGACCCCTTTGCTCATATTATTGCTCTTTCTTTTCTTTGACTAGATTCTGGGAGCTCAATCCAGTGCTTAATTAGTGATTGATGGGGGACATCCCAACCTATTGTGAGTGGGGCCATCCTAGGACTGGTGTTCCTGGTTTCTTCAAGAAAGCAGGCTTGCAAGCCATGAGGAGAAAACCAATAAACAACACTTCTCCATGGCCTTTGCATTCGCTCCTACTTCCAGGTCCCTGCCCTATTTGAGTCCCTGCTATGACTTCTCTCATTTTCATTAATGGACTGTTAGGTAGCATAAGTATAAGATGAAATAAATGTTTCTCTCCCTTAGAAACATGGTGTTTCATTACAGCAATAATAACCATAATAATGACAATGTCTCCATGTTTTGTGAGTTGCCGGGCGGTGGTAGCACACGCCTTTAATCCCAGCACTCGGGAGGCAGAGGCAGGCGGATCTCTGTGAGTTCGAGACCAGCCTGGTCTATAAGAGCTAGTACCAGGGCAGCCTCCAAAACTACACAGAGAAACCCTGTCTCGTAAAAAAAAATTGTAATGGTAACTGAGAAGGTTAGAAACTTTATATCTCTGTGAAATTGGAGCTATTGGCAATTGTGTGCTGTCTGACAGAGTATTGAACCCCTCAGGTGGGGGAAGCCACATTTCAACCTTTCACTAGTTGATTTCAGCCTTTTTAGTCCTTTTAGTTTGTATTCACTTGAATAGATTTTTTTTTTGGTTTTTCAAGACAGGGTTTCTCTGTATTGTTTTGGAGGCTGTCCTGGAACTTGCTCTGTAGAACAGGCTGGCCTCGAACTCACAGAGATCCACCTGCCTCTGCCTCCCGAGTGCTGGGATTAAAGGCATGTGCTACCAACGCCCAGCCTTTGAATAGATTTTTATGACTGTCCTTATTTGTTATTTTCATTTATTCCACAATACCTTCTATGCTATTTCTTTTATCTTTAACTCACATACTTTGCCTCTTATTCTTATTTGCCTCATTTCTCCCTTTCCCACTCACTCCTCTATTTTTTAAACAATATCCTAGTGCCTATCTGTCTCAGAACCTTTTGGAAGCATAATTAAAGTAAAAACAACTGAACAAGGTAGTCACTGTCTTTGAGTTGAGTACTCACTGTGAACAAATGAGACTCCAATGTAGTTGCTGATTATTATGTTAAGTGTGCCACAACCAGAAGACAAATAACCATGTGTCTTTTCTATTATAATTACTCTAGATTTAAGTGTGTGTGTGTGTGTGTGTGTGTGTGTGTGTGTGTGTGAGTGAGTGTGTGCTTGGGAAATTAAAGTAGAAAACTGTCTAGAGGAAGGGAAGAACTGGATATCTAAAGGAATGGGGAGGAGGATAAGAGAAAACAATGAAATAAAACATTAAGGCGAAGAGTGGACTACATGGAAGGAGAAAGGAAGCCAGCAAGGGAGCCAGGATGATGATGAAAGATGTAGATAGCTCAGATAAATAAATAAACAAACAAACAAGCAAACATCTCCACCCAAAGTCATGAGAATCTAGTTTTAGTTCCTAATTCTCTTCTATTTTAATCTGCTTTATCAAAAAAAATCAGGGGTGGGGATGGGAGATGAAAAGTGATGTACAGGTTTAGATAGATGACTAAGTGGTTAAGAGCACTGACTGCTCTTCCAAAAGGCATGGGTTCAATTCCCAGCACCCACATGAACTTTTCTCTGGCCCATCTAGGTCCTACCATGCTTCTCTGCCCCAATTAAACACATGGACATTTTATGAGTATAAAGATGTTGACCTTTTGGCTAAGGTTTCTTATTTGCTAACTCAGTATTAATTATTAACCCATTTCTAATAATGTACGTATTTCCCCGTGGCCTTATCTTACCGGAGAAAAAGTCTGGAACTCTTTCTCTGTTGGGGTCTACATCACTTCTGTTTCATGTCTCTGAAGAGAAGAAAAGAAGAGAAGAGAAGAGAAGAGAAGAGAAGAGAAGAGAAGAGAAGAGAAGAGAAGAGAGTGATTTACTGCTTGTCCCTGCTTATATACTAATTTTCCATGCTATGTCACTTCCTGCCTGGATCACAAGGTGACTTCTCTTTACTGCATTTCCCAGAATCCTCCTCAACTCCTAGTCCCTGCTTCCAGATTGGCTAACAGTGCTTTAATCATCAACCAATAAGACAAACATATACATAGAAGAACATTCCCCATGACCCACATGCCAGTTCCCAACTGTCTGTAACTCCAATTCCAGGGGATGTGACACCCTCACATGGATATATATGCAGGCAAAACCCCAATGTATATAAATAAGTGAATAAATAAATAAACAATGTTTTTTAAAGAAAAATGATGTACTAATGATCCAACATCAACCAATCAGTTTTGTGTTGAATTTTGTTTCCATGTCATTATCTCCCAGACCCTTCTGTTTTTCCCCTGCTAAATAGGAACTCTTGTTCTATTTTGGAGAAGTTGAACATTGTTGGTTAATGTATTGTAAGTAAAGGCCAATTCAAACTATGAATAAATACTGTAGTGCTGCCTCATAAAAAATGTGTATATTGGAATATAGAATAGAGTTGTGGAAGGGAAGAAGTTCATAAAATACTCATAATAATTATGAACTGATAAAAAAATCCAACATTAAGCTGATTCCCTTAAAGAAAGAATATATACTATATACTGTACACTAAAACTGTGAAACAGAAATCATTTTACTTGTGACTACTCTTTACTTATTTTTAGTTTAATTATTATACTTTTATTATTTAAAACAATTTTTAAATTTAAATATATTTGATCATGTTTTCCCCTTCCCCAAGTCCTTCCAGACCCTCTCCCCTTCACTACCCAACCAATTTTAAGTTCTTTCTCAAAAACAAACAAAAACCAAGAAAACAAGATAAAACCACACCCAAATGAGAATACAACAATAACAACACTCCCACCAACTGTAACCAAATAAAAGCACACAAAAAAACCTGTGGAGTCAATTGCATGCTGGTCATCTATTCCTAATCATTAGACCTATCCTGGAGTGGTTGATAGACCCAACGTTGCTTTATTAGGGAAAACTGATTTTCCCTCTCCCAGCAGGTGTAAGTAAAGTTCAATTGCTAACTATCATCTTGACATTGGACAAGACAAACCAACAGAAAGAAAAGATCCCATGAGAAGGCATGAGAATCAGAAACCAGTTTGTTCATATACTCGGTAATCCCATAAAAACACTAAACTGGATGCCATAATATATAAGCAGAAGACCTGGTACAGACCAACGTGTGCTCTATTCATGCTGCATCGGTCTCTGTGAGTTCAAATCTATTTTGCTTGTGTTGATTTAGAAGGTCTTGTTTTCTTAGTATCTTCCATTCCCTCTTTCTCTTATACTATTTCTGCCTCCTCTTCCTTGAGGTTCCCTGAGCTCTGAGGGTAGGGCATTAATGGATATATCACATTTTGTGCTTTGTTTTTCCAAGATCTGTCAATCTGTAAATACTCCTGGCTTCTGCAGGAAGAAGTTTCTTTGACACTGATTTATGAGTATAGCAAAATATCATTGGGAGTCCATTTTAGCACCATATTTTTCTGTTTTGAACAGGATTGTTTGTTTTTATCCTGGTCTCTGAGCTGTCTAGTCTAAGGTTCTTGGTCACCTAAGCAATGTTGGATTCATTTCATGGAATAGCCCTTAAATCAATCAACTTATTGGTTGGTTACTCTCACAAACTTTGTGACACCATTTCCCTAGAATATCTTTCAGACAGTACACAATTGTAGAAAAAGGGTTTGTGGCTGGCTTGATGTGTACATTTTTTCTCTTTTTTTCTTCATAATGTGTAAAGTAGCTTCCTGTACCAAGGGCTAAAGGCTCTACGTATGCACTAGTTTGACATCTCCATATTCAATGAGTTATGTAGATGTCTTCAGCGATGAAGCCTTCCTATCACTTTGTAGAGAGCAAGCTATAGACTTGGAAACACCTGTGCTATTTGGGGATTCCCATGGGTCCCCTTTGGCTAACAACTCTATTAGATGTAGCCCAATCTCAGTACTGGAAGCTTTGTTGGATGACAAAGATGGCCAGTTGGGACACTATCTCCCTCATTATTTGGTGGTTTCATTTAGATTGCCTTCACCTTTTAAGATGTTTCTACTATATTGGGTTTTCATACTACATCTAATATGCACCTTAATTTTAGATGTTTCTCCCTGTATTTTCTCCTACAACCCTCCTCTCTCTTCCCCTTCCTCACTTAACCCTCTCATTACTGCCCCCCATTAATCCATAACTGCCTATTTCCTTTTCCTGACTTTCCAGAGCTATCCATTCCTCTAGTTTCTTACTCTATATCTACTCTCTGTAGTTCTATAGATTGCAGTTTCTTTACCATTGGTTTAACAGCTATTTCAACATATATGCAAATACATACCACATTCATCTTTCTGAGTCTGGGACACCTCACTTACTTTGATTTTTTCATATTTCATTCATTTGCCTAAAAATTGCATGATGGTCATTTTTAAAGGCTGAGTAACACTCCATTGTGTAAATATACCACATTTTCTTTATCCATTCTTATGTTGAGAGATATCTAGGTTGTTTTCAATTCTAGCTATTAAGAATAGGGCAGCAATGAACATGATTGAGCAAATATCTGTGGTAAGATAAAGCATCCTTTGGTTATATGCCCAGCAGTGGTAAAGCTGGATCTTGAAGTACATTAATTCTCTTCTTTCTGAGGAAGGGCCACATTAATTTCCACTTTTGTTTTTGATCTTAGGTATTCTGACAGGCATAAGATAAAGTTGAAAAGTAGTTTTGGTTTTCATTTCCCAAGGATGGCCACGGATGTTGACCAGTTCTTTAAGCAGTTCTCAACCATCTGAATTCATCTATTGAGAATTCTGTCTCGATCTATACCCCCATGTTTTCATAGTATACACCTTCTTTAGTTCCTTCTATATTTTGGATATTTGTCCTCTATCAGATGTGTAGTTGGTAAAAATCTTTTTTCCATTGTGTAGGTTGATGCTTTGTCAGAATGATAGTGGCTTTTCTCATGCATAAGCTTCTCAGTTTCATGAGGTCCCATTTGTTAATTGTTGATGTTAGTGTCTGTGCTGATAGTGTTCTCTTCAGAAAGTCTTTTTCTGTGCCAATGAATTCAAAGTTATTCTCCATTTTCTCTTCTATCAGGCTCAGTGTACCTGGTTTTATGTTGAGTATTTGGTCCACTTGGACTTGAGATTTGTTCAGGGTCATCAATCTGAATACATTTGCATTCTTATTTGTGCAGCCATACAGTTACACCAGTGTTGTGTTGAATATGCTGTTTTTCCTCCACTGTGTATTTTTCCCTTATTTATCAAAAATCAAGTAGCCATAGATGTGTGGTTTTATATCTTTGTCTTAAATTAAATTCCATTGATTAACATATTTGATTTTGCTCCAATACCATGCTGTTTTTATTATTATAGCTTTGTAGTACACTTGAAATTGGGGATTATGACACCTCCAGCAATTATTTTATTTTTCAGGATTGTTTTAGTTGTCCTGGAATTTTTGTTTTTCCATATGAAGCTGAAAATTGTCCTTTAATAATCTGTGAAGAATTGTGTTGAAATTTTAATAAACATTGCATTGAATCTGTAGATTGCTTTTGGTAAGATGGGTGATTTTTACTATATTAATCCTACCAATCTATGATCAGGAGAGATCTTGCCATCTTCTGATATCTTCATCAATGACTTGAAGTTTTTGTCATACAAGTATTTCACTTGCCAGCTTAGATATACTCCAAGATATTTATATTATTTGACTGTATTGTGAAAAGTGTTGTTTCCCTGATTTCTTTCTCAGACTATTTGGAGTATTCTTTAATGTATTTGATTTTTGCTTACAAAATGATACTATTTAGTACACTTGAGTCATAGGACATGGAGAAATGAAACTGCTACTGACCTGGAAGATTCATCTTGACTAAATAGCTTCCTAGTGGTGGAAGGTTCTATTTATAATACTATGGGGAAAGACAGAAGATACAACAACTGGCTTTCAAGATCTGCTTGCTAGTGTAATAGTGGCATAGATATTATAGGAATAAATCAAGAACTTTCTGCTTGGACTTAACACCTACTCCACAATATGGAACTCATGCCTGTTAACTGGGTCAGTACCCGTAACTGGCTACATCATAGGGCCTGGTTGATAGAAGTTTCTTTTGCAGTACATGATTTAATAATATAGAGAACCAAATATAATAATATAGAGAACCAAAAGTCATCAATAAACAGAGAATATGAGACTGTGGAATACTCAGCTCTAAATAGAATATCCATATCATACACTGTCACCCAAGGCTCAGGGAATAATCCCAGAAGAAGGGACAGAAAGATTATAAGAGCAAGAAGTACTGGGCATCTGCAGCAGTGCAGTATTTGCTGTAAATTAAAGGACTGCTGCACACATAAATTCACAATAGCTGTAAACACATGTATATAACCTACACAAAATTAAACCATCCGCCACTCCATAATGGACAGAGAAGGAGCTCAAGAACTCCCACCCATAGCTGAAAAGCTTTTGAAAATTGATACGTGCAAGGGGAAATAGAGGAAGTTTTCATCAGGCATGTAACCTATGAAAGGCTCTCATGCATATACATGTGACACTATATGAATTTTGAAGGAAAATGGTGGAGGAATATAAGAAGATTTGGAAGTGGTTGAATGTAGGGTGGATTTGATCAAAATTTATATGTATGTGTGACTTTTGAAACAATAAATATATAATTTTAAAGTCTTACTGCTGTCTACATAACTGATGATCATGGTGTGGAGTATTAGCTGTAGAAGAAATATACAGGAAGAATGTTAACTTCAAGTGCTTCAAAATTAAATCACTAAATACTATGAGGTTATTTCTAGTATTATTTGAATTCTACTGGCTCGTAATATAACTTTTACTTTCATTTTTAATGCTATTTTATGTCCTTTAATTTCATGATTAAAACAGAAAACTATGTGAATTACTCTAAGAATGACTGAATGAAGTTACTTAATAAATTCTTATATAAGTTCCAAAGACATTTATTTATATATTATTTATTTGACTTACTTCCTGTAATTACATCTTATACAATACTTATATACTTATATACAATGTTCCTTGAGTTAGAATGAATTTTAGAGCATATCTAAAGAGAGAAGAAATCTCCCACCCTCTGTTTAGTATCTGTTAATTGTACATAAGAAACATTTCCACTGAGAATTCCAAGGAATTCTCTGTGCTAACACACGCGAGAGAGGGATAAATGAATGACCTGGTTGCAAACAATACCTCAGAGGTTTGATGAAATGCATACAGTAACATACTCACAAACTGTGGGTGATACTTCTACTACCAGCTGCCTGATGTAGGTTGTATCATACTTGTGTCAACTGTAAACGTGAGTTCTGAAATTTGTGATTGAGTATGTACCTATGGAAAACAGTTGCTCTGTTCTCTAAAACATGAAAGATTTAAATGAATCTCTTCACAATTTCACTCCAATAGAAAATATAAGAATAAGACAAGTGAAATGACATTTTGTTTTAAAGACCATGAGATCTCAAGGAAGGTATAAAAATCTGTGGCTACTCACGTCTAACATGTACATGAACAACATACCTTATTTTACCTCAGAAAACCTTCTTGAAAATTAGAAATATTTTGCTCAGTAGTTTTAGAAATAACTAGTTTCCTGTTTGATTTTTTCTGTTTCTTAATCTTAAAATTTGATAAACTTAAGCAAATTGTTTTTTGACATATACTGAATACTTGAATGAAGTGCAAAGTCTTCATTTAATTATGTAACTGTATGATAGGAATTAGTTCATCTACTAAAATGTTAATTTACTAATCATTTAGTGGTTTTATACTACCAGATCTCATTCTTAAGTTCTTAAAAGAAGTTTTTACTTTCTCTTCTTCATGAAAGTGTCAAAAGTGACTTTGCCAACCCAAAGCTGTTGATAACTGAAATATGAGTGCTTTCCTGTAGTTGTGTACAGTCTGTCAGAAATATGAAAAAGAGACAGTAATTCCAGATACTTACTAATGGCTCTGTGTGCAGAAGACTCCAATAAACTTTTATTCTCGTTAATTTATTTTGCATCCATCTACAAATAAAATTTTAGATCCCATATTTAGATAGATAGCCATTAAATATTATATTCTGCTAATAAGTAAAGGACTAAATATTAAAATAATTGTATTAAATAACATTATAAGATACTGAGTCTATATATTCCTAGTTTCAAGAGTTCGTAGAAAACAGATGTTGGCTTTCAAAAGTCCTTGGTGCTTAATTGAGATCTTGAAGATTCTTATAATACAGGTAAAAAATGTATTTGGAGTAGGATAAATTAGTCAGTGGGAAATGTACAAACTCCTGATTTATTAGAGTATATTATCTTGTAAATTAGATATTTCATTATAACATCCCATATAATCTACTTTGGTTATATTTATCCTCTCTATTACTTTTTCCTGCATCTTTCTCCTCTCCCCTGTATGACTAGTTTTCCATTTACTGGCTCTTTTAATATATTGTACATATTTTAAAAATCATGTAGCATTTGTCTCTAAGGTACTGCCTTATTTCACTCAAGAAAACCATATCCAGCTCTACATAATTCGAGTAATGATATAATTTTATTCTTCTCTGCTACTAAGTAAAAACTTTGTAAATTTTCTATTCTCTTGTATTGGTGTCATGTGAGTTTTTGTCATTATGACTCTATAGTAAAAGCAGGTATTGTGACATCTCTATTCTTGTTCTTTTTGCTTAGGAATGCTTGGATACTCCGATTATTTTGTTATTCACCATGAATTTGGAAATTGCTGTGTCTATTCCTGTGAAGAATGTCATTGTAAATTAATGGGTATTGTATTGAATTTGTATATTGGGTTTGGTGACAAGCCACTTAATATCATAAATTCTGTTTATCCCACAAACATGAAAAGGTTTTCTATCTTTTACTGTATTCTAAAATTTCTTTCTTCACTGATTGAAGAAAGGTCTTTAATTTCTTCAATTAAATTATTGTCTGGGTATTATTTGAGGCTATTGTAAATGTTTTTGTCTTCCTTGCTTCTCTTTTCACTGAACTTGCTATTTTTGCATAGAAAATCTAATAAGAGGGTGAAGGGGGATTCCAGGTAGATGTGGTATCCATCTCTAATTCTAGTTTGGAGAAGAGATCCCCAGAAAAAGCTGACTAGGGATAGTGGCCATATTGACTAGCTCTAAGTTTGATTGAGATACCATCATTCAAGGAGAAAGATGAAAGAATAATCAAGAATGATTTCTTACATCAACCCTTGTCCTCCATGCTCACACACCTGTGCACATACACACTTACACACATGTATATCTAGTCAAGAGAAGGAATGGAAAAGGATGAAGGAAAAGTTAATGTTTTGTTTGTTCAGCTTATATTCTACATTTTTAAAATAATGTTTATCAGATGTAAGAGTTGTCTGGTGAAATCTTTAGGGTTTTATAATTTGGGGATCCTATTATCTAAAAAAAATACAGTTTGATTATTTTCTCTTTACTATTAGTATACTTTTCTTAACTTTCTCTTCTTTACTGATCCGGACAAGCTTTCAACCATACTGTTCACAATTAGAAAAGTCTTCTCTTAAATCTTATATTATAGGAAATGCTTTTGTATTTTCCCTGTTAAGTGTAATGTTGTCTACAGACTTGCTACATTATAGCTCTTATTGAGTTGAGGGAAGTTATTTGTATTTTTAGTGCCTTTTGTATTTTGATTACTGAGACAATGTATATTTTTTAAATATTTTAGAGCATTTGTTTAGATAATTATGTGATGCCTGCCCTTTATTTTTCCTTATATGCCATATTGTAATTATTGATATATATGTCATATCATCTTAGGTTTACTACAGTGACTCCTACTTGATCATGGCATTTATATTTCCTTTTTGCTTTGTTATGAACTGGTTGGAATATCAGGGTATTATTAGCTTCATATGATAAGTGTTATACAGCTCCTCATCTTCTCCTTAGTTAAATAGTTTGAAGAACACTGGAAGAGATTTGTGTTTAAAGATCTATAAGAATTTATCAACAAATGTTTCACTCTGATTTTCTTTATACTTTTAGTTTTTCTTTTTTAATTCTGATTCGGCTTAATCTATTTTTTCTTCTAGTTTTTTCCAATTTATAGGAAGTTACATTTTTCAAAGTATTGCCTAATCGTGTTCTAATTTTTAGTGGTGTCTATCATAACACCACTTTCTCCATCTGCAGCAATTTGTGTTTTAAGATTTTGTTTTGATTAGTTTGGTCAAGTTGTTGAAAGTATATACTCTTTTTCAATAACTATTTTGTTCTCTCAGTTTCTAAGACTTTCTGCCCTAATTATTATTATTGCTGTTTTCTAATAAGCTTGATGTGAGTAGTTCTTGTTTTCTTAAACCCTTGATGTTCCTTAATAGATAATTTACTTGGAACCTATTTGTATTTGTTTAAAAGTATTTAATATATTTGTTTAAATTACAGGTGTCTAAAACAGCTATATTATCATAATAGCTTTCATCTGTCCTTCAGGCTAATGTTATACTGTATTTGTATTTACCTGTAAGTTTGAAAAAAATAATTTTCTTCCTAATTTCTTCCATGATAGCAATCATCATTTAAAGATATGTTGTTTAATTGCCAAGCATTTGTACAATTTTTACAGTTTCTATTTCTGTTGCTCTATATTATATTACATTAAATTTGATAAAGCATAATGGATTAGTTCAATTTGTAGTTATAAAGGTATGCTTTATATCCTAAAATATGTTTTATTTTACAAAACCACCAGGTGCTACTGGGAAGAATATTTATCCTGTAACTGTTCAGTAGAACATCCCATGACCTTCTATTTTCCTTTGGTTGATTCAATTTTGAAGTGTTCTTAGTTGTGTTTTCAATTGTTTGTTTTGTTTTCTTTTGTCTAAATTGCCCATCTGTTATTGAGAATGTGGTATCAAAGTCGCCTACTGTCATCATGATAGAATCTGTTCATTTCTTTTGATTAAGTATTCCTTAATGAAATTGGACATGCCAACATTTGGTATATATGATATATGATCTTTGACACTCCTGTTTGATTGTTCCCTTTATTAATACAAGAGTATCTTTTAAATCACTAATACTGCTTGTTTTTAGGATCCATTTCTTGTAAGGTCACTTTCATTCTGTTTGCCTTGCAGATGAGTTCTGTTTCTTACACCCAGAAAACAATTGTTTCCTATATTTTACTCCAATCTGCTAGTCTCTGCCTTTTAATTGGAGGATTGTGATTGGTAACTCCTAGTTAATTCTGAAAGGTGTGTACAACTTCCTATCATATTTTCAATTGTGTGATGTTTGGTTCATCTGTAATCTTTATATCAGTATTTATAATTTTACTACTGAGGTTCATTCTTTTCTGTGTACTCACAGTGGTATGTATGTATGTATGTATGCATGTATGATGTGTGTATGTAATCTGTGAGTAGAATTCTTTTTAATTTTTATTTTTAAATTTAAATTTAAATTGGAATAAAGGTTGCTTCACATGTTAATTCCAGCTCCCTCTCCCTTTCCCTCCCCTCCTCCCAAGCCCTCCCACCGATTGCCCCATACCACCTCATTTCCCCAGGGAGGATGAGGCCCTCCATGGGGGGTTCCATAGTCTGTCATTTCATCCAGGGCAGGGCCTAGGCTCTCCCCCAAAGAGTCCAGGCTGAGATCATCTCTCATTGTGAGATAGGCACCCAAAGTCCATTTGTGTGTCAGGGATAAATACTGGTCTACTACCCAAGGCCCCATAGATTGTCTAGGCCTCCTCACTGACACCCACAATCGGGGGAATTGATCAGTCCCATGCTGGATTACCAGCAATCAGTCTGGGATTCAAGAGCTACCCCTTGTTCAGGTCAGCTGTTTCTGGGGGTTAAACCAGCCCAGTCTTAGTGCCTTTGGCCATCAGTCCTCCCTCTCTGTCAAAGGGTTCTTTGAGTTCAGCTCAGTGTTTAGCTGTGGGAGTCTGCCTCTGCTTCCATCAGTCATTGGATGAAGGTTCTGTTTCCCAGACTCTCTGGCAGTGGGATTGTAGGCTGGAACTCCCCAGATCTATGTCTAAAATCCATATATGAGAGAGTACATGCCATGTTTGTCTTTTTGTGACTGGGTTACCTCACTCAGGATGGTTTCTTCTAGTGCCATCCATTTGCCTGCAAATTTCAGGATTCCATTTTTTTCTGCTGAATAGTACTCCATTGTGTAAATGTACCACATTTGCTCTATCCACTCCGGCTGAGGGGCATCTAGGTTGCTTCCAAGTTCTGGCTATTAAAAATAATGCTGCTATGAACATAGTGGAACAGACATCCTTGTTGTATGAATGTGAATCTTTTGGATATATGCCTAAGATTATAATTGCTGGGTCTTGTGGTAGGCTGATTCCCATTTTTCTGAGGAATCTCCATACTGATTTCCAAAGTGGCTGTACAAATTGCCACTCCCACCAGCAGTAGAGGAGTGTTCCCCTTTCTCCACATCCTCTCCAGCATAAACTGTCTTCGGTGTTTTTGATTTTAGCCATTCTGACAGGACTGAGATGGTATCTCAGAGTTGTTTTGATTTGCATTTCCCTGATAGCTAGGGATGTTGAGCACTTTCTCAAGTGCCTCTCAGCCATTTTAGACTCCTCTACTGAAAATTCTCTAGTTAGTTCTGCAGCCCACTTTTTAATTGGATCCTTTGGTGTTTTGGAGACTTGCTTCTTGAGTTCTTTGTAAATTCTGGAGATCAGCCCTCTGTCAGATGTGGGGTTAGTGAATATTTTTTCCCATTCTGTGGGCTGCCTTTTTGTCTTGCTGACTGTTCTTTGCCTTACAGAAGCTTCTCAGTTTCAGGAGGTCCCATGTATTAATTGTTGACCTCAGTGTCTGTGCTACTGGTGTTATGTTCAGGAAGCTGTCTCCTGTACCAATTCATTCAAGGGTACCACCCACTTTCTCTTCTAAGAGGTTCAGTGTGGCTGGATTTATGTTGAGGTCTTTGATCCATTTGGACTTAAGTTTTGTGCATGGCAATAGACATGGATCTATCCGCATTCTTCTACATGCCAGCATCCAGTTATGCCAGCAACATTTGTTGAAGATGCTTTCTTTTTACCATTGTATATTTTTAGCTTCTGTGTCGAAGATCAGATGTTCATACATGTATGGGTTAATATCAGGGTTTCAATTCAATTCCATTGGTCTACCTGTATATTCTTTGTACCAATACCAAGCTGTTTTCAGGACTACAGCTCTATAATAGAGCTTGAAGTCAGGGATGGTGATGCCTCCAGATGTTGCTTTGTTGAATAAGGTTGTTTTGGCTATCCTGGGTCTTTTGTTTTTCCATGCAAAATTGATTATTGTTCTGTCAAGGTCTGTGAAGAATTCTGCTGTTATTTTAATAGGGACTGCATTGAATCTATAGATTGCTTTTGGCAGGATTGCCATTTTTACTACATTGATCCTACCTATCCAAGAGGTCTGTCTTTGAGGCTGAGGTGTGTTTCTTGTATGCAACAGAAGGATGGGTTCTGTCTTCGAACCCATTCCGATAGCCTGTGTCTTTTTATTGGTGAGTTAAGGCCATTAATATTGACAATATTGATGACCCTTGATTGCTCATTCTTCTTTGATTTGGAAAGGTTGGTGGTGGTGGAATTATGTGTGGAATTCCACCGCCTATGTTTTTCTGGCTGTATTTAACTTCCTTGCCAACATGTGATTTATAGGATTCAATGCTCATGATTTTTGACACTCCTGTTGGATTGTTCCCTTTATTAATACAAATGGATCTTTTTAAATCACTAATACTGCTTGCTTTTAAGGTCCATTTTCTTGTATTGTCACTTTTGTTCTGTATGCCTTGTAAATGAGATGTGTTTCTTACACCCAGCAAACAATTTTTTCCTATATTTTAGTCCAGTCTGCTAGTCTCTGCCTTTTAATTGAAGAATTGTGATTATTAACTCCTAGTTAATTCTGAAAGGTATGTACAACTTTCTATCATATTTTCATTTGTGTAATGTTTGTGTAATATTTGTCTCTTCTGTAATCTTTATATCAGTATTTATTATTTTACTACTGAGATTAATTCTTTTCTGTGTACTCACAGTGGTGTATATGTATGTATGTATATAATCTGTAAGTAGAATTCTTAAAAGAATCTTCGGTAGCACTGGCTTCATGATCAGACATTTCTTTAGTGTTCATCATGAAATTTTAAAGGTTTTGTATTTTAGTTATAAAGGATAGCTTTTTGGACACAGTAATCTAGTTTGGCAGAAATTTTCATTAAGGAATTAAAGCCAACCATTCCATACTCTATTGACTTCAGAGTTTATGTGGCTAAAGACATAGTTAGTCTTTCAAAAATGTCTTTTAATCTCTGCATATATGTTTTTGGGTGGGGGAAGTATGTGCACAAGTACAGAAATGGGCATTGGATTTCCTGGAGCTGAAGATACAGGTAGATGTGTGCTACTCATTATAGGTACTGGGAAGCCAGGTGGTGTCTTCTAGAAGAATGGTAAGCATTCTTAATAACTGAGCCATCTCTCCAGACCCCAACAAAAAAACTACTGTTATTCTTATGGGTTTTTCTTTATGTGTGACTGGCACTTCTCTCAGTTTTCAGTAATTGTTCTTTGTTCTTTGTATCTACTCATTTACATTAACATGGCAGTTTTAAACTTTAGGTAAAAGAAATCAAAGGAGAATGGCAGTAATCAATGAAAGTTATCCAGAAGAATTCATTCTGCTGGGATTTGCTGACCATTCTTGGCTGGAACTCCCTCTCTTCATTATTCTCCTGATAACATACCCCATGGCTTTGATAGGGAACATTGCCATCATACTGGTGTCCACCTTAGAACCCGGTCTCCACAGTCCCATGTATTTCTTCCTCACAAATCTCTCCTTTCTAGACATGTGCTACACCACAAGCATTGTGCCCCAGATGTTGTTTAACCTTGGGAGCTCCAGAAAGACCATTAGTTACATTGGATGTGTCATTCAACTTTATGTCTTCCACATAATGGGGGGCACAGAATGTCTGCTTCTGGCTATTATGTCCTTTGACCGCTATGTGGCTATCTGCAGACCTCTCCACTACACCCTCATCATGAATCATCGAGTCTGCATCTTGTTAGTGTCTATTATGTGGCTAACTGGAGTAATCTTTGCTTTTTCAGAGGCTACACTTACATTACAACTGCCACTGTGTGGCATTCATAAACTGGATCACTTACTGTGTGAGATTCCAGTTCTCATAAAGACTGCCTGTGGTGAAAAGGAAGCTAATGAGCTAGCACTTTCTGTGGTATGCATTTTTATACTGGCTGTTCCTCTCTGCTTAATTCTTGCTTCTTACGTTAATATTGGATGTGCAGTACTGAGAATTAAATCTTCTGAAGGAAGGAAAAAGGCCTTTGGGACATGTTCCTCTCATCTCATTGTAGTTTCCTTATTTTATGGTCCAGCCATTAGCATGTACCTTCAGCCTTCTTCATCTATCACAAGAGATCAACCCAAGTTCATGGCTCTCTTCTATGCAGTGATAACTCCTACACTGAATCCCTTCATCTATACCCTAAGGAACAAAGATGTAAAAGGGGCCTTAAAAAGCTGTTAAGAAGCATTTTCAGTTCAAAATGAAAGTTCACTGATATCAAATGAAATAGTTTAATGATTATAGTAATTTTATATTGGTTTCTCTAATAACTGTCATATATTCTAGGTTCACAGAATATGTCCTTGCCAGATTTGTCTCATTTTTAGCAATTTTATAATCAAGTCATATGATAGAAATTTTATAATCAAGTTGTATAATCATATTATAAATAAATTGGTTGCACAAATATGTACCAATATGGGCACATATTTGTATAAATACAGAATATTTTTCCTAGTTGATTCACAATAAACTAGTAACTATGTTAAGTAATAAAGGTAAATAATAAGCTCTAAGATTGTTATGTCTAAGTCAATTATTGCAAGGTCTTTTGCTGAATACAATAACATCAATTGGCTTCCAGTCAGTGTTACCTACAAAACATTTCTTTACTCGTGAATTGTGATTCATGTAGCTTCATAATGGTCTTAGGGAGAAATACACTATGCTTAAGTGTGACTTTATTAAAGCTGAGTATGTTCATGCTTTTAAAGAAAGCACTGTGAATTTTGCTTATGAATCGGGATAACATGTTTAAATAACGAATTTCTCAAGAAATATTAAATTGTGCAGAGACAAAACCATGATTAAACTTTTAATTCTCCATTTAAACATTGCTAGCATGAGTCTTGAATCAATAAGGAAAAGGAAGGGACATTACTAATGAAGTATAGTCTGGAAACTCTTCTGAGAATAAACTCAGAAATTTATCATGAATCAGTATGAGAGAAAGTTATGTTTCTTATGTGGAAGCAAGTGAATTGCATGAATAAACAATGAGTATATTTTTGATGTGAGCGATATTCAAAATGTGTTCCATTACAGCCCTGAATTTCTACATCGTAATTGTCAAAATTATAGCCCAAGGTTAATTTTTCACATAAAATTCCTTACAATTCATGCAAGAAAATTAACTTGATGTTGAAATTTTGTTACTCCATAAGCCATTGTTGAGAGAGAATGGGCTGGCTGTTTGTTATATAGAGCTGATCAGGAAAGAAAAAGAGAGACAGAGGGGGGGAAAGGGAGAGGTGTGGGAGAGGGGGACTATAACCCTCAAAGCTCATCTCCGAATGATCCACTTTCTCCATATAGGCTCCAACCTCTAAATGTTCAACTTCTCAAAACAGTAGCATCAACTGTACCCCAAATATTCAAACAGATGTATCATAGAGTAGGCGTTTTACAAACAAGCCATAACATAAGGGAATCTTTATTACACTGAAGTCAGTTTTCTCAGCATAAACTTTACAGTGTAGTAGAGAATAGAAGATAACAGGATAAGGTATCCAAAGCCTTAAGAGGTTAAAAAACCCACAAATTAAAAATATTATATAAATTAGATTATTTTCCGGACCACCTGTGTGTGCTTGGGGACTGCCACGGTGGGTTCCATCCCAGTGGTGGGAATCAAGGCACCCTAGTCTCCTGATCCACCCATGGGACTAGGTAAACCAGGACCCATACCCGGGCCACCTGCCTGTGCTTCAGGACTGCCAGGTGGCTTCCACCCCAGTGGCAGGACCCAAGGAACCCCAGCAGCCGAGTCTCCTCATCCACCCACCTTACTAAGACTATCAGGGCCTGTCTCCAGGCCACACTCCTGTTCCTAGGGTCTACCACTCAATCCCAGCAGGATCTAAAGTACCTCAGCATCCTAGCCCATTTCTCCACCCACAAGACCAGGAAATGGAGAGCTACCAGAGAATTGGACTTGCCTACATCCACCAGAAGGGAACCCTGGTCCCACACCAACAGGGAGAGGAAGAGGCACCTTCTGGAACCCACTGCAAGAATGGATGGGAAGGAGACAATATAAAAACAAAAGGAGCAACAGAAAAACCAATATGAAACCACCAGAGTCCAGAGACCATACACCAGCAAGACTGGAACACACCCAACACAAATGAAGCAGAAGATAGTGACATTAATAACAACTTTATGAAAATGATAGAGGCCCTCAAAGAGGATATGAGAAAATTCCTTAAAGAGATGGAAGAAAAAAACAATCCAAAAAATGCAAGAAATGAAAGAAAAGACAAAGCAAAAATTGGAAGAAACAATTCAAACAGTGCAAGGACAGAAATCTGAAATAGAAACAATAAAAAAGACACAGTCTGAATGAATGCTAGAAATAGAAAAGCTGGGAAAACAGCTAAGCACTGAGCTGAACTCAAGAAAGCCAGTAACAGAGAGGGAGGACTGATGACCAAGGGGTTAAAACTGGGCTGATTTAACCCCCAGAAACAGCTGACCTGACAAGGGTTAGCTCTTGAATCACAGGCTGATGCCTGGGAATCCAGCATGGGACTGATCAAGACTCCTTGAATGTGGGTGTCAGTGAGGAGGCCTAGGTAATCTATTGAGCCTTGGGTAGTAGATCAGTATTTATCCTGGGTATACAAATGGACTTTGGACTCCCATCCAACAATGTGAGATGCACTCTCACCCTGGACTCTTGGGGGAGGGTCTAGGCCCTGCCCTGGATGAAATGACAGACTATGGACACCCCCATGGAGGGTCTCACCCTCCCTGGGGAGATGAGGGGATATTGGGTGGGTTGGTGGGAGGGCACGGGAGAAGGGGACGGAAACGGAGGGACCTGGAATTGACATGTGAAGCATGCTTGTTTCTAATTTAAATTTAAATAAAAATAAATAAATAATATTAATAAAACATCTGGTCCCTATTAGGGAATCTTCAAAAGTGTGGGCCTGAAATCTCACACTGTTAGCCACAGACTGCTGCAACTTGGTATCATAGAGGTGCAGACTGCTGCCCTGTGATCCACACTTTAACCAGAAGCAAACTTTAACCAACCAGGACTGCCCTTATTTGCGCAGGCCCCATTCACATGGCCACAGTGCAGCTTACACTGACCTCCCAGCCTAGCTAATTAGAACTGCATTTGTTTGCATGGGATGAGCTACATGCTAGGAAACTACACACAAGGAAACTCACCCTAACTATAAATGTACTTTGCTAAAATGGAGACATCTCCCCAACACCTGCTTCACACCCACTGCCCTGTGCTATAGGTGATACTGTAGTCACTTCCCAGAATGCTGGCCTCTTGCAGTCTATTCAATAAACTATTATTTCTATTCTGGAAAGAAAACATACAAAAGAGACTTTGAATGTCCTCATTATGAGGGAACAATAAATACTTGGGAAGAGGATAGCTTAAGTAGTCTCAACTTGCCTATCCATGATATATAAATAAACCAAAATATCACACTGTATTCCTAATTAGTTATTTTCCATAACCTCCCCAAAAAGAGCCACCAACTGGGGAACCAAGTGTTCAAACAATTGAATCTATGGGAATATTTTATTCAAACCACCACAATACCCAATTATTAGAAATTATTTTCTTAACAAAATAAATACTTGCAGCCGGGCGGTGGTGGCGCACGCCTTTAATCCCAGCACTCGGGAGGCAGAGGCAGGCGGATCTCTGTGAGTTCGAGGCCAGGCTGGACCGACAGCCTCCAAAACAGAGAAACCCTGTCTCGTAAAAACCAAAAAATAAAAAAATAAAAATAAATAAATAAATACTTGCATACATTCTCTAATCAATAAATGAATGGTGTTTAGCAATGTCCTTGAAAAATGAAAGATCCCCTCATTAGAGGGAGACTCCCTAAGTCTTAGGAAGTAAAAAACTTGAAAATCTCAGGAAGTCCATGAAAATAACACAATTTACAATGTTCCTCAAAAGTTATAGAAGCAACAGATGCTATTGAGAAGAAGCACTCTGACTAGACAACCTGTTTGAGTACACTCAGACCTATGGGGCTTCCCAAAAGTCATGCATCCATTCTTGGGTAGGCTTTCTAATTATGCAAATATTGTTGGGCCACCCATGCTTCTATAACCTGTAACTCCAATAATCACACTGGTACTCTAAGCTATACTTTGGTGGAATCTTTTCTTTGGTCTGTCATCAGTGCCTATCTGGGATGAAGACATGTTGCTTTAAATCACCAGAGGAAAAGTTTTAAAGAATGAATTAAATATCAAATTATATAGTTAATTAGGAAATTTAATGAGTTTCTTTTAAAACACATCTAATAATTGGAGATGTGAAAAATTTATCTTAAAGCATTTCTAAGAAGAGAATTGCTTACAACCCAACTAAGGAGATAATTAACTACACATAAGAAATAAATCCACAAAGAACTCTGTCCCTAAGAACGTTTTCTGCTAATTCAATAAGGATAAAGCTACGTAAATGGTCTGCTTAAAAACTATCCCAGGAGTTTTGGAAACAGTATACAAATAGCACATATGGATCATTCCATGTATTTTCTACTGTCATCTCCCTAATCCATGATTTCTTTTTTGTCATAGTTTATCAATCACTCACTTAATTCATCATTTAATTATCCAAACTTGTTAAACACTGTATTTTTCTTTCAACTAAAGGTTCTTAGTTCATCTCTGAAAATAAAAACAAATCTAATTTCCTGCATATTTTCTTCTCATTGAAGATTATAAAAACAAGGTAAGTCAAAAGACATATTTTCGTGGGTCATGCATTTCCTGGAAAATATGTAGGTAATAGTCAATTAATGCATATTTGAAAATCAAACAGCATTTCATTTCAGGAAGTCTTCTCTGAGACTTGGAAATCCTGATTCATTGACTATGAGAACAAGCAAATCTCTTCATAAATAGTATCTCTTTTATGTAACTCTTACTTGAAACATCACTAAAAGTATTGAATTTCATTGACTACTATATATGACATTCTAAATGACAGAATGATGTCACATATATAAAAATTTTATGCAATGATTTTATTAATATTAGTACACAAAATATGGATTATTTTTAGATGTTTTCTTGTATATAAATGATTTTGAAATCTGTGGTCAAGTTTTTCCAAATTGACTTTTTCACATATTTTATCTAGTTGTTTCAGACTTAGATAAAATAACCAATATTGCTTTTTTATCTTCCCTACATGAAGCTAAGTAAGAGATGCAGCAAATATATTTTATGTTATAGAGGTGGCACATGAATAATATATGTGTATTTGCATATATAAAGAGAGAGAAACAGAGAGAGAGAGGGCTAAAGGGTTTCAAATGAATGGAGTTTGGGTTATTCTAAGGTGATTTAGAATCTAATTTATACCATGATTTCTTTCATATCAAACATCTCTTACTTTCTTAAAATATCATATTACTCATGTACTGAATGTTGTGGTTTTGTATGTGTCATTTAACTGAAAAGATGTATATATACATATATATCTTGCAAGTCTGATTCTCTGAACCTGACTTTTCTCCTGATAGTTGTAAAATTACTTAATGTTCATAAATGTATCTATAGTTATAGTTAGTATGACTTTGGTAAGTGTATGAATGCATTTTTAAGACAGGGTGGTACACTTATTAAATACAAAAATGCCTAAGATGAATGAATTAGTTCAAATTAAACATTTTTTCAATTATTTCAATATCTAAGCAGTTACACAAGAAAGAATACAACAAATACTTGAGCATGAAGAAAACAATATAGTTGTTTAATGTCAATGATTATATTGTTGAATAATAGTGTTTTGGAAGTTACATTTGGGGTAGCAAGATGACTCAGATGGTAAAGGCCCTTATTGCCTAAGACTGACCCTGTGTTTGATTCCTAGAACCCAAGATAGCAAGTGGGAACCAACTCCCAGGACTTGTCTCTCGGACCACACATTCCATATGCATTCTTCGACTTGCAGATATCCACACTCTTCCAACTTATTCACACATACACAAAAATATATAGAGTTTGAGACACACCTGGATATAGAGAGAGTTCCAGGACAGGCTCCAAAACAGTACAGAGAAACTCTGTCTCGAAAAACCGAAGAAAGGAAAGAAGGAAGGAAGGAAGGAAGGAAGGAAGGAAGGAAGGAAGGAAGGAAGGAAGGAAGGAAGGAAGGAATAATGGATTGTCCCTTGTCATTTCTCAAAACTATTTTTCTCTTCTCCCTGCCTCCCCCTCCCTCTGCTACTTTGTTATTACAGGTGAAACAAATTGAAGAGAATGGTAGTCATTAATGCAACCCACCCTGAAGAGTTCATTCTTCTTGGCTTTGCCAATCATCCTTGGCTGGAGCTCCCTGTCTTCATTATTCTTCTGGTAACATATCCCCTAGCCATGATGGGGAACATTGCCATCATTCTGGTGTCCATCTTAGAATCCCGTCTCCACAGCCCCATGTATTTCTTTCTCACCAACCTCTCCTTTCTGGATATGTGCTACACCACAAGCATAGTGCCTCAGATGCTGTTTAACCTGGGAAGCTCCAGAAAGACCATCAGCTATGTGGGGTGTGCACTTCAACTTTATTTATTTAGTGCAATGGGGGGCACAGAGTGTCTTCTTCTTGCCATTATGTCTTTTGATCGCTACGTGGCCATTTGCAGACCTCTGCACTACTCCCTGATCATGAATCAACATGTATGTATTCTTTTAGTATGCATCATGTGGCTCTGTGGAATTGCCTATGCCATCTCAGAAGCCACACTTACTTTACAGTTGCCACTATGCGGCATCAACACACTGGATCACTTACTATGTGAAATACCAGTTCTGATAAAGACTGCTTGTGGTGAAAAAGAGACAAATGAGCTGGCACTTTCTGTGGCATGCATTTTTATACTAGCTGTTCCTTTATGCTTAATACTTGCTTCCTATATTAGTATCGGGCATGCTATACTTAGGATTAAATCTTCCGAGGGAAGGACAAAGGCCTTCGGTACATGTTCCTCTCATCTTATAGTAGTTTCCTTATTTTATGGCCCAGGAATTAGTATGTACCTTCAGCCTCCCTCCTCTATCTCAAGGGACCAACCAAAGTTCATGGCTCTCTTCTATGGTGTGGTGACTCCTACACTCAACCCATTCATTTATACTCTAAGGAATAAGGATGTAAAGGGGGCATTAGTCAATTTGGTAAGAAGAATTTTATGTTCCAGGTTATAATTAGTGTAGCAAAAAAATTATTTAACAATTAGATTATGTTCCTCCTGGTTAAAACTTTAAAAACTTAATAGCATTTTGTCATTTATTATTTGAAAAAAAATTTTACACACATTTAATGTATTTTTATCTTATTTATCCCCCACCACCTCTTTCCAAATCCCTTCAGGATCACCTAACCTGTTTTCTTCCTGGCTTTATATCTTCTTAGCAGTAACAACACCATGAGTCCAATTAGTGTTGACCAATTAGACTTGACCAATTAATTAGTGCATGGGTGTGGAGTCATGTTTGGGAAAAGCATTCTATCCTTTGCATCTTTCTGTCTTCTGCCACAGTGGAAACTGTGATATTCATCACAAACACCAGCCAATAAAGAGCAACCTCAGAAGTTAAAGCTGTGTCCTTAAAAGACAGTAAAAACTTCAGAGTATTTTCTTGTACTCTCAACTTTCATAATCATGAGAAGAAATGTTATCACTTATAAATGATGCAGTGTTGAGTATTTTTGTTATAGCAAGACAAGTGCATTAGGAAGCCCCAATATCATCACAACAATAGGTGTAGTACATGAGATAAAACCAAGAACTTTGCAATTACTAGATAATTAATTTATTAATCAATCATTGCATTTTCTAATGTAAAAAGGACTGTAAGAAAAACAAGAAAGTGTTTTTATTTTTTTATTCTTTTTTTTTCCTTTTTTTATTAATATTTTTTTATTTTCCATTTTAAATTTAGATAAGAAACAAGGTTGCTTCACAAGTCAGTACGAGGTCCCTCTCCCTTTCCCTCCCCTCCTCCCGTGCCCTCCCCCCCATCCCCCCCCCCGTTATCCCCTCATTCCCCCAGGGAGGGTGAGGCCCTCCATGGGGGTGTCCATAGTCTGTCATTTCATATAGGGCAGGGCCTAGACCCTTCCCCAAGAGTTCAGGGTGAGAGTGCACCTCACATTGTTCTATGGGAGTCCAGAGACCGTGAGTATACTTGGGATGGGTACTGATCTGCTGTCCAAGGCTCAATAGATTACCTAGGCCTCCTCACTGACACCCAGATTCAGGGGGTCTTGATCAGTCCCATGCTGGATTCCCAGGCTGATGCCTGGGATTCAAGAGTTAACCTTTGTCTGGTCAGCTGTTTCTGGGGGTTCAACCAGCCCAGTCTTAATCCCTTTGATCATCAGTCCTCCCTCTCTGATACTGGCTTTCTTGAGTTCAGCTCAGTACTTAACCAGACAGTAAATGAAGTTTCTGTCTCCCAGACTCTCTGGCAATAGGATTGTAGGCTGGCACTCCCCAGATCTATGTCTAAAATCCATATATGAGAGAGTACATGCCATGTTTCTCTTTTTGTGACTGGGTTACCTCACTCAGGATGGTTTCTTCTAGTGTCATCCATTTGCCTGCGAATCTCATGATTCCATTATTTTTTTCTGCTGAATAGTACTCCATTGTGTAGATGTACCACATTTTCTCTATCCATTCTTCGGGTGAGGGACATCTAGGTTGCTTCCAAGTTCTGGCTATTACAAATAAAGCTGCTATGAACATAGTGGAACAGACATCTTTGTTATATGAATGGGCATCTTTTGGATATATGCCTAAGAGTGCAGTTGCTGGGTCTTGTGGTAGGTTTATTCCCATTTTTCTGAGGAATCTCCATACTGCTTTCCAAAGTGGCTGAACCAGTTGGCACTCCCACCAGCAATGGAGGAGTGTCCCCTTTCACCACATCCTCTCCAGCATAAATTGTCATTGGTGTTTTTGATTTTAGCCATTCTGACAGGAGTGAGATGGCATCTCAGAGTTGCTTTGATTTGCATTTCCCGGATGGCTAAGGATGTTGAGCACTTTCTCAAGTGCCTCTCAGCCATTTTAGACTCCTCTATTGAAAACTCTCTATTTAGTTCTGCAGCCCACTTCTTAATTGGGTCCTTTGCTGTTTTGGAGACTTGCTTCTTGAGTTCTTTGTAAATTTTGGAGATCAACCCTCTGTCAGATGTGGGATTAGTGAATATTTTTTCCCATTCTGTGGGCTGCCTTTTTGTCTTGCTGACTGTGTCCTTTGCCTTACAGAAGCTTCTCAGTTTCAGTAGGTCCCATTTATTAATTGTTGATCTCACTGTCTGTGCTACTGGTGTTATGTTCAGGAAGCTGTCTCCTGTACCAATTCTTTCAAGGGTACCACCCACTTTCTCTTCTAAGAGGTTCAGTGTGGCTGGATTTATGTTGAGGTCTTTGATCCATTTGGACTTAAGTTTTGTGCATGGCGATAAACATGGATCGATCCGCATTTTTCTACATGCCAGTCTCCAATTATGCCAGCACCATTTGTTGAAGATGCTTTCTTTATTCCATTGTATATTTTTAGCTTCTTTGTCAAAGATCAGATGTTCGTACGTGTGTGGGTTAATACCCGGATTTTCAATTCGATTCCATTGGTCTGCCTGTCTATTTTTGTGCCAATACCAAGCTGTTTTCAGGACTATAGCTCTATAATAGAGCTTGAGGTCAGGGATAGTGATGCCTCCGGACGTTGCCTTTCTTGTTGTTCAACAAGAAAGTGTTTTTAAATGTTCTTGTACATCTTTTATGTCATCAAATTTTAAACTGAACATGGCAAGGAAAGGAAGTTCTATCCTAAATACAAATGGGATAAAACCCAGGTCCACTCTTAAAAAATTACAAGTGCTGTGTCTTACTTATCAAAACTATTGGAAGACATATTTATCACTGGGCCTTTCTCTGTTTGAACCATCAATCCTTCAGTCCCCAATTTTTGCTGTTTCTAAATATGTAGAACTCTGAAATAATTTCATATTTTAGATGAAGAACATCACTTTTCTTTATTTATTATAGTAAGTTTCTAAGCGAGGTAGCTTAAAAATATGCTGCACTAGAGAATGTAGCATTAAACCCACCCATTTATAATTCCAACACTGCTGACATAATTTTAAAGAGTAAACATTACAACATTTGAACTTAAAAGTTTTCTTTAAAAAACTGAAAGCAGGTCAATTGTGCTAGGATTTGCTTCTCACTGTATTCTTTCAGAGTATGAGAAGAAGAAACAGCTGAGATAGAAAACATCAGAGCAAAGCTCTTCAGAAGTATTCAAAAGGTGGGTCAATGTATTGTGTAGAAAAAATAAGGAAAGTGTATTTATCTCTTCTGTGAGAGACTGATAGTGCACAAGGTAAAATTAGACACTTAATATCTAAAGTACCAGTGGATATTAGAATTCCATTTTTTTCACAGCAGAATGTCTTCACGCACCCTTAATTTGATATTAGCATTAGATGATGACTAGTTAGAAGGCCCAGTGAAAATTATAGAAAACCTGAAAGACACAATTATAGATCATAATTTAAATGTTGTCTCAGTTGTTTTCTGAAGCATATTGAAGTGTATAGATGTTACCTTTAAATCAATGTCTCATTGCCCAAATAATCATGACTTCATGTTAGGCTCTGCACTCAGTGTTTCTCTAGCTTTTTTATATTTTTAAGGTCTATCTTTTCTTTTGCCTATTTGCTAAATTTTCTTAAATGGAGTATTTTTCTTTACTCTTCAGATATTAATATTATTTACATATAACATTAGAACTCTTTCATGCCACTGCACAAGAACGACACACAAATTTTTGAAGCATTCCACATTGAAAAGATTATAGGTAATGCTTTTTCTGTACCAACAAAATGTAGTAAAGGAGAATATATTGATTTTTGTACAAAAAGAACTTTATAAGACTTGCCATTTATATATGTACAATAACTTACTGTTCATATATGCAAGTGCAAGCTTAAAGATGCTGTAAACACTAACTTAAGACATTATTCACTGTAACTACAACAGAACAAATAATGGATTGAACAGAAAGGGGAAGCAATAAAAACTATATTGGCACATAGTAGACATTGAAAATCAGCATTTATTTAATCTGATCTCTTTACAAGTGTTTATCAACATGTGGACACCCTATGAAATTTGCGATTTTTTTTCTCTTAAGGTACAGGGAAAAATGAATGGTAATGGAAAAGTTCAATTCAAGTCCTGGAGATTATTTTATTCTTCTGGGTTTTTCTAAATGGCCTAATCTAGAAGTTGTTCTCTTTGTGGTTATCTTGATATTCTACTTGATGACATTGATAAGCAATCTCTTCATCCTGTCATATCTAGTTCCCACCTGCACATTTCTATGTACTTCTTCCTCTCAAATCTGTTTCCTCTGGATCTCTGCTACAACACTAGCTCTGTTCCTCAGCTGCTGTTCAAACTCTGGGGTCTGGAGAAGACAATATCTTATGCTGAATGCATGCTCCAACTCTACTTTTTCCTTGCACTGGGTACCACAGAGTGTGTTCTGTTGGTGGTGATGTCCTATGACCGCTATGCAGTTGTGTACAAACCCTTACATTACTCTGTCCTCGTTTCTGCCACCTGCTGGCTGCAGCATCCTGGGTAAGTGGCTTTGCCACCTCAGCACTTCATTCCTCCTTTACCTTCTGGGTACCCCTGTGTGGACATCGGCAAGTGGACCACTTCTTCTGTGAAGTCCCAAAACAGTTGTGCTTATCCTGTGTTTATATTAGTGCAAATGAGCTGACCGTCATGTTCATGAGTGCCATTTTTGTTATACCACTTATTCTCATTCTAAATTCTTATGGTGCCAACTCATGCATTGTCCTAAGAATGGAGTCAACCACTCGACTTCAGAAGGTTTTGGGGACTTGTGGAGCCCATCTTACTGTTGCTTCTCTCTTTTTCATTCCAATTATGTGCATTTATCTTCAGCCCACAACAGAAAATTCTCAGGATCAAGCCAATTTCATTGCCCTATTCTATTCTGTTGTCACACCTAGCCTGAGTCCTCTCATCTATACCCTAAGAAACAAAGATGTCAGAGGGGCAGCAAGAAGGCTGAGTTAGCATGAGAGGGAGCAATGACAGGAGCCTCCCATTGTGCTGTCTTTGATCAGGCTCTGGCTCATCAAGAAGGACACTTTAAGATTTTTAGATATTTGTTGAGCAGTAGGTCATAAAACATAAAATAGTTAAACCAGCTTGTACTCTTGTGCAGTGAGTCATACCAAGTCATGAGAACATCAGCCAGTGATGGCTGATGCCTGATGACGTCCACAAACAGCTCACTATCTAATGGGCTCCTTGCCCCTCCTGCTGGGTATAGGAAGGCAGAGGGCTGGGTGTCACCACTGAGACAATGGGAAGCAGAAGGAAGTCACTTGATTTTACACAGGCCAGCCCCTTGACTCCTAGATCAATAATCTCAATGGTTAGCAGCCTCCTTGCTCTGTCATCATCCCTGCCACAAAGCTTATGCCTGGGAATCTAGACAGTGATCAGAATGTGCACAGTTGTCAACTCCCTCATTTCTGGTTATGAATCTCACTCTATCCATTGCAGATGAGGTTCATGGTCTCCCTATGTATGCTTATTGTTTGCAAGCTGACTAGAATCTCATATTCAACTGGGGGGTTCTCCAAATATTCAACTATGTGCCCTGAATGCTCAGGCATCCTTCAGCCCCTTCCCTCTAGCTCCTTCCTGTGAGTGCTAAGCTTCTTGTCAAGAGGAGTGTTTGCCTAAGCCCCAGGCTGTAGCTCTGCAGTAGCTCCAGTGGGTAAAGTTGGTCAAGGGTCTTCCATACACCCATTGTTCCCTTTGAAGGTTCCATGGCAGAGTTGACCTCTAACTATAATCGCCCTCCACAAATACCAATTGTGACTCCTTTCTCTGATATCTTTAGTGAAAACCTTCAGCAGCTCAAAGAACTAAACATAACCTTTGTTCAATTTGATCTCAGGGGTGACAAGACTCATGACTCCAGAGGTGTCTCTGTCACACTGGAGAAGTCACTTGAAATTTAATGAGGGTTCATCCCTGATAATGAGTTTGATGACTACCTTATATGCCATCCTAGAGCCTTCATCCAGTGACTGATGGAAACAGAGGCAGACACCACAGCTGAACATTGAACTGAACTCCTGGAACCCAGTGACAGATAGGGAGGAATGATGAGCAAAGCGGTCAAAACTGGACTGCTGAAACCCACAGGACTGTTGACCTATACAAGGGGGAGCTCTTGGACCCTCCACTGATGACTAGGTGGCCATCATGGGACTGATCCAGACCTCCTGAATATGGTTGTCAGCCAGGAGGTCTGGCCAATATATGGGACCTTGGGCAGTAGATCAGTATTTATCGCTGGCATACAAATAGACTTTGGGTGCCACTCATACAATGAGGGATGCTCTCTCAGCCTGGACTCTTGGGGAAGGGCCTAGGCCCTGCCCTGAACAAAATAACAGACTCTGGATATCCCCATGGAGGGCCTCACCCTCCATGTGTAGACCATGGAGTGGAGATTGGGTGGAGGGCTGGGGGTGGGGGGCCAGGAGAGGAGAGGAGGAAGAGGGAGCTGGGATGGACAGGTGAAGCAAGCTTGCTGCTAATTTAAATTTAAAACAAAGAAATTTAATGAGGCTTGAGTAAAGAATTCCTGCAGACTTCAGGGGCTCTGGATCCAGCAGTCTTCTCTGTAGGTATATTGAAGAGAAAGCCCTGCTGGGAGCTGGGGAACTGGGAAGCAGGGAGGAGAGGGAATGAGGAAAAGAAGGTTAGACAGAACTTTTCTCCAGGACTTCTCCAAAGAGATGCACACTTCAAACAAACCAGGGATTGCTCTGCAATGTGCAGACTCGGGGAGCACAGGGAATTCTGAAGGGCTCCTGGAAATCATCCCACCCCAACCTACTTTAGTGGAACTGAGGTCAGGGAAGAGGGAAAAAACTTGCCCAAATCGCTCATCTACATGGGTTAGGGTCTGCTACATGTAATCAGTATAGCTTTAGTGGTGGCAGGAAGAGCTGTCCAGGAATGAGGACAGTACCTGCTGCTTGGACTTCCACTGACAATGGAAGATGATGTGCAGTAAATGTGAGAACTTAAGGAGCCAGGGATCTAGAGACATTGAGATACACACAATATATATTTATGTTATAAGGTACACATTTTCTCTCCAATTGGATCAGAGATAGGACCTGTAAGTGGCCATTTTATAAGTTGCTTTGGTGACTTAGTGGGAGCATGCTACAGTCCCCAGGTTTTCTAAAGTAATTGCTCATGTCCACTGTGAGTATGTGTTTCCCTACTTTTAATTCTGTGACAGTTTCACTAATAATTCTGAGTGGCCTGATTAGCCACAGGGTTTGCCAGCCTGATGATCTTGGAGAGACTAGCTATGATGACAGTGTCCCAGTCTAAGAAAAGCTGTCCTGTGTTTCTGTTATTGCATTTTCCTCTGCAGTTCAGTCTCTTTTCTGCAGACAGCTTTCTTAGGCAGGCCATTTTGACTACAGGCTGATGCATTTGCCTTTAGAAGTTCTTGCTATCTCACTTCAGTCCCATACTTGCCAGAATGTGTCAACTCAACACATGTCTTTCTTTGCACAAGTACAGTTTGAATCCAATATTACACTTTGGGGACTCATGAGACCCTTACTTATGTATGCACACATTCATGGACATATGCACTTGTTCGTTCATGTGCAACACAAGGCTGTGGGTGATTCTTGGTTGGCCAGAAAGAACAATCATATTGTTTTCACCAATTGGTGGCACCACCTAGTGGTGACAGTAAATAAATCACCTTTCTATTCTGACCCATCAATAATTTCTCATATCCTGTCTTTTCTATGTAGACCATAATTAACAGGCATGCGTTTAACTAACTCACCATTCAGAATTATCAATAAATTGGCCACAGAATTTAAAATGGGAAAATACTATACAATTTGACTGTAGATGTCAGCACTCATATCCTTGGCCCCAGAACTGTATGGTAAATTTCTATAGGGTATAGTCCATAGGAGCCAAGTAGATCAGTGCACTAACTAAGAAATGACATTTCTGGAAAGGAGTTAAAGGTATTTCCCAGTAGTGCTGTCCAAAAACTCTGCAAGAGGCAGCCATGTCAAATAACAAACCAGAGGTGGGCTTCAACAACAAATGGATATGTGTTCTAGACAACTGAACATGTCTCTCTGAGAAAATCCAGCCAGGACTCTACCCATTCTTTTCTTTGACAAAAATGCAAGGACAGCGGCCAGTAGATTTGTCACCTGGGCACTTAGGTCAGTTAGAGAAAGAAGACCGACTACCAGTGAACTGAGGCCTGCTAGAGCACATGCCTAGAAAACAAAACCACTGACAATCAAAGGGCAGGGATCTTCAATTTCTCCAAGCAACAAGCTTGAAAATGTGCTACATAAATGTTTATAGACGCTAACCCCAAGCCAACCAAGATCAAAGTCCCTCCATTCAGTGAATAAGTAAAAAAGGGTCAATAGATAAGGGATTATATCATTGCCACTAGAGTCACTAGACTCCAATAGGGGAGATAGCAAAAATTCCCTCATCTATGTATGATATATAGAAGAAAGTCAAGCTATTAAACTGGACTTTGAACATTTTTTACATATTTGTTCTTGTTGCAGCTGTTGCTGGTGTGCGTGTGTGTATGTTACAGGTGGACAGTTTGCAGAAGTCAATTTCTCCTTTCCTGTGGGTCCTAACCCACATCAAATTCTCAGATTTGCAATCAAGCACCATTATCCAACTGAGCCATCTTGCTAGCCCAGGTTGATGATTTCTCATTTGGAACCCAGACCAGAACATTCCATATAACTCAGAAAAGGAGAGCATTAAAAAACAGCAAGAGGAGAAAAATGGCCTGGAAATCAAATGTGTTCTTTTTTTTCTTTTGGTTGAGACTTCCCTTTTCTCTGTGTTCTAGTCTGGTCTGGACAGACAACATGCCCTAAACTGACTTTAGACTGCAATCCTTCTGCACCAGCCTTACAAGTCCTGGGAGACACACCCCACCATGCACAAAACTCAAATATGTTTTTATAATGAATATTGTAAAGTAGAGAGCAGAAACAAAATGGAGTCATGAGATGCCTTGGTGCATAAAGACACTTACCCCCAAATTTGGTGACCTGAGTTCAATCCCCAGAACACACATGGTAAGAGACAATTGGTCTCTTGATCTTTGGAAGTTGTCCTCTCATTTCCACATACATGTGCAACAGATGTGATAAGAGTATTGACGCATATATAATGCAAAAATAAAATGTAGTAAAAAAACAAGCAATAAAGTAAAATCAATGGAAAACATTGACAGTTTTCTTTTAAATTAATCACAATCTACCAAACAATTCAACAATTTACCTAAATGAGTTGAGAATATGCCTGGATGTCTTAAGATATTTGTGAAAACCTGTGGCTATATTGAAACAGCTTCCCTGAAAGAAATCAAGGCAGAAAATCACACAGGAGGACAGTTAAAGGTTATGTAGCACAGGGAGTCATATGCACACAATTGTTAGAAACTAACCTTTGTCAGTGGTAACTACCTGGCTATATGACAGGAAGCAATCGTCAGAGATTCATCTTTAGACATTGTAGCTACTTGGCTATAAGGCAGGAAGCAATTGTTAAAAGTTTACCTCTGAACACAGTAGCTGCCAGACTGTTGACTCTAAGTAGAAAGTAATTGTTACAAGTTAACAGTGGCTGTCACCTTCAATTTCCCCAGAATATGGGCTTTTGTTGTTTGTTTGGTTTGGTTTGGTTTGGTTTGTTTGTTTGGTTGGTTGGTTTGGTTTGGTTTTTCGAGACAGGGTTTCTCTGTTTAGCTTTGGAGCCTACCCTGGCACTAGCTCGGGTAGACCAGGCTAGTCTTGAACTCATAGAGGTCCACCTACCTCTGCCTCCTGAGTGCTTGTGGTATTAAAGGCATGTGCCACCAATGCCTGGCCTTCCCAGGATATGTTTAGGCTTATATTTTAACTATTAGTAACACACTTTTTCTCTCAGGCTGTACATCTTAAACCTGTAAATTAACAGATCTTTTATGCAGGGCCACGCCATTTTATCCAGTTCTATTTTGCTGAAACTAGTGGAACTACTGTAATTTGGTTTCATGATAAATTCAGTTCTCTATACAGATTCTCGATTACAGCTCTGTGGATGGAAGAAATGACCAGTCAGAACATTCATCAATCATCAAAACTTTATTGCCTCACTACTTATTGAAAAGTTTCTACACCCTGATAAGCCTCTCCACAGATGCAGCACTCCAAATTAGAGTAAATCAAACTGAATAAGAAAAAGCCATGTTTAATGGAAGCAATGCTCTCAGATGGCATTCCAGCCTCACAGAGAGAAGACAGGAAAGAGAGACCAGAAAAACCACAAGTCTGTTCTCTGGAGGACAGTTTAAATACCCTGTGGGAGGGATCTTGAGTATCTCTGGGGGAGGGACCATCTTTTGGTGTGCTTTCTGAGATGCAGCAGTGTTTGGAGGGAGCTGGGGGAGGGGACTTGGGAAGAATTTCCACCATAACATCCCAGACTGTTTGGATATATGGATGCCAGCTACTGGGGTGAAGCTTCTACCTTAACACTGGAGACTTAGTACCTAACAAAGAGCTTAGTACTGAAACAAAAACAGACAGGTAGACCAATGGAATCTGATTGAAGACCCTGATATTAACCCACACACTTATGAACATCTTATCTTTAACAAAAGCTAAAACTATGCAATAGAAAAAAGGAAGCATCTTCAACAAATGGTACTGGCATCACTGGATGCTGGCATGTAGAAGACTGCAGATAGATCCATATCTATCACCATGCACAAAACTTAAGTCCAAATGGATCAAAGACATCAACATCAATCCAGCCACACTTCTTTGAAGAGAAAGCAGAAAGTACCCTTGAATGAATTGGTACAGGAGATTGCTTCCTGAACATAACACCAGTAGCACAGACACTGAGATCGACAATTAATAAATGGGACCTCCTGACATTGAGAAGTTTCTGTATTGATAAGGACACAGTGAACATGATGAATCGGCAGCCCACAGATTGGGAAAAGATAGTCACCAACGGCGAGTCCAGCTTCAGGTGAGATTGGGTCTCCAGCAGGGACTGCCCGCCCATCACCCATCCCCTTGATCGTCCGGGCCGCTCCTGGCATCCAGAAGACCCGCCCACACAGGAAAGACATCAGCCCTTCCAAGACCCCAACCCCAGCGAGTCCAGCTTCAGAAAACCCGCCCACACAGGAAAGACATCAGCCCTTCCAAGACCCCAACCCCAGCGAGTCCAGCTTCAGGAAAGACATCAGCCCTTCCAAGACCCCAACCCCAGGGAGTACAGCTTCAGGAGACCTGCCCACACAGCAAAGACGTCAACAATTCCAAGACCCCAACCCCAGCCAGTCCAGCTTCAGTAAAGACATCAGCCCTACCAGGACCCAAACTCCGTGTCAGCATCCCCAGCTTCAGCTGCAGGAAGGAGGGAGACCATGGAGACGGAAAGACCCCACCAGCACCCACTGGAAGAAGAGATGGGAAGAAGACAGAATAAGAGATCACTCAGCAATACAAACACCAAGATGACCCCACCAGAATCCAGGGATCCAACACCAGCAAGACCCGAAAAGCACTACATAGACGAAGAAGAGGAGACAGACCTTAAAAATTATTTCATGAAGATAATGGAGACCCTTAAAGAAGAAACGCGGAAATCCCTTAAAGAAATTGAAGAAAAAAACAAACAAAAAAATCCATGAAATGGGGGGAAAATTCAAGAAATAAACAAGTCTCTCAAAGAATCTAAAGAGCACCAAGAATAAACAACCAAAAAAATTAAGGAAACAACTCAAACAGTTGAAGGATTGAAAGCTGAAATAGAAATGATAAAGAAAACACAGAATGAAGGGATGCTGGAAATAGAAAAGCTGGGTAAACGATCAGGAACTACAGATGCAAGTATCACCAATAGAATACAAGAGATAGAAGAGAGAATCTCAGGTGTTGAAGACTCATTAGAGGATATAGAGTCGTCAACCAAAGAAAATCTCAAAACCAACAAATCCTTAACGCAAAATATCCAGGAAATATGGGACACCGTGAAGAAGCCAAAACCTGAGAATAATAGGTACAGAAGAAAGTGAAGAAATTCAACTTAAAGGTACAGAAAACATATTCAATTCATAGAAGAAAACTTCCCTAACCTAAAGAGAGATATGACTATGAAAGTACAAGAATCTTACAGAACACCAAATAGCCTTGACCACAAAAAGAAGTCACCTCACCATATAATAATCAAATCATCAAACTTACAGAGTAAAGAGAAAATATTAAGAGCAGCTAAAGAAAAAGGCCAAGTAACATACAAAGGCAGACCTATCCGAATTACCAGTGACTTCTCAATGGAAACGATGAAAGCCAGAAGATCCTGGACAGATGTCCTACAAACGCTAAGGGAACAAGGATGCGAGCCCAGACTACTATATCCAGCAAAGCTCTCAATTACCATAGATGGAGAAAACAAAATATCCCATGACAAAGCCAGATTTAAACAATATGTATCCATGAATCCAGCTCTACAGAAAATGCTAGAAGGAAAACCTAGAGCCAAGGAAGATAACTACATTCACAAAGACACAGGCAATATATAATCACACTTTACAAAACACCAAAAGAAAAAGGGAGGAGAAACTACACAAAATAACTTCACTAACAATAAATCAAGCACAAACAAGGATCACCAATCAATGGTCATTAATATCCCTCAATGTCAACGGCCTCAACTTGCCTATAAAAAGCACAGACTAGCAGAATGGATATGAAGACAGAACCCTTCCTTCTGCTGCATACAAGAAACACATCTCAACATCAAAGACAGACGTTATCTCAGAGTAAAGGGTTGGGAAAAGATCTTCCAATCAAACGGTCCCAAGAAAGAAGCGGGTGTAGCAATCCTAATATCTAACAAATTAGACTTCAAATTAAAATCAATCAAAAGAGATGAAGAAGGACACTTCATATTCATCAAAGGAAAAATACATCAAGACGAAGTCTCAATTTTAAACATATACGCCCCAAATATAAAGGCACCTACATTCGTGAAAGAAACATTACTAAAGCTCAAAAATGCACATAAAATCTCACACACTAATAGTAGGAGACTTCAACACTCCGCTCTCACCGCTAGACAGGACCTCCAGACAGAAACTTAACAAAGAAACAAAAGAACTAATAGAAGTTATGACCCAACTGGGTTTAACAGACATCTACAGAACTTTCCACCCAAATACAAAGGGATATACCTTCTTCTCGGCACCACATGGAACCTTCTCTAAAATTGACCACATAGCAAATCTCCACAGATACAAAAAAATTGGAATAACCCCCTGCATCTTATCAGACCACCATGCATTAACATTAGAATTCAACAATAACACAAATCGCAGAAACCCTACAAACTCATGGAGATTGAACAATGCACAATTGCACCATCCCTGGGTAAAGGAACAAATAAAAAAAAGGAATTAAAGACTTCCTCGATTTCAATGAGAATGAAGACACAACATACACAAACTTATGGGACACTTTGAAAGCAGTGCTGAGAGGAAAGTTTATAGCACTAAGTGCCCACATGAAAAAAACTGGAGAACAGTCATACTAGAGAATTAATAGCACAGCTGAATGTTCTAGAACAAAAAGAAGCAAACTCCCCCCAGGAGGAGCAGACGCCAGGAAATAATCAAATTGAGGGCTGAAATCAATCAAGTAGAAACCAGAAAAACACTGAGAAGAATCAATGAAACAAACAGTAGGTTCTTTGAGAAAATCAACAAAATTGATAAACCTCTGTCCAAACTAACCAAAAGACAAAGGGAGAGCATGCTAATTAACAAAATCAGGGATGAAAAAGGGGACATAACAACAGACTCTGAGGAAATCCAGAGAATCATCAGGACATACTTTGAAAATCTGTACTCCACAAAATTTGAAAATTTAAAGGAAATGGACAATTTCCTGGATAGATATCACTTGCCAAAACTAAATCAAGAACAGATAAACAATCTAAACAGACCTATAACCCCTAATGAAATAGAAGCAGTCATCAAAAGTCTCCCAAACAAAAAAAGCCCAGGCCCACATGGCTTCAGTGCAGAATTATACCAGAAATTCAAAGAAGAGCTAATTCCAATACTCCTCAAAGTATTCCACACAATAGAAGCAGGAGGCTCACTGCCAAACTCTTTCTACGAGGCTACAATTACCTTGATACCCAAGCCACACAAAGACACAACTAAGAAAGAGAACTATAGACCAATTTCCCTCATGAACATTGATGCAAAAATACTCAATAAAATACTCGCAAACCGGATTCAAGAACACATCAGAAAAATCATCCACCATGATCAAGAAGGCTTCATCCCAGGAATGCAGGGATGGTTCAACATTAGAAAATCTATCAATGTAATCCACCATATTAACAATCTGCGAAAGAAAAACCACATGATCATCTCACTAGATGCTGAAGAAGCCTTTGACAAAATCCAGCACCCCTTCATGATAAAGGTCCTAGAGAGATCAGGGATAACAGGAACATACCTGAATATAATAAAAGCAATATGCAGTAAACCAACAGCTAACATCAAACTAAATGGAGAGAAACTCAAAGCAATTCCTCTAAAATCAGGAACAAGACAAGGCTGTCCACTCTCTCCATATCTCTTCAATATTGTACTTGAAGTTCTAGATACAGCAATAAGACAACAAATGGAGATAAAGGGGATACAAATAGGAAAAGAAGAAGTCAAACTTTCACTATTTGCAGATGATATGATAGTTTACATAAGTGACCCAAAAAACTCCACAAGGTTACTCCTAGAGCTGATAAACACCTTCAGCAATGTGGCAGGATACAAGGTAAACTCAAAAAAAATCAGTGGCTCTTTTATATACAGATGATGAAGAGACTGAGAAAGAAATCAGAGAAACATCACGCTTTACAATAGCCAAAAGCAGCATCAAATATCTGGGGATAATGTTAACCAAGGAAGTGAAAGACCTGTATATCAAGAACTTTGTGTCTTTAAAGAAAGAAATCAAAGAAGATACCAGAAAATGGAAAGATCTCCCATGCTCTTGGATGGGTAGGATCAACATAATAAAAATGGCAATCTTGCCAAAAGCAGTCTACAGATTCAATGCAATCCCTATCAAAATTCCATCACAATTCTTCAAGGACCTGGAAAGAACATTAATCAACTTTATATGGAAAAACAAAAGGCCCAGGATAGCCAAAACATCCCTATACAATAAAGGAACTTCAGGAGGCATCACCATACCTGACTTCAAGCTCTATTATAGAGCTACAGTCCTGAAAACAGTTTGGTATTGGCACAAAAATAGGCAGGTAGACCAATGGAACCGAATCGAAAGCTCTAATTTTAACCCACACACCTATGAACACTTGATTTTTGACAAAGAAGCTAAAACTGTACAATGGAAAAAAGAAAGCATCTTCAACAAATGGTCCTGGCATAACTGGGTACTGGTATGCAGAAGACTGCAGATAGATCCATGTTTATCGCCTTGTACAAAACTTAAGTCCAAATGGATCAAAGATCTCAACATAAATCCAGCCACACTGAAACTTTTAGAAGAGAAAGTGGGAGATACTCTTCAACGAGTTGGTACAGGAGACCACTTCCTAAACATAACACCAGTGGCACAGGCACTGAGATCGACAATTAACAAATGGGACCTTCTGAAACTAAAAAGCTTCTGTAAGGCAAAGGACACAGTCAAAAAGACAAAAAGGCAGGCCACAGAATGGGAAAAGATATTCACTAACCCTACATCTGACAGAGGGCTAATCTCCAAAATTTACAAAGAACTCAAGAAACAAGTCTCCAAAACACCAAAGGATCCAATTAAAAGGTGGGGTACAGAGCTAAATAGAGAATTCTCAGTAGAGGAGGCTAAAATGGCCAAGAGACACTTAAGAAAGTGCTCAACATCCTTAGCCATAAGGGAAATGCAAATCAAAACAACTCTGAGATACCATCTTACTCCTGTCAGAATGGCTAGAATCAAAAACACCGAAGACAATTTATGCTGGAGAGGATGTGGAGAGAGAGGAACACTCCTCCACTGCTGGTGGGAGTGCCGACTCATACAGCCTCTTTGGAAATCAGTATGGAGATTCCTCAGGAAAATGGGAATTAATCTACCACTAGACCCAGCAATTCCACTCTTAGGCATATATCCAAATGAGGCAAGTTCATACAACAAGGGCATCTGCTCCACTATGTTCATAGCAGCATTATTTGTAATAGCCAGAACCTGGAAGCAACCCAGACGCCCCTCAACTGGAGTGGATAGAGAAAATGTGGTACATTTATACAATGGAGTATTACTCAGCAGAAAAAAACAATGGAATCTTGAAATTCACAGGGAAATGGATAGCACTGGAAGAAACCATCCTGAGTGAGGTAACCCAGTCGCAAAAAGACAAACATGGTATGTACTCACTCATATATGGATTTTAGACATGGATCAGGATAGTGCCAGTCTGCACTTCCACTGATAGAGAGTCTGGGAAACAGGAAATAACCTAAAAGATATGCATATATGCATAGTTCCCAAGAGAAGAGGATTGAGACAAGATCCTCTGCATGGATGGGGAACACGTCGAGGGGTGGCGGGGAGTGGGACCTGGGAAGAAGAGAGGGGGGAAGAGAAAGAGAGTTGGTCATGGGGGAACAGGAAGTTGAGGGGGTGGGGGTAGGATAGGGGGAAGAGGGAATCATAGGATCGAATACAGATCAGGCACCAGAGTGACCTCAAGGGATCTAAAGGGATAACACCAATTGGCAAGCTAAGCAATAGTGGAGAGACCACCTCGAATGCCCATTCCTGATAATGAACTTGATGTCTATAACCATCCGGGAGCCTTCATCCTGTGACTGATGGAAGCAGAGGCAAACACACAGTTAATCACTGAACTGAACCCAAGGAACCCAGCGACAGAGAGAGAGGAGTGATGAGCAAATTGGCAAAGAATGGGCTGGCAAAACCAGCAGAGACAGCTGATCTGAACAGGGGAGAGCTCTTGGACCCCAGACTGACAGTAGGGAGGCCAGCATGGGACTGATCTGGACCCCCCAAATGTGAGTGTCAGCGAGAAGGCCTGGGCAACCTATGGGGCCCTGAGATGTGGATCAGTGTCTATCCCTGGTATACAAACAGTCTTTGTGTGCCTATAGCACAAAGAGAGATGCTCTCTCAGCCTGGACTCTTAGGGGAGTGCCTGGACCCTACCCAGAGTAAAATGACAGACTCTAGATATCCCCTATGTGGAAGGATTTGGCAATAGGGTGAGAGGGTGGGGGGGAAGGGGAGTGCGGGAGGAGGGGAGGGAGAGGGAACTGGGATTGACATGTAAAACAAGCTATTTAAAATTAAAATAAAAAATGATAAAAAAAGATAGTCACCAACCCCACAACTGACAAAGGGCTGATCTCCAAAAATCTATGAAGAACTCAAGAAGCAAGTCTCCAAAACACCAAAGGATCCAATTAAAAAGTGGGTTACAGAACTAAATAGAGAATTCTCAATAAAGGAGTCTAAAATGGCTGAGAAACACTTAAGAAAGTGCTCAACCTCCTTAGCCATTAGGGAAATGCAAATCAAAACAACTTTGAGATACCATCTCACTCCTGTCAGAATGGCTAAAATCAAAACCACCAATGACAGTTTATGCTGGAGAGGATGTGGAGAGAGGGGAACACTCCTCCACTGCCAACTTGTACAGCCATGTTGGAGATCACTACGGAGATTCCTCAGGAAAACGGAATTCATCCAATCACAAGATCCAGCGATTCCACACTTAGGCATATACCCAAAAGATGCACATTCACACAATAAGGACATCTGTTCAACTATGTTCATAGCAGAATTATTTGTAATAGCCAGAACCTGGAAGCAACCCAGATGCCCCTCAACTGAAGAGTAGATAGAGAAAATGTACATTTACACAATAGAGTACTACTCAGCAGAAAAAAAAAATGGAATCTTGAAATTCGTAGGCAAATGGATGGCACTAGAAGAAACCATCCTGAGTGAGGTAACCCAGTCACAAAAAGACAAACATGGTATGTATTCACTCATATATGGATTTTAGACATCGAGCAGGGGGGTTGCCAGCCTACCACCAGAGAGTCTGGGAAACAGGTAGGACCAAGAGAGATATGCATGGTACCCCAGAAAAGGGGAATAGGATGGGATCTTCTGAGCAGATTGGGAACATGGGTGAGAGGAGGGGAGAGGAAGCTGGGAGAAAGAGAGGAAAGGAGAGGAGAAGAGAGAAGAAGAGAGGAGAGGAGAGGAGAGGAGAGGAGAGGAAGACATGGGGGAGCAGGAAGGTTGAGTCAAGGAGCCACTATAGGTTTGAGAAGAGATCTAGCACTAGGGAGATTTTCATAGATCTACAAAGATGACACCAACTAGCAAACTAACAAATAGTGGAGAGGCTTCCTTAAATGCCCTCAGCCCATAATGAGATTGATGTCTACCTTATATGCCATCCTAGAGCCTTCATCCACTGGTTGATGGAAGCAGAGGCAGACACCCACAGCTAAACACTGAACTGAACTCCTAGAAACCAGTTGCATAGAGGGAGGAGAGATGAGCAAAGGAGTTAAGACCTATCTGGTGAAACACACAGAGGCAGCTGACCTAAATAAGGGGGAGCCTTTTGACCCCAGACTGGTGACTGAGCAGCTAGCATGGGACTGACCCAGACCCCCTGAACGTGGGTGTCAATGAGGTGACCTCGGCAATCTATGGGACATTGGATAGTAGACCAGTATTTAGCCCTGGAATACAAATGGACTTTGAGAGCCCATTCCACATGGAGGGATGCTGTGTCATCCTGGAAACCTGGGGGTGGGCCTAGGCCCTGCCAGGAATAATATGACACATTTTTGAAGATTCCCCATGAAGGTCCTCACCCTCCCTGGGCAGTGGAGGAGGAATGGATTGGGGGTTGCGGGGGTTGGTGGGGGAAGGGAGGGTGAGAGAGACGGGATTGACATGTCAAGCAAGCTTGTTTCTAATATAAATAAAATTTAAAATGTGGAAAAAATGCATACATTAGTAATCATGGATTAATACTTAAGACAGAACTAGCCAATAAGAAGCCCTAGTTATTGATCAACAGCATTGTAACTAATAGAGTCTCTGTGTGCTTTTGGGGTTGACACAGCACTGGGACCTGGATGGTAGGAAGAGTTATAAGGAGTGGTCACATACAACCATGATGCCTATGGAGCACAACAATAACAATCATGGCAAATACACCTGAGGGAGAAATAGTGACACACACACCTTGGTGGTAACCAACATCTCACTAGGTGCTTTTGATCTCTTTTTAATCGGTTGTCACATATGATCCTTTGGCCACAAATGGTCTATATCAAATGGAACATGGGGAAAACTTAGCAAAGGAAGTGTTTTAAAAGCTGTGAAAAGTTTTAAAACATTAATAACGGATGATCATGGAGCTACCACTAACTATAAGTCCACTCTGAACACAGTATTTGGAATAACAAAGGGAAGTGTGCACAACACAAATGTGCTTTGTAGAAACCAGACTTCCTACAGAAGTTTGTAGAAGGTAATGTGAAGGCATAACCTCTGTCAAATCTGTGAACATGTGCCACCAGAGTTCCTGCTTGGGCAATACTCCAAACCAGCTGTCTTTCACTGTCTACTCTTCCTCTGAAAATTCCCATCATCTATATTTAACAAGAAACCAGATCACTCTTCTTCTGAAATCAGCTTTGAGAGGCACAGCCATGGTAGAAATACCAGGGGCTGGGGCCCAGAGGAAAGGAACATAGAACACCTAGCAGGTCTATAATGAAAAGGGGGCACTCAGATATCAGTGACTTTGTTTAGAGGAAGGACTATGGAATGGGGGACAAAGAGAAACACCTCTAAATGTACCTGGTATTCAAAGTATTTAAATTATTTCTCAAGTTGATGTGCATTTGAATTATTAATACACATTGAAATATTCCAAATAACACCGACTTCATAATGTTGTTGCAAGAACAGAGTGAATACACTCATTACAATTATATACATTGATTGTGCATGAATAATTCATGAGGGACAAATCTCAAACTGCTACATGGCCCATGTGACAAAATTCTAACAAGTGAATATAAGAATGTAAAGTAGGTATTTTTCAGTAAGTAGTAGGCAGATTATTTTCATTTCATTGCCTTTGTATTATGATAAAATACTAAATATTCAGAAGGTTTTTCAGTATTTCTACATTATTCATAGTGGATAATGCATGTTTCATTGCATATTATTTTTGCTATTCTCAAGGATTTTTATCCTGTATTGTTATATGATATCCCCAGATGAGGTGACATGTCAAAAAATTCTCATGTAAATTCCTCAGAATAACGACTGGATAAAACAAGCTCATCTTTAATTATTACACATTTTAGCTGGTATTCAATGTGTTGGGAAATGGAATCAGTTTATTTCAAAATGCATCCTGCTGCATCAGATTGGTGCCTAACCTCAAAACAACAGGTAACTAATTGTGTGTGAGAAGCATATCCTCAGGGGCTTTATTCTCAAGGAACTGTCTCTGTCTAGTCACTCAGGGAAAAGCAAATGAATGGCCTGTGAAAACATTCCCAGGAGTCTCAGAAATAGGAAAGAAAGATGATAACTTTAAAACCATCTTGGTATTTTCTATTACTGTGTTCCTAACTTGAGCTTTCCCTCCACTTTGACACCTTTGTATGAACTGAAAACTTGAGAGTTCTGAGGCATATCTTAAACTCTTACTTTCATTAGAGTCTGTCTTCTGAAAGGGGAATATTGAAATACCTTCCTTTGTAATTACTTTTTACTAAATAAAGGGGTTCATAAAAATAAGGTAAGTAAAGAGACACCTGTATTGACAGGTATGCATCCCGAGGAAACGTGGAAAGTGTGGGTTGCAGGGTCTAATTACTAGACAAGAAAGACAGCATCATATCAAAAGGCCATTCATAAGCTTTGGCTGTATCCATTTCTGTGGCTCTAGGAACAACTAGACTTTAATTTGTAATACATTTCTTTCTCAGTCTATCACCGAAACCAAACTTAGAAGCCCTTAAGTTTCCATACACACTATGAATGTTGATTACCTGAGTGAAGTATTAATGTTTTAGTCAGTCATATTAATGTTTCAGTCAGTCATTTGATTTTATAAAATGTTCAAAATATGAATTTTGTTCCTCTGACTTAAAAAGTCTTCTTTAATGAAGGCTGTTTTCCAAATAAACATAGCTTTTGCAGCCTCCAAGGCCAAAATATTCTGTAAATATAAAAGAAATGCTGTCTGTTATCTAGTTGAATGTCAATGTGTTATTGGTATGAAATGCAAGCAGAAGTGTAGACAGCATCCCAACAGCAAATCAGCCTGTAACTGATCAGTGATTTTAAATGCTCCTAGATGAATATATCCCTGTGATCTGAAATAGTAAGAACTCACTGGGTAAGAAAATAAAAATCTCTCTTCTATTCCCTTCCCTACCTTCCCTCAGTCCACCCACAAAATCTATTTACTCTACCCACACAGTACCTTGTCCCCCACCCCAGACCTCTCCTCTGAATCTATTTGTTGGATCTGTAAACTTTACTAGGGTTAGTCTTTACATAGGAGTTCATATCTACTTATAAATGAGTCCATACAATGCTTGTCTTTCTGGGTCTGGATTGATTGACTCTCTCCATTGATTTGTTTGAGTTCCATCCATTTTTTGTTGAACTCCTAACAGTGGGAATGAGGATGTGTCTGACTCTCTTGTCTGCTAGCAAGATCCTTTTCCTCCTACAGTGTTGACTCATCCACCATTGATCAAGGGTTGATGTCTAGCCCTATGGCATCTTGTTATATCATGTTTTGTTGATATCACTGGAAGACCCTTTCTTTTCTGAAGAGAAACAAGAGCAATGGGTCTAGGGGAGAGAGGAGGTATGTGAGGTAGACTGTGAGGAGAGGAGAGAGAGGGAAGGCTGTGGTCAGGATGCATTTTATGAGAGAAAAATAAAGAAAAAGTCATTGAATTTCAAGAGCTGAACCATGATATATCATAAGAGTAACTACAATAACACACAAATCTAAAGACAGAAGAATAAAGATAAATATACTGGAAGATAAGGCATATTCACCTCAGTAGAAGTGAGAAGGGGAAGGTGGAGTACATATTAACATGAAAGTTAAATAAATTTAATTATACAAGAATTTGTAGAGACTAAATTTAAACTTGCCTTTAATAAACACTAATGGTTCACCCATATTTGAAAACTATGACAGCAATGTTAAGTAAAAAGCATTCAATAATGTACATAGGTTACAGTCTTCAAAATACTTATTTTATAGTCGTAATAATTGATGCAATGCTCCAATTTCATATTTCTTCTGCAACAGAGAGATTCCCTTGAAGATCATCAGAATTAGAGGTGCTATCTTAATATGGCCAGATCAGAAGCTATGCAGTATCCATCTGCATCATCCCCTTAGTGTCAGGTACTTTCTGTGGAGCCCAGAAATGCTGACTTACAGTCTGATGCTTTGTCACTGGTACATTCTTGATATCTAGGTTATCCATAGTTGTTAGGAAGCTAACAGAACAAACACTTAAAGTATCTTATAATATAGAAATAAGGTCCTCTGTGCCACAGTATTTGGGAACAAATGGTAGAGGATTTTAAGAGTGGGACAAGGTTGTTACAGTGCTTACGACAAGGGACTCATTAAGAAGTTCTAAGAGAGGCTGGATTGATGCTCCAGCAGTTGAGAATGGTGATTGCTCTTCTAGAGGAGCTGGGTTTTATTCCCAGCATTCACAAGGAAGCTCACAATAATCATTAATCCCAGTTCCAGGAATCCTTTGCCCTCTTCTGGCCTCCGTGGGCTCTATACTGGCTAAGTTATCTAATAAGGACCCTCCATGTTATTTCAGTCACAGAATGCTAACCCTGTCTTCTACAGTGACAACCAATGAATCGTGAGCCTTTGTTATTCCTGTAATACTAACTTACTTGATACTTCTTTACTATAGGTGAATCAGATTGCAAAGAATGACAGAAACCAATAAAAGTCACCCAGAAGAGTTCATTCTACTCGGCTTTGAAGACCATCCTTGGCTGGAACTCCCTCTTTTCATTATTCTTCTGGTAACATATCCGCTGGCCATGATGGGAAACATTGCCATCATCCTGGTGTCCATATTAGAGCCCTGTCTCCACAGTCCCATGTATTTCTTCCTCACCAACCTCTCCTTTCTGGACATGTGCTACACTACAAGCATTGTGCCTCAGATGCTAACGAACCTAGGAGGTGCCACAAAGACCATCAGCTACATGAGGTGTGTAGTTCAGCTTTATTTTTTCCACACAATGGGGGGCACAGAGTGTGTGCTCCTGGCTCTTATGTCCTTTGACCGTTATGTTGCCATCTGCAGGCCTCTGCACTACACCCTTATCATGAATCAGCGTACCTGCCTCCTGTTAGTGTCCACTGTGTGGCTGACAGGAATTTCATATGCTGTCTCAGAGGCTACTGCGACACTGCAATTGCCACTGTGTGGCCACAATAAACTGGATCACATAGTGTGTGAGATTCCAGTTCTGATTAAAACTGCCTGTGGTGAAAAAGAGAGTAATGAGCTTGCTCTCTCTGTCGTATGCTTTTTTCTATTAGCTGTTCCTCTGTGTTTAATTCTTGCCTCCTATGCTGCTATTGGACATGCTGTACGTAAAATCAAATCTGTAGAGGGAAGGACAAAGGCCTTTGGTACATGTTCCTCTCATCTTATAGTAGTCTCCTTATTTTATGGCCCAGGAATTAGTATGTACCTTCAGCCTCCCTCCTCTATCTCAAGGAACCAACCAAAGTTCATGGCTCTCTTCTATGGTGTGGTATCTCCTACACTCAACCCATTCATTTACACTCTGCGGAATAAAGATGTAAAGGGAGCTTTAGGCAATTTGGTAAGAAGGATTTCTATGTTCTAGGTAATAGATAGTATAACGAACAAAATTATTTAACTGTTAGGCTATGTTCCTCCTGGTTAAAACTTTAAAAACTTAATAGCATTTTGTCATTTATTCTTTGAAATTTTTGTACACACATTCAATGTATTCTTTTATCTTATTTATACCCTCTCTCTAAATCCCCCCAGGATCACCCAACCTCTTTCCTTCTGACTTTATGTCTTCTTAGTAGTAACAAACCCCTGAGTTCAATTAGTGTTGACCGACTAGTGCTGAGCAATTAGTGTATGGGTGTAGAGCCATCCCCTGCATCATAGGCAACCTAAAAGTGGCCAGATCCCCAAGAAAGGTGATGCTTTGTCCTCTAAGAAGTCATCTCAATTCCAATATCATGTTATGTATTTTTCTAATGAAATATCACATATTCATTATAATTAATTTAAAACATGAGGTGTTTTATTTACATGGATCCTTTCAAATATATAAAATAGTTCTTGTGTCTTCTTTGGACTGAGATAACAAATATGTAATAGTTTAGAATGTACAATAAAATTACAAGCTGGTTAATGTATTTATAACAATAATATGACCATCATTCATTGGTCCACATCTCATTGATATCACTTAAGGAATTTTCATCTTTTTCTGGAAGTTTGGCCCCAGTGTGTAATCATCTCATGTACCTACCCTGTACATTCTGGGTAAAGAATAGTATATTATGATCACCTTCAATTGTTTTATATGATAGTATATTTTAATACTCTTCTTATATATTTGCATGTGTGGGTGTGGGTTATGTGAATGTGCACTTGTCATGGCACACACATACTGAGATCAGGGACAACTTGACTAAAAGAGTACTTTCCTCCCACCGTGAAGATCCTGGGAATTTAACTCAGGTTCTCAGTCCTGGTAACAAGTACCTATACCTGGTCAACTTTCTTATTGGCCCACTAGTTTATTTTTAAGTTCATGATGAATTTTTTTGTCATTGTGGTATTTTTAAGTTCATCTTCACTCATGATTAAGTGTGTGATTATGTGTGTGTGTGATTATCAGTATCTAAGGAATTTTATCTACATATAAAAATCACTTGGACAAAGATATATTTCTTGACATCCCTGTCAAATACTACAAAGAAGAGAGTTTGAAATCAGTGAGAGAACAAAGAAGTGACTATAATAACTGGCAACCTGAATAATATTTCTATGCATTAATCAGAATAATCAGTAACATCTTTCGAATACGAAAGAATAAGTTTGAGAAATACTTGCAGTCTTGTAATTAAAAACAACTTTACTATATCAATAATTCTAATGAATGTCTTTTGATTGGTTGTATTTTTGGATGCAAATGATAGCCCCAAAAGTTAAAAGTGGGATGCCCAGCTGTTCATAGCATGTAATGCTCTTACAGAGGGCAGGAGTTCAGGTCCCAATATTCATGTCAGCCTGATACTCCAGCTATAGGTCATCTAGTGCCCCTTGTCATTCTCAGACCCCTGCACATGTGTATGTACTGACATACAGGTGTACACACATACTCATAAGTTAACAAAGATTTTTAAAATCTTATAAAAAGTTAAAAGTGTAAAAAATTCAACTTTAGAATTCACACTTTTCCTTTTTATAATACTGTGTCATATCTAAAATTCTTCTGTTAAGAGGGAACTGTATAAGAGCTGATTACTTCACGAGATTCTTAAGGAAAACATTCTATTCTATGCACCTTTCTGTCTTCCGCCACAGTGGACACGGTGATATTCATCACAAAGACTGGCCAATAAAGAGCCATCCCAGATGCTAAAGCTGTGTCCTTACAAGACAGTAAATACGTCAGAGTATTTTTCTTGTACTCCCAACTTCCATAATCTTGAGAAGAAATTGTTATTGCTTATAAATAATGCAGTGTTGAGTATTTTTGCTGTAGCAGGACCAGGGCATTAGGAAGCCCCAATATCATCACAGCAGTAGGTGTAGTACATAAGATCAAACCAAGAAGATTGCAATTATTAGATAATTCATTAAGCAACCATTGTACTTTCTAATGTAAAAAGGACTCTAAGAAAAACAAGAAAGAGGTTTTTTTTATTTAAATTACTAACAAGCTTGCTTCACCTGTCAGTTCTAGCTCCCTCTCCCTCGCCTCCTCCCCCACCCTTTGACCCACCCCTCAGCCCCACCACCACCTAACCCCCACTCCATTCCCCAGGGAGGGTGAGGTACTCCATGGGAATCTCCAGAGTCTTTCGTTTCATTCAGAGCAGGGCCTAAGCCCATCCCCAAGAGTCCAGGCTGAGAGAGCATGCCTCATTATGGGAGGGGCACCCAAAGTCTATTTGTATGCCAGGGATAAATACTGATCTACTGCCCAAGGCCCCACAGATTGTCCAGGCCTCCTTGCTGACAACCATATTCAGGGGGTCTGGAAAGTCCCATAATGGCCTCTCAGCCATCAGTCTGGGGTCCAAGAGCTCCCCATTGTTCAGGTCAGCTGTTTCTGTGGGTTAAACCAGCACAGTCTTAACCCCTTTGCTCAACAGTCCTTCCTTTCTGTCACTGGATTCCGGGAGTTCAGTTCAGTGTTTAGCTGTGAGTGTCTGCCTCTGCTTCCATCAGTCACTGGATGAAGGTTCTGTTTCCCAGACTCTCTGGCAGTGGGATTGTAGGCTGGCACTCCCCTGATCCATGTCTAATGTAAACGTTTTAATTTACTTTTGCCCTGACCCTCGGGGCCAAATCAACATGGGTTATCTTGTGGGGAGGCAAATGGGGGACAGGAGACATGGAGAATGAGAACAAGACAAGCTGGCTGATCAAGCTCTGTTTTGAGAATTTCATACGAGCTTATATAGGAGAACGTGGCATTGCATGTGGAAGAGGAATGTTGGAGGTTTTGTAGACAGGAGGCACTGAGGAAGGAGGCAGGGAGCTGTCAGAAGCAGGAAGCTTTCGATAAGCAATGAGCAGGAGATTTCCCCAGGGAGTGCAGGTGTTAAGGAAGCATTCTTAAGCAATGGGTTGTCTCTATGGTGCCTGGCCATCTGTGGGATGGTGCCTGAGTTTTGGGAAGTGCCTTGGGGTGAGAAATAGCGATTTACTGTGACTTGGTCCTCAACAAACTTTAAAATATGATTTCTGGCAGGGTCAGGGTTAGGGGTTAGGGTTGGGGGGTTAAGGGGTTAGGGTTAGAGTTGTGGGAGGATTAGGGTTACAGTTAGGGTTATGGCTAGGGAGTTAGTGTTAGGAATAGGGGGGTGTTAGGGTTAAGGCTAGGGTTATGGTTAGGGTGCTAAGGTTTAGGGTTAGCGTTAGGATTTAGGGTTAGGTTTAGGTATAATTTTTTTTGTTTTTGTTTTTTGTTTTTACGAGACAGGGTTTCTCTGTATTGTTTTGGAGGCTATCGGTCCAGCCCGGCCTCGAACTCACAGAGATCCGCCTGCCTCTGCCTCCCGAGTGCTGGGATTAAAGGCGTGCACCACCATCGCCCGGCTAGGTTTAGGTATAATTGTTGTGGTTTGGCTGATAAGGTAAGGATAAGGGTCAGGGTCAGGGGATTATGGTTGAGGTGGGTTTGAGGTTGAGGCTTTTGTTAGGTTTAGGGTCCTACGATTGGATCAGGACAAATAACTGTGGGGCTGCCCATGCTGTCATGACAGAATTACTTGGTTTCTTGGCCACTATTGTTGAAGGGGGTTGACTCTGTAAAGATGTGTCTTCCCAAGCTCTCACTCCAACTCTAGAGTAAAAAGTGACAGGAGCTCGGTGGCAGGTTTGCACCTTTTACCTTTGGAATGCTGTCGGAGTGAAAGAGAGGGTCTTCACTGAAGACAAGGCCTCATCACTAGTGAGGAGATGTGGATGTGGAAAAAGACCTTAGCTACATTTGTTTCCCAGAGAATGACCAGCCAGGATCCTGTGGTCAGATGCGACAGGAGTTAGCTTTTCCTGCTTGCCCTTCCTGGGATGGTGAATACTATGGACTGAACCAAGGTAATGTGTACTATGCCACAGGTTCACCTAGGTGTAAGGGGGTTGAGAGACCTTCTACCCACCCTCAGGGAGCTAAGGTTCCTCAGGAGCTCAGCACAGTAGCACTTTTCTCTTGGTAAGTTTGTAGCATTAAGCTGATTTAAAAGATGAAATTGGCTGTGCCGGGTAACTACAGGCTGGCTCACTGGCAAATGAAGTTTTTGTTTTGGACTGATAGGTACTGATGCCCATTTGGGGATAATTTGTCTTATTCTAAGTTCGACATTCTATCCTCCCCCTCAGGGGACACTAAGCCTATACCCATCCTCCTGCCTCCTCCCCTTGCCTCTTCCCGTACTCCCTTCCCCCATCTCTCTGCTTTCCTCTTAGGCTTTCCCTAGTTCCTCTCCTCCCTCTGGCCGTTTGCCCTCTGCCTGTCTCCTCCCCCCTCCTTGTGCCCTCCCCTTCCCAGTCCTCTGCTCATTTGCATTTGATCATGGAGAATGGAGCATGGAGCCACCACATGTGTGCTCTCTTCCCCAGACATGTGTGTGCTAGTACAATAGCAGAGATTGCACAACTTGTTCCACACTGGGAATGAAGTAAGTCTCAGGATTCAAAGGGGAGCTGATGCTGCTGAGTGTGCATTTTGCTTTTGTTCAGCTTCGCTTTATTTTTGTTTGTAGGACACTTGCCAAGACAGTGGGGGTAGGAATTATCTAACTTTTGAATGTGTAACCAAAGACCAAGCCAGCAGAGACTGGATGACTGACAAGCAGTGTCCAGAATCCTTCACTGCATCAGAGATCTCAGCTATGAAGGGGAGAAGAGATGCCAAGTAGGAAAGGCAACACAAATGGAATTTTGACAACGAGAATCATAAGTGAAAGAAAGCAGGTACAAGTGGTAGCAAGGGTTAGAAGGGATTTAAGGCAGCATTTTAGGCATAGGGATTATGCTTCAGAGATAGAGTTAAAATGGTTAAGGACAGGATCTGTGTCCTGCCCTGGGGTTAGAGGGGCTAGGGAGTTAGTCTGGAGGTAGGGGTGAGGGTGAGGATGAGGGCTAAGGTTTAGGAATTAGGGTAGGGTTAGAGGGTGAGAGCAAGGGTAAGGATTTAGAGTTAGGGTTCTGGTGAGTATTGTTCTTTCAAGGTCTGTGAAGAATTGTGCCGTATTTTGATCAGAATTGCATTGAATCTGTAGATTGCTTTTGGAAAGATTGCCATTTTTACTATGTTGATCCTACCTACCCAAGAGCATGGGAGATATTTCCATTTTCTGGTGTCTTCTTTAATTTCTTTCTTTAAAGACTAAAAGTTCTTGTCATACAGGTCTTTCACCTGTATAGTTAGCATTACCCCAATGTATTTTATTTGCTTGTGGCTACTGTAAAGGGTGATATTCCTCTGATTTCTTTCTCAGTCCATTTATCGTCTATATATAGTAGGTCTACTGATTTTTTTTAGTTAATGTTGTATCCTGCCACTTTGCTGATGGTGTTTATCAGCTGTAGGAGTCCCTGGTAGAAATGTTCAAGTCACTTATGTAAACTGCATATCATATCATCTGCAAATTTGACTTCTTCGTTTCCAATTTGTATCCCCATGATCTCCTTTTCTTGTCTTATTGCTCTAGCTAGTACTTCAAGTACAATATTGAAAAGATATGGAGAGAGTGGACAGCCTTGTCTTGTTCCTGATTTTAGAGGAATCATGTTGAGTTTCTATCAATTTAGTTTGATGTTGGCTATTGCTTTGCTGTATATTGCTTTTATTGTGTTTAGGTATGTTCCTGTTATCCCTGATCTCTCTAAGACCTTTATCATTAAGGGGTGTTGGATTTTTTTCAAAGGTTTTTTCAGCATCTAGTGAGATGCTTATGTGGTTTTTCTTTTTCAGTTTGTTTATATGGTGGATTACATTGATGAATTTTTGTATATTGAACCATCCCTGCATCCTTGGGATGGACCCAACTTGATTATGGTGGATGATTTTTCTGATGTGTTCTTGGATTTGATTTGTCAGTATTTTATTGAGTGTTTTTGCATCAATGTTTATGAGGTAGATTGGTCTGTAGTTTTCTTTGTTAATTGTGTCTCTGTGTGGCTTGGATACCAAGGTAATTATAGCCTTGTAAAAAGGTTTACAATGACCCTTCTACTTCTATTGTGTGGAACAGTTTGAGGAGTATTGGTATTAGCCCTTCTTTGAATTTCTGGTAGAATTTTGCACTGAATCCTTCTGGCCCTGAACTTTTTTTTGGTTGGGAGACTTTTGATGACTACTTCTATTTCATTAGGGGTTATAGGTCTATTTAAATTGCTTATCTGTGGGAGTGTCAACTTGTGTTCCCACTTGGAAAATTAGTGTGGTGGTTTCCAAGGACAATGGGAATAAGTCTACCTCAAGATGCAACAATTCCACTCTTGGGCATATAACCAAAGGATGCACATTCATACAACAAAGACAAATGATCAACTATGTCCATAGATAGCAGCATTGTTTGTAACAGTCAGAACCTGGAAGCAACCTAGATGCCCCTCAACCAAAGAATTGCTAGAGAAAACGTTGTACATTTATACAATAGACTATTACTCAGTGGGAAAAAAATAATGAAATCTTGAAATCCACAGGCAAACAGGTGGAACTTGAAGAAACCATCCTGAGTGAGGTAACCCAGTCACAGAAAGACAAGCATGGCATGTACTCACTCATACATGGATGTTAGACATATAGCAAAGGACTACCAGTATACAATCTACACCACCAGAAAAACTAGGAAACAAGGAGGACCCTAAGAGAGAAATACATGGTTTCCTGAAGGAGGGTAGAGGGACAAGAACTCCTGAGGAAATTGAGAGCATGGGGGGGAGGTGGAGGTAGGAAAAAGAGAAGGGGAGAAGAGGAGGTGTCAGGAAAACAAGAGGGATCAGGAAGACTGAGTCTGGGGAGGAAGAAAGGGGAACAAGAAAAGAGATACCTTAATAGAGGGAGCCAGTACAGGTTTAAAGAGAAATCTAGCACTAGGGAAATGTTCAGAGATCCAGAAAGATGACCCCAAGTAAGAATCTAGGCAGTAGTGAGAGGCCACCTTTGATGCCCTTTCCCTGTAATGAGATTGATGACTACCTTAATTGTCATCCTAGATCTTTCATCCAGTAGCTGATGGAAGCAGAAGCAGACATTCACAGCTAAGCACTGAACCATAGTCCTGGAATTCAGTTTGTAGAGAGGTAGGTGGGCTAAGCAAAAGAGTCCAGACCGTGCTGGAGAAACCTACAGAAACAGCTGACCTGACCTAGTGAGAGCACAAGGGCCCTAGTCCTAAATCTGGGGAACCAGCATTGGACAGAACCAAACCCTCTGAATATGGGTGCCAGTAAAGAGGCATGGGCGGTCTATGTGACCTCTAACACTGGAACCAGTATTTATCCCTCATGTACAAATGAACTTTGGGAGCACATTCCCTATGGAGGGATACTATTTCAGCCCAGATACATGGAGGAGGGCCTAGACCCTCCCCCCAAATAATGTGAGAGGCTTTGATGATCCCCCATAAAAGGCCTCACTATCCTTGGGGAGCAGGTGAGAGGTGGGTTGGGGGGTTTGGTAGGGGAAATGGGAGATTTGAGGGAGAAGTAACAGGGGGAGGGGATTGATATGTAAAGTGATTGTTTCTAAATAAAAAATGTATTTAAAAACTCTAAATTCAATGGTGTCTCCTGATAAAACTGTTCTAATGGCTTTCATTGTTTAGAGACAGTTTGTAAGACAGATCCACCACATAGTAGGCATGTTTGGAGGCTTACTTAGAAAGTAATAATTATATCTACTTTAAACAAATAGTTTATATCAATAATTCAAAACAGTTTTCCCTTATGCTTTCATTCATAGAAAAATAAGCTTTTTCACTTTTAAGTAGAAAAGGACTTAGTTGTGTGTGAGGTGCTTGGTCAAATTACTCTGGGTAGGAAACTCCTAGTAACCTGTCTTTTCATTGCTTTGCTTTTTGCCAACCAGCTAGAGTGGGAAAAAACTTACAAAGCACTTGCAAGGTACATGATGGGTAAGCAGTACAAATAAAAAATGTAGAATCCTGCCGGGCAGTGGTGGCACACGCCTTTAATCCCAGCACTCGAGAGGCAGAGGCAGGCGGATCTCTGTGAGTTCGAGGCCAGGCTGGACCGACAGCCTCAAAAACAATACAGAGAAACCCTGTCTTGAAAAACCAAAAAAACAAAACAAAACAAAATGTAGAATCCCTAAGCCCAATAGACATTCTTTCCAAATTAAAGCTAATACATATAGAATTATGACTGTAATAAAGAAGGATCAATTTCTTAATTATTTAAAACATTTCCCAAATACATGTTGATTTCTTTAGAAATCTACTTTAGTTTCGGGGGGGGGGGGTTGAGTTCATACTTTAGGAGAATTACCAGGTATAACTTTTTTTTGTTGTTCACTTGGCTATTCCTGATGAATGAAACTAGTAATCAATCTAAACTCAACATCACACTCATGATGTTCAAATTTAAGATGATTTTGTTTTCATTTATTATAAGTTATTCTTATTATGGATAAAAAAATAATTTTAATCCCGATCCCTGTTGTTCTTCTCCCCCATGTTGCCTATAGACACTACCAATAAAATGAATGTTTTCACTATCATTACTGTTCCCTAAGCAATGCTTTGTAAAACCTGAGTAATGCAAATAAGATAACCTCTTTTAGAATAGTGGCTCTTCATCCTAATGGAAGGTGTGTCTAGGGTTCTTTGAACGCCTCACTTCTTAGGCTGGCTTCATTTTCACTTTTAAGTCAATGATTTTTCTGTAGTTCCTTGTAGCTCTCAACCTTAGTTGTATCTTACTCTCACCACAAAATTGACTCTTCTTATTTTATAAGTCATGCTTGTCTATAATCTAACTTTTAACACCTGCAGACTACTGGATTAAATGTGTTAGAAATTTTGAACTTAGGGAGTCAATACCTCTGTTATAATTAAGCAGAATTCATGGAAATAAGAATTTTGGTCATGAGGGAAATATGAAAAATAGCAGCATGAATTATTTACAAAACTATTGAACTCTATGTCATTCTTCTACTGGGATAATTTTTATCTCTCTATTCCTTTTGTGTAATACACACAGAAGGCAATTCCAGATTTAAGGGTAAATTTAAATCTGAAGATGCCCCCCAAGCTGCTGTCACTGACCCTCAGTGTTCCCTGGTACTCTTTCCAATCACGTTGCCCTCAGACACTATGCCTTAGAGCTACCTTCTTTTGAAATCTGGGTGATAAGCAGCATGTAATTCATACTACTTGTTCCGGGTTTCTGTTGTCTACCATTTTTGCTTTTTCACATAACATTTATATTTCCACCTATGAACAGAAAATGTACAATAACAATTATATTTTTGGTTATGTATTGGAGCACATGATGTTGGAAGGACTTGTATATATGTTTCAGTGATCAAATGAACATTTTTTTGCTAAATCTAGGAATGTGATTTTTTCATCTAAATGTTAGAGCACAACAATCTTTTTTCCCTCAATATATGTTTTTATTTAAATTAGAAACATGAATGTTTCACATGTCAATCCCAGCTCCCTCTCCCACCCCTCCTCCCTTGTCCCTCGACCAGCACCCACCCAGCCCCCCACCCAAGGAGGGTGAGGCCCTCCTTGGGGGGGATCTCCAGAGTCTGTCATTTCATCCAGGTCAGGACCTAGGCCCTTCCCCATGTGTCCAGGCTTCGACAGCATCCCTCCATGTGGAATGGGCTCCCAAAGTTCATTCATACGTCATGGTAAACACTGATCTAATACTCAAGGTCCCAGAGATTTCTGAGGCCTCCTCAGTGACACTACATTCATGAAGTCTGGATCAGTCCCCTGTTGGCCTCTCAGCCATCAGTATGGGGTTCAAGAGCTCCCCCTTGTCCAGTCAGTTGTCTTCATGGTTTCACCAGCACGGTCTTGACCCCTTTGCTCATCAATCCTCCCTCTCTGTCACTGGGGTCCAGGAGTTCAGTTCAGTGTTTAGCTGTGGGTATCTGTCTCTGCTTCCATCAATCACTGGATGAAGGCTCTAGGATAGCATATAAGGTAGTCATCAACCTTATCATCAAGGAGAGGCTATTAATGTAGTCTCTCCACTATTGCTTAGTTTGCCACTTGGTGTTATCCTTGTAGATCTCTGGAGATCTCACTAGAGTCAGATCTCTCCTCAAACCTATAATGACCCCAATCTATTATGGTATCTCTCATACTGCTCTCCTCTATTCTTACCTCGACTCAACCTTCCTACTCCCCCATGCCTTCTTCTCCCCTACTCTTATCCCCCTCTCTTTTTCCTGGCTCCCTCTCCCCTCCCCCGATGTTCCCAATCTGCTCATGAGATCTTGCCTCATTCCACTTCTCTGGGGTATCATGCATCTCTCTTGGGAACCTCCCTGTTTCCCAGACTCACTGACGTTGCTTTGTTGAGCAGGGTTGTCTTGGCTATCCTAGGTTTTTTGTTTTTCCATGTAAAGTTGAGAATGGTTCTTTCAAGATCTGTGAAGAATTGTGCTGGGATTTTGATGGGGATTGCATTAAGTCTATCGATGAGCACAACCATCTTTAATAAAGGCTGCTATCCAGGTTGCAAAGGGATTGAAATAATTTATGCTCCAACCATCATCAATCTGAAATTGGTACAGGTCATTTGGAAAATCATGGGATTCCATCTGCACATACCTTATCAGCAGTGCATTTGAGGACAGGACAAGGGTTAAAACTCTGTACAAGAGAGTATTAAGTTTAGTCATGATTTTAGTTAAACTGAACTAGCATATATGAAGAGTGAAAAAGAGAGCAAAATATACATCTTTGTTGGAGGATGACAAATAAAAGTTAAGGTTCATGTAGTATTAGTAAACAAGACTTCCCCCCAAAAGGGTATTAAATAAGATGATTTTTGCTTAATATGTTTCATTGTCTTTTGAAGATGACAAGCTCTGTATTGTATTTGTCACTGTCACCAAGTGTGCATCTCATAAATATCTGTAACATAGAAAATAAGAATTGGAAAATCATTAAAATATGGAATTTACAAGGCAGGAAAATATCTAACTCTAACCCCATTACTGGGGTCACAAAAGACCAAAACTCAAACTGAGGAATGCGGACATAGTGTCTTAGAGTAACAGCACAATAAATCCATGTTGGGCATGGTTAGACTTAGCCAGCACTTCTGGGCTATGTAACAAAAGGTCCACAATATGTCAACAGTGGTAATGAGACAGAAGTAACTCAGAGCATATACCATCCATTCAGAGTACAGAAGTGGATGCACATATCTTTTAAGTCTCTATCAAAAACACTGAAACCATTAGGGATTAGATTGATTGAAAGGATTACTTGAACATAAGAAAATTAGAATACAAAAAGAATTGTCCTAATAGCACAGTCACTTGACTTCCATCTGCTTGAGAAACTGATTCAGGACAGCAAATTCAAGCCCTGTCTGGGAAACTTAGTGAGATTTCTTAAAAATAAATAGGAGTTAAATACATGGAGCAGTGGTTAAGAGTACTTACTGTTCTTCCACGGACCTGAGTTCAGTTTCTAGTACCCATATTATCCTGTAATTACAGCCTGAGGAGGGGGTAATTCAACATTCTCTTCTGGCATCTGTAGACACCTGTACACACATGACGTATATGCACACAGATTCATTCACATGAACAAAAATAAATCTTTAAAGTTTTTAAAGTAAATAAAAACAGACCTGTGGTGGAGGTCAAAGAAAGTGTGTGCTTAATTTGTAGAATGCTCTGGTTTCAACTCCAGGAACAATATGAAGTAGATCGGAAGAGTGGAAAGGTATGAAACACATTACTTAGTGCTTTATTTTGTAAATATTGTGGTTCTTTCTCACAAATCAACTGTATTATATTTCTCAAGAAAATGCAGATGGGGTGGAGTGGGGATGATGAGTTGAGAGGATTAAGGGGGTAGGGGAGGAGGGGAGGGAGAGGGAATTGAAAGTGGCATGCATAAAAAGTTAAATAAAAATATGTAGAAAATGACTATTAAAATAGTTTATCTGTCATATTGTGCCTGAAACAGTACCTTGAAGAAATTGAAGGTCTAATCACTAACAGATAGATAAAGCAAACACCACACTCCAAATAAAATGAAACTATCCTTGACATGGTAGGGGAGCTACCTCAAGATTATTTTAGCTATTACTGTTCTGTCTTTTTAAGTAGAGAAAATCACATGCTAGCTTCCTCAGTTATCTGTGGGAACTCCAAATCCTCCACCCCAATCTTATCACTGCTTCTGTTACCTCCTTGTCCCTCAGTGACTAGACGAGGGGGTCAAAAGTTGGAGTGTCAACTGACTTCTCCATGGAAACTTTGAGAGCCAGAAGGTCCTGATAGATATTCTACGAACAGTAAGGGAACACGGATGCCAGCCCAGACTGCTATACCCAGCAAAGCTTTCAGTCACTATAGATGGAGAAAACAAGATATTCCATGGCAAAACCAGATTTAAACAATATGTATACACTAACCCAGCCCTACAGAAAGTTTTGGAAGGAAAACCCCAACCCAAGAGAGTTAACTACAACCAGAAAAACAAAGGCAATAGGTAATCCCACCTTACCAATATCCAAAAGAAAAGAGTTAAAAAATACACATATAATTCCACCACCATCAACTATTCCAAAACAAACAAGAATGAGCAATCAATGGTCATTAATATCCCTCAATATTAATGGTCTTAACTCACCCATAAAGAGACATAGGCTAACAGAATGGATTCAAAGACAGAACCCATCCTTCTGCTGCATAAAAGAAGCAAACCTCAGCCTCAAAGACAAACATTACCTCAGAGTTAAGGGATGGGAAAAGATTTTCCAATCAAATGGACCCAAGAAACAAATGGGGGTAGCAATCCTAATATCTAACAACTTAGATTTTAAAATAAAACCAATCAAAGGAGATAAAGGAAGTTACTATATACTCATCACAGGAGAAATCCACCATGATGGACTTTCAGTTTTGAACATCTATGCCCCAAATACAAAGGCACCCACGTTCATGATAGAAACATTACTAAAACTCAAATCACATACAAAGCCCCAAACTCTTATAGTGGGAGACTTCAACACCCCACTCTCACCTCTAGACAGGACTACGAGACAGAAACTTAACAAAGAAGTAAAGGAACTAATAGAAGTTATGACCCAGTTGGGATTAACAGACATCTGTAGAACATTCCACCCAAATAAAAAAGAATATACCTCTTCTCAGTGCCGCATGAAACCTTCTCAAAAATCGACCACATACTTGGCAATATATCAAATCTTAACAGGTGCAAAAAAATGGGATAACTCCATGAACCTTATCAGACCACCATGAATTAAAATTAGAATTCAAGGACAACACAAATTGCAGAAACCCAACAAACTCATGGAAGTTGTATAATGCACAATTGCACCATTCCTGGGTCAATGAAGAAATAAAAAAATAATAATAAAGACTTCCTAGAATTCAGTGAGAATGAGGACACAACATAACCAAACTTATGGGACACTTTGAAAGCAGTGCTACGAGGGAAGTTCATAGCACTAAGTGCCCACATGAAGAAACTGGAGGATAGTTACACTAGAGAATTAACAGCACAACTGAAAGCTCTAGAACACAAAGAAGCAAATTCACCCAGGAGGAGTAGACGCCAGGAAATAATCAAATTGAGGACTGAAATCAATAAAGCACAGACTAGGAAAACATTACAAAAAATCAATGTAACAAAGAGTTGGTTCTTTGAGAAAATCAACAAGATAGACAAACATTTATCCAAATTTACCAAACGACAGAGTGTGTACTTGCAAATTAACAAAATCAGAAACGAACAGGGGGACATAACAATGAACAGTGAAGAAATCCAGAGAATCACCAGGTCATACTTTGAAAACCTGTACTCCACACAATTTAAAAATCTAAAGGAAATGGACAATTTTCTGAATAGATATAACTTGGAAAACTAAATCAAGAACAGATAGGCAATTTAAATAGACATATAACACCTAAGGAAATAAAAGCAGTCATTAAAAGTCTCCCAACAAAAAAAAAGCCTAGGTCCAGATAGCCTCAGTGCAGAATTCTACCAGAAATTCAAAGAACAGCTTATACCAATTCTTCTCAAAGTATTCCATGGAATAGAAGCGGAATGGTCTTTGCCAAACTCTTTCTATGAGGCTTCAATAATCTTGATACCCAAGCCACACAAAGACACAACTAAGAAAGAGAACTTCAGACCAATATCCCTCATGAACATTGATGCAAAAATACTCAATAAAATACTGGCAAATCAGACCCAAGAACACATCAAAACAGTCATCCACCATGATCAAGTAGGCTTCATCCCAGGCATGCAGGGTTGGTTCAACATTCAAAAATCCATCAATGTAATCTACCATATAAACAAGCTGAGAAACAAAAATCACCTGATCATCTCACTGGATGCTGAAAAAGCCTTTGACAAAATCCAACACCCCTTCATGATAAAGGTCTTAGAGAGATCTGGGATAACAGGAACTTACTTCAACATAATAAAAATTATATACAGCAATCCAACAGCCAACATCATACTAAATGGACAGAAACTCAAGGCAATTCCTCTAAGATCAGGAACAAGACAAGGCTGTCCACTCTCTCCATACCTTTTCAATATTGTACTTGAAGTTCTAGGTAGACAACAAAAGGAGATCAAGGGGATAAAAATGGAAAGGAAGAGGTCAAACTTTCACTATTTGCAGATGATATGATTGTTTACATAAGTGACCCAAAAAGACTCTACCAGCGAACTCCTACAGCTGACAAATACTTTCAGCAAAGTAGCAGGCTACAAGATCAACTCAAGAAAATCAGTAGCCCTGCTATATACAGATGATAAAAGGGTTGAAAAAGAAATCAGAGAAACATCACCCTTTACAATAGCCACAAACAACATAAAATACCTTGGGGTAACACTAACCAAACAAGTGTAACACCTGTATAACAAGAACTTTGAGTCTTTAAAGAAAGAAACTAAAGAAGACACCAGAAGGTGGAAAGATCTCCCATGCTCTTGGGTAGGTAGGATCAGCATAGTAAAAATGGCAATCTTACTGAAAGCAATATACAAATTTAACACAATCCCCATTAAAATCCCAGCACAATTCTTCACAGACCTTGAAAGAACAGTAATCAACTTTGTATGGAAAAACAAAAGACCCAGGATAGCCAAAACAACCTTATTCAACAAAGCATCATCTGGAGGCATCACCAGCCTTGACTTCAAGCTCTATTATAGAGATGTAGTCCTGAAAACAGCTTGGTATTGGCACAAAATTAGACAGGTAGACCAATGGAATCGAATTGAATACCCTGAAATTAACCTAGGTGCTCCACAACTGAAGACTGGATAGAGAAAATGTGGTACATTTACACAGTGGAGTATTACTCAGTGGAAAAAAAACAATGGAATCTTGATATTTGCAGGCAAATGCATGGCACTAGAAGAAACCATCCTGAGTGAAGTAACCCAGTCACAAAAAGACAAACATGGTATGTACTCATTCATATATGGATTTTAGATATGATCAGGGTAGTGTCAGCCTACAATCCCAGTGTGAGCGAGTCTGGGAAACAGGGAGGTTCCCAATAGAGATGCATGATACCCCAGAGAAGTGGAATGAGGCAAGATCTAATGAGCAGATTGGTAACATTGGGGAAGGGGAAAGGGAATCAAGAAAAAGAGAGGGGGATAAGAGTAGGGGAGAAGAAGGCATAGGGGAGCAGGAAGGTTGAGTCGAGGTAAAAATAGAGGAGAGCAGGATGAGAGATACCATAATAGATTGAGTCATTATAGGTTTGAGGAAAGAGCTGACACTAGTGAGATTTACAAGGATAACACCAAGTGGCAAACTAAGCAATAGTGGAGAGACTACATTAATAGCCCCTCCTTGATGATAAGGTTGATGACTACCTTATATGCCATCCTAAAACCTTCATCCAGTGATTGATGGAAGCAGAGACAGATACTCACAGCTAAACACTGAACTGAACTCCTGGAACCTAGTGACAGAGATAGAGGAGTGATGAGCAAAGGGGTCAAGACCTTGCTGGTGAAACCCACAAAGACAGCTGACGGGATAAGTGGGAGCTCTTGAACCCCAGAATGATGACTGAGAGGCCAACAAGGGACTGATCCAGGCTCCATGAATGTAGTGTCAGTGAGGAGGCCTCAGAAATCTCTGGGACCTTGGGTATTAGATCAGTGTTTACCATGATGTATGAATGAACTTTGGGAGCCCATTCCACATGGAGGGATGCTGTCTCAGCCTGGACACATGGGAAAGGTCCTAGGTCCTGCCCTGGATGAAATGACAGACTCTGGAGATCCCCCCAAGGAGGGCCTCACCCTCCCTTGGGAATGATGTAGGGATTGGGAGGGGGATTGAAGGAGGGCTGGTGGAAGGACAAGGGAGAAGGGGTTGGAGAGGGAAGCATGTGAAGCAAGCAAGCATGTTTCTAAGACATAATTTATTTTAATAAAAATTTTAAAAAGAAAGAAATATGGCAGCGGTAGGTTCTCCTCCAAAACTGATGACCTTACAAGCCCCAGATAGTTGGATTGTTTCTAGTACCAGGCATGGTTTCAATGTCTACCTAAAGAGGTGTGTGTGTGTGTGTGTGTGTGTGTGTGTGTGTGTGTGTGTGTGTGTGTGTGTGTGTGTGTGTGCTTATGTAGTTTAAATGAAATCTTCCTATCTTCCTATCTGGGATGACAATTCTCCCTATAAGGGTCACAGATTATCTAAGAAAAATCCCATAGTAGGAATGAAAAACTTCCTTTGAGTTGCTGGTCAGGATGCTCAAGAGAATCCCCAATTTTTTTATTTAAATTGAAAACAATCTTATTTTACATACCAAGGCCAGTTCCCTCTCTCTCCCACTGCCTTCACCATCTCCCCATCCCACCCCGATCCACTCCTCCAGAGGCCTCATCATCTCTGAGACTCCCCAAATATCGTAGGCAACTGGTGTTGCCTTTCCTTACAGCCCAGCAGTGAAAGGTAAATCTCTATTCCTAAAGAGACCATGCACGACAGTCACAGGACCCAGAGGATCTGAAATAGATCTGAAAACCTTCTCCCTAAGAACTAACTTTCATGGTACCAGAAGCCTCCCTGAAATCTTATAATGGAGGAAAGTAACCAGTGGTCACATACAACCATGATTCTTATGGAGCATAAACATAATCATCGTGGCACAGTACACCTGAGGGAGAAATAGTGGCACACACACCTTGGTGGTAACCAACATCTCTCTAGGTGCTTTTGATTTCTTTTTCATAGGTTGTCACATGTGATCCTTTGACCATAGATGGTCTATATCAAATGGGACATGGGGAAATTTAGAAAAGGAACTGTTTTAGAAGATGTGGGAATGTATTAAAACATAAATAATGGATGATCATGGAGCTAGCACTAACTTTAAGTCCATTCTGAACACACAGTCTGAAATAACAAAATAAAGTGTGCACGACACAAATGTGCTTTGTAGAAACCAGACTTCCTACAGAAGTTTGTAGAAGGTAATGTGAAGGCATAGCCTCTATGGAATCTGTGAACATGTGCCACCAGAGTTCCTGCTTGGGCAATACTCCAAACCAGCTGTCATTTCACTGTCTACTCCTCCTCTGAAAATTCCCATCATCAATACTCAACAGGAAACCAGATCACTCTTCTTCTGAAATCAGCCTTGAGAGGCACAGCCATGGTAGAAATACCAGGGGCCGGGGCCCAGAGGAAAGGAACATAGAACACCTAACAGGTCTGCAATGAAAAGGGAGCACTCAGATATCAGTGACTTTGTTTAGAGGAAGGACTATGGAATAGGGGACAAAGAGAAACACCTCTAAATGTACCTGGTATTCAAAGTATTTAAATTATTTCTCAAGTTGATGTGCATTTGAATTAGTAATACACATTGAAATATTCCAAATAACAAAGACTTCATAATGTTGTTGCAAAAACAGAGTGAATGCACTCATTACAATTATATACATTGATTGTGCGTGAATTCATGAGGGATACATCTCAAACTGCTGCATGGCTCACGTGACAAAATTCTAACAAGTGAACATAGTATGTAAAGTAGGTATTATTCAGTAAGTAGTAGGCAGATTATTTTCATGTCATTGCCTTTGTATTATGATAAAATGCTAAATATTCAGAAGTTTTTTTAGTATGTTTACATTACTCATAGTGGATAATGCATGTTTCATTGCATATTATTTTTGCTATTCTCAAGGATTTTTATCCTGTATTGTTATATGATATCCCTAAATGAGGTGACATATCAAAAATTTTTCATGTAAATTCCTCAGAATAACGACTGGATAAAACAAGCTCATCTTTAATTGTTACACATTTTAGCTGGTATTCAGTGTGTTGGGAAATGGAATCAGTTTATTTCAAAATGCATCCTGCTGCATCAGATTGGTGCCTAACCTCAAAACAACAGGTAACTAATTGTGTGTGAGAAGCATATCCTCAGGGAGTTCATTCCCAAGGAAATGTCTCTGTCTAGTCACTCAGGGAAAGGCAAATGAGTGGCCTGTGAAAACATTCCCAGGAGTCTCAGAAATATCAAAGAAAAATGATAACTTTAAAACCATCTTGGTATTTTCTATTACTATGTTCCTAACTTGAGCTTTCCCTCCACTCTGACACCTTTGTAGGAACTGAAAACCTGAGAGTTCTGAAGCAAATCTTAAACTCTTACCTTCATTAGAGTCTGTCTTCTGAAAGGGGAATATTCAAATACCTTCCTTTGTAATTTCCTTTTACTAAATAAAGGGGTTCATAAAATAAGGTAAGTAAAGGACACCTGTATTGACAGGTATGCATCCCCAGGAAACGTGGAAAGTGTGGGGTGCAGTGTCAAGAAAGAGAGCATCATATCAAAAGGCCATTCATAAGCTTTGGCTGTATCTATTTCTGTGGCTCTAGGAACAACTAGACTTTAATTTGTAATACATTTCTTTCTCAGTCTATCACTGAAACCAAACTTAGAAGCCCTTAAGTTTCCATAAACACTATGAATGTTGATTACCTAAGTGAAGTATTAATGTTTTAGTCAGTCATATTAATGTTTCAGTCAGTCATTTGATCTTGTAAAATGTTCAAAATATGAATTTTGTTCCTCTGACTTAAAAAGTCTTCTCTAATGAAGGCTGTTTTCCAAATAAACATGGCTTTTGCAGCCTCCAAGGCCAAAACATTCTGTAAATGTAAAAGAAATGCTGTCTATTATCTAGTTGAATGCCAATGTGTTATTGGTATGAAAATGCAAGCAGAAGTGTAGACAGCATCCCAACAGCAAATCAGCCTGTAACTGATTAGTGATTTTAAATGCTCCCAGATGAATATATCCCTGTGATCTGAAATAGTGATAAATCGCTGGATCAGAAAATAAAAATCTCTCTTCTGTTCCCTTCCCTTCCTGCCCCCAGTCTAGCCCCAAAATCTATTTGCTCTTCCCAGACAGTACCTTATTCCCAACGCCAGACCTCTCCTCTGTATCTGTTTTTTGGATCTGTGGATTTTACTAGGGTTAGTCTTTACATAAGAGTTCATATCTACTTATAAGTGAGTCCATACAATGCTTGTCTTTCTGGGTCTGGGTTGACTCTCTCAGTGTGATTGTTTTAGTTCCATCCATTTTTTGTTGAACTCCTGACATTGGGAATGGGGGTGTCTCTGATGCTCTTGCCTGTTAGTGAGATCCTTTTCCTCCTACAGGGTTGACTCATCCAGCATTGATAAAGGGGTTTATGTGTAGTCCTATTGTATCTTATTATGTCATGTTTGGTTGATATCACTGGAAGGCCTTCTCTTTTCTGAAGGGAAACAGGAGCAGTGGGTCTCGGGGAGAGAGGAGGTATTGGGATGGAATGTGAGGAGAGGAGGGAAGGAAGGCTGTGGTCAGGATGCATTTTATGAGAGAAGAATAAAGAAAAAGAAAAAAGTCATTGGATTTCAAGAGCTGTACCATGATATATCGTAAGAGTAACTGAAATAATCCAAAATATCTGAAGACGGATGAATAAAGATAAATAAACTGGAAGGTAATCCACATTCATCTCAGGAGAAAGGAGAAGGGAAAGGTAGAGTACATATTAATATGAGAGTTAGATAAATTTAATTATGGAAGAATTTGTAGAGACTAAATCTAAACTTGATCTTTGAAAAGCTAATGATTCACACATGTTTGAAAACTATGACAGCAATGTTAAGTAAACAGCATTCAATAATGCGTGTAGGTTACATTATTGGAAATAAATATTGATATAGTGCTCCCAATTTCATATTTCTTCTGCAACAGAGAGATTCCCATGAAGATAATCAGAATTAGAGGTGTTATCTTAATACAGCCAGATCAGAAGGTGTGCAGTGTCGATCTGTATCACCCCTTAGTGTCAGGTACCTTCTGTGTAGCCCAGAAATGCTGACTTACAGTCTGCTGCTTTGTCATTGATACATTCTTGATATCTAGGTTATTCTTAGTTTTTAGGAAGCTAACAGAACAAACACTTAAAAGTATCTTATAATATAGAAATAAGGTCCTCTGTGCCACAGTATTTAGGAACAGGTGCTAAAGGATTTTAAGAGTGGGAAGAGCTTGCTAGTGTGCTTATGATAAGGGACTCATTAAGATGTTCTTGGACAGACTAGATTGATGCTCCAGCAGTTGAAAATATTGACTGCTCTTCTAAAGGAGCCGGGTTCTATTTCCAGCATTCATAAGGATGTTCATAATAATCATTAATTCCAGTTCCATGAATCCTTTGCCCTCTTTTGGCCTCGGTGGGCTTTATACTAACTGAGTTATGTACTAAGTACACTCCATGTTATTTCAGTCACAGAATGCTAACCCTGTCTTCTATAGTCACAACCAATGAATCGTGAGCCTTTGCTATTCCTGTAATACTAACTTACTTGATACGTCTTTACTATAGGTGAATCAGATTGCAAGGAATGATAACAACCAATAAAAGTCACCCAGAAGAGTTCATTCTACTTGGCTTTGCTGATCGTCCTTGGCTGGAACCCCCTCTTTTCATTATTCTTCTGGTAACATATCCGCTGGCCATGATGGGAAACATTGCCATCATCCTGGTGTCCATATTAGACCCCTGTCTCCACAGTCCCATGTATTTCTTCCTCACCAACCTCTCCTTTCTGGACATGTGCTACACTACAAGCATTGTGCCTCAGATGCTAACGAACCTAGGAGGTGCCACAAAGACCATCAGCTACATGAGGTGTGTAGTTCAGCTTTATTTTTTCCACACAATGGGGGGCACAGAGTGTGTGCTCCTGGCTCTTATGTCCTTTGACCGTTATGTTGCCATCTGCAGGCCTCTGCACTACACCCTTATCATGAATCAGCGTACCTGCCTCCTGTTAGTGTCCACTGTGTGGTTGACAGGAATTTCATATGCTGTCTCAGAGGCTACAGCGACACTGCAATTGCCACTGTGTGGCCACAATAAACTGGATCACTTAGTGTGTGAGATTCCAGTTCTGATAAAAACTGCCTGTGGTGAAAAAGAGAGTAATGAGCTTGCTCTCTCTGTCGTATGCATTTTTCTGTTAGCTGTTCCTCTGTGTTTAATTCTTGCCTCCTATGCTGGTATTGGACATGCTGTACTTAAAATCAAATCTGTAGAGGGAAGGACAAAGGCCTTTGGTACATGTTCCTCTCATCTCGTAGTAGTTCTCTTATTCTATGGCCCAGCCATTAGCATGTATCTTCAGCCCCCCTCCTCTATTACAAAAGACCAACCGAAGTTTATGGCTCTCTTCTATGGAGTGGTGACTCCTACTCTGAACCCCTTCATCTATACCTTAAGGAATAAGGATGTAAAGGGGGCATTATGTAACCTATCCAGGAACATTTTTAGTTCAAAGTGAAAGCTTATGGACATTCAAAATTGTTACAAATTGCAGACTTTTTATACCTCACTCACCATACAAAGCTTGTCTTTCTTTTTTATGTGTTCTTGTAAAACTTGTCTTGTTACTTGAGTTCTTTAGAATCATGCTAGGCAATGCTTAGTCTTGAGTAGTACCAACCAATATGGATGGGTGCTCTGTTTAGAAGATATGTTACAATACTTGTATTGAGGTTAACATTCAGAAGTAGTTTCTTTAGTAAGTGATAAAATAAACAAAATTACATTGTTGCAAACTAATTGTCATGAAAACCACATAATAACCATTCACTAATAGCTTTTTATTTTGTCATTTGTGAAATAAATCTTTACTCTGGTTAAGTTTTCTCAGTTTCTTATGGGAAGGCTTGCTATACAGTGTGAATCAGAAATTGCACTTAATGAACTATTGTGAAAGTTCATAGACTTTGTTTATGTGAATGCTTACAAAAAGCAGTTAACTTTTCTTAAAAACTAATACACATGTATTCTATATGAGGAATTGGAGAATTTATCATTAAATACAAAAAAGAATAGGAAAAAAGATAAAACACATCAGTTTGTTGACATTTCTTTTGAATATTGTATTAATTAAATAACAAGAAAATAACATGTAATGACAGCCTGGAGTCATTTCTGTGCATATACTTGTGGCAAGATGAAATGTCTTTTAAAACCACGAAAAAGTTAGTAATTTATAATTTGGATTTTGGATTGAAATAGGACTTGTTTATTTTATCCACAATATGAGTTCTATAGATATGTAATTTTCATTTAAGGGTGTTCAGATCTACATGACTAAGAGTTTAAATAGCTAAAAACACTTCTAGGAATAATATCAAGAATCAAAATTTTATCAAGAAATTAGCTAAATTTCATTATAACAAATTGATCAATTATATAATTGTGTGGTATTGTATTAGTTTATAGATAATTAAGCATGGTGTATAATAAAGAGCTAAACACTAGAGAAAATGCAAGAAGTGTCACATTGGACCTGGTGCAACAAATGGTTGTGAGCATAAAAAGATAGATGCTGGAAAACTGTACTTGGGTCCCCTGGAATAGCCAAAGTGATTTTTAACTGCTAATTCATCTCTTTGATCCTCATTTCTTGTGAATTTTACGTTAGGTAGCCACACTGCTGTGGTTAAAGAAATGGTCAGAAGGAAAAGTGGGCTCAGGATTGAGGACCTATCAGGAAATGGAGATATTTTAGTAAAATGTTGCAAAATTTCAGCCCAATGGAAAAGTAAGCTTGAGACCTATTTTATAACATGCTTACTATAGTTAGTACTAGTGTACTCTATACTTGAAAACCTCTAAGAAAATAGATCTTAAATGTTCTTGATGCGCCAGGCGGTGGTGGCACACACTTTTAATCCCAGCACTCGGGAGCCAGAGGCAGGCGGATCTCTGTGAGTTTGAAGCTGGGCTGGACCGACAGCCTCCAAAACAATACAGAGAAACCCTGTCTCGTAAAAACCAAAACAAAAAGGAAGAAGAAATGTTCTTGCTGCAATAATTTATGTGTGGTAGTGAATATAATGACTGTCAGGAATAAATTGTTTTATGGCATACCCATATGCAAATATAGCCATCCAAAATTCATATAATTATGTTGACTATACCAAAAGTGTGGGAAAATTTAAGGAGTGATGGTGACATATTACATGTTTCAGATCATAAGGTTTGGACAGTACATAATTATTCAAAGATATTTAAGATGGTTTTAATTTAATATTCTTGCTATATTTGGCATAAGGTGCTGATACTAGATCAACGATAAAGAACGCTGTTTTGGAACATACTGTATAACTCTGATCAAACTCTACAAAGAAGAGTCAATTACAAACAGGACAAGGTAGTTTAACAGAAAGTCTTAGTGTAAATGGCATAGATGCAAAATGAGGAACAAATCAAGCAGGAGAGTATTTCTTGTATTCATTGAAATAAGAATGAAACAAATTTTCTAGCTTCTAAGTCATTTCCATTCTAGGATTAGCAGGGCGAATAGGCTTGGAGACAAATTAGACTGTTTGGTAGTGGATCTGTTTCATTAGAAATATAAACTCAGATGTATGAGAGCTTTCCAAAGATATTTTAGATATTCATATCTAAAGACTCAGATTTAACAACCATAAATAAGAGGAAATGTCTGACATTTTCTTTCTGAGTCTCTGTTACGTCACTCAGAATGACTGTTTCCAGCTCCATCATTTTATCTGCAAAATTTTTTAAAAAGTATTTTTCTTAACAGCTTAATAATTTTCCATTATGTTCATGTATAACATTTTTATTATCCATCCATCAGTCCCTTGATGGTCATCTATGATGTTTCCATTTCCTGGCTATTCTGAATATAATGCCGATGAACATGGATGAGTGTATTCCAAGATCATGTATATGGCCTTTTGAGGATTGTCTACAGTGATTTCCATAGTGGCTACACCAGTTTGCATTATTACCAACAGTTAATAAATGTTCCCCTTCCTCCATACCTATGCAATATTTGTCATCATGTTTTACCTTAACCATTTTGACTGGGGTAATATAAAAGTCACAAAGTCATTTCAATCTAGATTTCGTTGGTGGCTCATGGTGTTAAACATTTTAAAAACAAGTTCTTAGAGAATTTTTACAATGTATTTGGATCATATTCACCCCCCATACAATATCTTCTTCTTTCTTGCCTACCCAACATTCTCTCTTGTTTTATAAAGACCTAACACGTGCAGTTTGAGATACTCAATCACTGAATCTGTAAATGAGCCACCCAATTAATTGTTTTCTTTATAAGTGTTATGGTGGTCATGCTGTTTGTCCACAGCAATAAAAATCCTAATGAAGACAGGCAGATTCAGTGATTTTTTCTTAAATTCCCAGGACATATTAATTCATGTCATGTGAATGAAGACAGACCAGATTTATGGGTTCACATTTTGGGAAGGGTATATTGAGCTCAGGCATGCCCCCAGGCTATGTGTTTGAGAATTGCTTTGAACACAACTAATCCTGTCTCTGCTACCCAGTACTAGGAAGATACTACTGCAATTCCTTCAAGACAGGGCTTTGACTGGTCATTGGAAATGAAATATAGACCATCTCATGAGTGTTTTCCAATCCCTCCAACTTGTATCAGGGACTACAAATGAAGAGAGGCCTATGAGAGAATTGAGTTCATTTACCAACTTTGAAGCTGGTCTAGGCACAGTGCAGAAATGGGTGGGAGAAGGAAGGAACATGAGCAAATTCCTGCTCTTCAGCAGTGGAAATTATCAGTATGGAGTCTTGTAATCTATTTTAGATGAAGGATAAAATGCCTGACTGGCCATTTCTTGCGGTCCCACAGACAAGGAAAATCAAGAATCTGGATAAAGGACTGATGTTATCATGAAACCAAACTGCTGTAGTTATACTAGTTCAACCAAAATAGAAGATCAGAGTAAAATGGTGTAACCCTGCCTAATGGGACTGTTATTTTACTGGTTTAAGATGGAAAGCTTGAGAAAAGATATGGGTGATCCTTGGTGATCTCTCATTCAAATCCCTAGTCTCTGGAGCAGATGGCCATAAAGCCTGTTTCAGCTTTGCAAAAGAATTCTTCAGATTATAACTACTTCATATCCATGATATCTATAATCTTTTTGCTGCCTCCAAGTCCTACCATGACCCCTCACTGTTTTCTAGTTCATGGTCTATTTTTACTTAATATCAGTTACACAGTAACAATACTGTGTGACCTATGAACGTTTGAATGTAACCTGTATATGACTGTGGTTTTTCCCAGAATTAAACAAAGGGCTGGCTACCCTAGATAGATACTGAGTGTGTAATGGTATGTGCACATAAAAGACCCTGTGCCTTGGAAGAGAACAGGAAGTGCTCTGGAAGACTGGGAGAATGTCTACTAAAACACAGACTTTCCAGAATATAGACAGCCCTGTCTGCTGGGATAGAAGGGTAGAGCTAGGATTGCCTATACTGTCTGAGTTATTTGATCTCTACATACCCAAGTGGGGAGCTGCTGATGCTCTGTGGTCCAACTGTGTGGCCTCAGCTATTGAGGAACTCTAGGAAGGCTTAGCACTCAGGAGGACCAGTTGGAGGTAGCTAATAAGTTCACTCCAGGATTCTCTGCTGGCTCTTGTAGGAGCTATAATAAAGACCATGGTCACAGTATGGTGAGTATGGGGGCATCAGAGCAGAAGCAGCAGGTCTGCCTAGCTGTCATTGCTGCTGGGACTGGGAGGGACCATGAGCTAAGTGCTCTTCTGGGCAGGGGTCCTTTTCCTCTGAGTCTCCCTGAGTCTAGGTTCCCTGGAGAGAGAGAGAGAGAGAGAGAGAGAGAGAGAGAGAGAGAGAGAGAGAGAGAGAGAGAGAGAGAGAGAGAGGGAAGGAGGGAGGGAGGGAGGGAGGGAGGAAGGGAGGGAGGGAGAGAGGGAGGGAGGGAGATTTTGCAACCCTGACTGTGGGAAGCTGTGATACTTATAATATCAGTATCCAGTGTGCATCACAGGGATGCTTTGGTGTGTGGTAGGATCATACATTGGAAAACTGAAAGTTGGGCTTCTGGAATTTATGAAAATTGCATTCCACTCTCAGGTTTGTCTCTACAGTGTTGCCCACAGTTTAGAAACTGTTAGAAAGAGGTGATGGGGATCATCCTTCAGCAATACATGATTAGAATGCTTTTAACTTTCTGCTACCTCCAGCTACAATGGCGTGATTCAGGAACGTTGAGTTACAGGGTAAAAAAGGAATTTCTGATCCGCAGAAGTTTCTCAGGTGTGCATGGTGTTGGGTAGGTGGATAGGGCAGATCCCATATGTTGTGTCATGATGCATGTGCCAGGAAGCAAATGTTAAGTTATTCTTCTACTTTATTTACTGTGTGGGCATCAGTGGGGCTGGGTTTGCCTCAAACCATAAGGGAACATGGGAGTTTGCAGAACCATAGCAAGAGATTACCCCCGTTTGTGAAGAGACCTCTAGACCATTGGGCCTCTCTGTTTGGAAGAAATATTGACAGCTGGAGGGTCATGGATAGCTGGGTAACATTGGTCAAGATCAGTTTACCTGACTGAGTTTCCTTTGGTCTTTTTTTAAGATTTATTTGTTATATATACAGTGTTCTGCCTCCAGGCCCAAACAGGGCACAAGATCTCATTACAGATAGCTGTGAGCCACCATGTAGTTACTGGAAATTGAACTCAGGACCTCTGAAGAGCAGCCAGTGCTCTTAACCTCTAAGCCATCTCTCCAGCCCCCTCCTTTGGTCTTTTGATGAAAAATTTATTATATTTTCTTGGCTTTTTCTCTTCATCCCCTTCATTCTTTCCCAAATATTGTACACCTCAATTGCTGTAGATTTGTTCTAAGTATAGAAGACACTGTGTCAATGTGTATACTATTTTTTGTAATACTCTTGAAAATACTGTTTCCAATGTACATATAGCTTTGGAATCAGATACCCTGTTATATGGTGTTGAAAATTTTCTTTGGATTGTGTTCAATTCATGTTGAGAATTTACCTTATATGGAATCTTCATTTTGAGGCATGAAGTTCCCAATGATTATTTATTAACTTCTTTATTTAGGTAGGCTCTGTTATTCTTGTTGATTTTAATCTGTGAAAGACTTTTACTGTTTTGCCTAAAAAAGACTATAGGGCTTGGATGGTGGCTCAGCACATATTCTTCTAGGGGATGACCTGAGTTCAGATCCCAACACCCAAATTTAGAGAACTGCTACTCCATATCTTGGGTATCTGACTCCCTCTTCTCTGGTATGTCACATGTACACACATTGAAAACTTCTCTCACATACAAACTATATATACAAAAAAAAGGATAACCCTGTTTTTCAAAATTCTTGTTATTTATAGAGAAATGAGAGCAAAACCGGTCACTTTAGGTGCATAATACAAATCATACACTGTTTCTTTTTAAATTTATTTTAAAAATTTAGTTTTCATTTTCCATACCAACCACAGTTCACCTCACTCCCCATCTTCTGCTCCCTGCATCTCCCCCTTCCCATCTGCCTCCACTCCTCAGATGGGCTAAGTCCTTCTTGGAGGAGGCAACAAAGTCTGGCATACCAAGTTGAGGAAGGACCAAGCCTGTATCAAGACTAAACAAGTTATCCCACCATAGGGAGTGGACTCCAAAAATAAATTTCACCACCTGGGATGGGTCCTAGTTTCACTTCCAGGGGCTCCCAACAGATCAAGTCACATAACTGTCACCCACATTCAGAGGGTCTAGTTTGGTCCCATGAAGGTTCCCTAGTTGTCAATCTATAGTCTGTGAGCTCCCACTAGTGACTATAGTAGGAGGAGTGGCCTTGTTGGAGTGGCTTTTCTTTGTTAGAGGAATTATGTATGTCACTGTGGGGTCCGGCATTGAGGTTTCTTATACTCGGGATTCTGCCCAGTGTGTCAGTCAACATCTGCTGCCTCTGAGTAACGATGCAAGGACCCTAACCATCAGCACCACATCTGCCTGAAGGCTTCCATGCCCGCTACAAATGTTGATGATTAACTGAACCTATGAATTTTTAAGTGAACGCCTCAATTAAATGTTTTCTTTGTAAGAGTTGCCATGGTTCCAAAGAAATATACTTTTACAATGTACCACACTTCCTGTTTTACACATGTGTGGCTTATTTTAGAATGTGGTGACCCATGATGATGTGCCCATCAACTTCACTCAGAAAGAGTGGGCTTTGCTGAATCCTTCCCAGAAGAGTCTCTACAAAGATGTGATGCTTGGCACCTACGGGAACCTTACTGCTTTAGGTGAGACTGAGTTTTCCTTCATGATTTAAAATAAGGGAACAACTACTTCCTGCTTACTGATACTCTTCTGTAATTTTGATTGAGAAAAGGGAAAATTAGGTGAATAAGGCATAGTTCTAATGTTTTTGAAGATATTAACTTAAATTTTGTAACAATTTGAATTAATATACCATATATTTTCTGGTAAGGTATTTTAGGCTACAGTTGGGAAGACCATAATATTGAAGAACAGTGTCAAAGTTCTAGGAGGCATAGAAGGTAATTTTCATGTGCAAGTTTATACAAATTTGCTTCTGAATAAATTTTAATATGCCCTGGAAGGGCTAAAGAAAATTAACAGTGTAAATAAGCACAGCTTAGAGTATATTAATGATTATTAATTTCTCACATAAACATGTACCTCAGTGGCAGGCAGCCATTCTGTGTTTGCAAGGCATTTGTGTGAAAAAGAAGACAAGGAAGTAATGCCTTAACAGATACCACCATTTGCAATATAGCCCCATGAGAACTATGCTGTAGAAATGTCAATCTGTTTAGTTTCATACCAGTCAGATGTTTTAAATGGTATACATGTTGAATAGGTGATATGTATATGCCCAAGACCTTCTAAGAAAAAAGAGTCTATAGTGAACCTGTCATTACTCATATATTTGGAACTTTGCTAAGTATATTGAAAGGGTCAGTTTATGAGAGTCAAGAAGGTTGTTGTGGAGAAACCTTAATCCCTTCACCACATTTCTTTTAGGAAAAGAAAGTCAAACTGTGTGAATGCAATGTGGAAACATTTTATTTGTCATTCTTCCTCTAATAAGAATATCATGTAGACCCGGATGGTGGTGGCACACACCTTTAATTGCAGCATTTGGGAGGCAGAGGCTGGTGGATCTTTGTTAGTTTGGAAGCCAGCTTGGTCTATAGAGTGAGGGCCAGGACAGGCTCCAAAGATACACAGAGAAACTTGTCTCAAAAAAACGAAGAAAAAAGGAATATTATATGTCACTCTAAATACAAGCCATGTGAGCATAGAAAATAGAAAGAAACAATGTTATCCCCCCTCTGGGGCAATTAAAAGATATGAAAGATATTTAGTAGTCCCTACTTTGGGTAGATTTGTTGAATGTGATATAAGTTTACAATTAATTGATTTTCCAACCTTATTGGAAATATAGCAGCACATTCACACTGCAGAAAAACTATATGAGCATTGGAATGTATGGATACTTCTATTTTCCTGGTACATTTTGTCAATGTAGTATGACTCACAGTATAGGAAAACTTGTGAATGCAATAATTATGGTAAAGCTCTGAGTTCCTGCAGTTCTTTTCAAGTATGTGAAAACTCTCATATAAAAAAGATGCTGGCCGGACATTAGCAGTGCACACTTTTAATCCCAGCACTCGGGAGGCAGAGGCAGGTGGATCTCTGTGAGTTCGAGGCCATCCTGGTCTACAGACCAAGTTTCAGGACAGCATCCAAAAACAATACAGAGAAACCCTGCCCCCCCCCCCAAAAAAAAGGTGTCATAAATGTGGGCCATGAAATAAAGGCTCTTACTATCACAGGTATCCTCAAAAGCCACAAAACGACCCCACATGAAGGGAAGCATCATGAATATAAAACTTAAGATCTGATTCCTGTTTACAATTAGGCCATATTATCAAATTAACTTACATAGATACTAAGCTTCATCAGTATAATATATGTGGTAAAGCTTTTACATGTTCCAGTTATCTTTGCAGGAATGAAAGAAGCCATACAGGAGAGAAACCCTGTTAATATACTCAATGTGTTAAAAATCTTTGTGTGTTGCAGGCATTTTCAAAGGCATGAAAAAAAATTCATACTGGAGGGAAGCCATATGAAAGTCCTCAATATGGTGAAGTCTTTGCATGTCACAGTTGTCTCCGACTCCATAAAAGAACAGATACTGGAGAGAAATCCTATAAATGCAATCAATGTGGAAAAGCTTTTACAAGTCATGGTTAGCTTCAAGGACATAAAAGCACACATACTGGAGAGAAAACCCTATGTATGTAATCAATGTGGTAAAGCTTTTTCATGTGTTAGTAGTCCTGGAGTTAGAAGCAGTTCAAGCTTGAGCTACCAGACACCACTGATGGCCAAGCTTTTAAACTAAGTGTCACAGAGGATGTGACAGATGCCCTATTAACAGTTATTCTGCAGATTATTATTATTAATAATATCATTATTAGTTAGTACTACCTTTCCTGTGTAATATTATTTCCTTTGTTATTTACAAAATATTTGAGTTTTAAAAAGTTATAAAGGACACTAACTCTGAATGTGGTGGCACAGGCCTTTAGTCCCAGCACTCGGGAGGTAGAGGCAGTTCTGAGTTTGAGGCCAGTATATGTTCTTTTATGTGTTAGGAGACTACTGTCCTGTGAAAAGGTTTTACCACATTGGTACATTTATATAGTTTCTCTCCAATGTGGGTTCTATTATGAATTTGGAGAAGACTGTTGTGAAAACACTTTACCACACTGATTACTCCTATATGGGTTATTTTGTGCATTAGAAGACTTATAGTATATGCATAGGCTTTGCCACATTGATTACATTCATTGGGTTTCCCTCTAGTATGTGTTCTTTCATGTGTTTGGAGACTACTGTCCTGTGGAAAGACTTTACCACATTGATTATGTTCATAGGGTTTCTCTCCTGGATAGGTAATTTTATGCATTAGAAGACTTAGATTATATGCATAGACTTTCGCACATTGATTATGTTCATTGGGTTTCTCTCCAGTATGGATTCTTTCATGCCTTTAAAGATGATTATGAGATGCATAGGCTTTAACACTTTGAGAATATTCAGAAGGTTTATCTCCAGTATGATGTTTTTCATGCCTGCCTTGATATCTGACACAGTTAAAAAATATATTAACACATGCATTACACTGTTGAATATATCTGTATGAATTAATTTTACAATTTACTCTAATTGTAAATAGGAATCAGGTCTTAAGATTTTATCACTGTTCACACTCATGTTGTTCCCCTTCGTTAAGGGTGGTTTGGGATCTTTGAATATACCTGTGGTGGTTCACAATTACAGCATCTTTTTTCTATATGAGATTTTTCATGTATTTGAAGAGAACTGGAAAAACTCATACATTTTCCTGTAGCGTGACTCATACTACATTTTTAAATTGAACCATGAACAAACAGAAGTGCATACACATTCCTAGTATACATAGGGCTTTTCTGAAGTGTAATTTTGTTGCTATAATTCCAATGAATCTGGAAAAGCAATTACTTGTAAACTTGCATCACATTCAACAAATCTATTCAAAGTAGGGGCTGCTACATATCTTCTAATTGTTCTGAGAGGGGGGGTTGTTGCTTCTTTCAAAATCCCTATGTTCATATGGCTTGTATCAAGAGTAACATATGATATACCTAATAAAGGAAGAATAACAAATAAAAGGTGTCCACATTGCATTCACACCAATGAACTTTCTATTAGTCATAGACATATGGTATAGAGAATAAGGTTTCTCCACAACAGTTGCCCTTGCCTCTTGACTCTAATTACCTCTCCTCTCACAAAACTTAGCAAAGTCACAAGCATATGAACAACACAAGCTTTACTGTGAACTATTTGCTTATTAGAAAGATTTGGGCATGTATTTATCACATACACAATATGCACGCATTATGTAATATAAGTGGTATGAAATTAAATGGACTGGCAGTTCTACAGTAGAGCTATCATGAGGCTATGATTGAAATGGTGGTATCTACTAAGGCATGGTTTCCTTGTCTGCTCTCTTAAAATTATGCCTTGCAAACACCTACTAGACACTGAGGTATACGGTCTTGTGAGAATTTACTAATCATCAGTGCACTTTAAGCTGTGCTTATTATTATTATTACTATTATTGGGTTTTTTCGAGACAGGGTTTCTCTGTGGCTTTGGAGGCTGTCCTGAAACTAGCTATTGTAGACCAGGCTGGTCTCGAACTCACAGAGATCCGCCTGCCTCTGCCTCCCGAGTGCTAGGATTAAAGGCGTGCACCACCAATGCCTGGATGTTGTGCTTAATTATCCTGTTGCATTATTTAAAACTTCCAGATACCTTAAATTTCTTCTGAGGCATATGTGTATTAGCTTGTACGTTAAAATTGCCTAATGTAGCCTAAAATATAGTACCAGAAAATGTCTGATATACTATTGGAAATTGTGCAACATTTAAGTTATTACCTTCAGTGAACCTTAGAACCATGCCTGATTCATTCACACCATCCTTCCTCAGTTTCAATTGTAATTACAGAAGAGCATCAATAACCAAGAAACAGTTGCTCCTTTATTTTGAAATGTGAAGGAAAATTCATAGTCTTATCTGTAGCTGTGAGTTTCGTATAGATCTCCATCATCACATCTTTGCAGAGATTCTTCTGAGAAGGATCCAGCAAAGCCCCCTTCTTCCTGAATGAAGTCAGCATATACATCATCATAGGTCACTACATTCTAAACGTATAAAAGAAAGTGAGCCTGACAACACTGTAAATGTATACTTCTTTGAAGATACAGTAATATAATTCTTATGCTTCCCACACTTATTCCACGAAGAAGTTCTAATGTAATCAAAATCACTTAAAAAGAAAGCTGAATAGGAGGGTCACCTCTGTCATTTCAGCACCCTTTGAATGGGATATCGTCGTGTTAAAGAAATGCCTATTAACAACTATAGAGAGACAAGCAAACAGATCAATAGCACTCAGTTCACATCAGAGAAATTGCATGAACAATTACTAACTGCAAGAAAGATGAGCAAACTGGGTGGACCAAATTAACAAAATCAGAAATGAAAAGGGGGTTGTAACAGACACTGAGGAATTCCAAGCAATCTTTAGGTCATGCTTCAAAAACCTGTACTCCACAAAATGGGAAAATCTAAAAGAAATGGACAATTATCTCGATAGGTACCACATACCAAAATTAAATCAAGACTAGATAAACAATTTAAATAGACCTATAATCCCTAAAGAAATAGGAGAAATCATTAAAAGTCTCCCAAACAAAAAAAAAACCTAGGGACAAATGGTTTCAGTGCAGAATTCTACCAGAATTTCAAAGAAGAGCTAATGCCAATACTCCTCAAATTGTTCTACACAATAGAAACAGAAGGAACATTGCCAAATTCTTTTTATGAGGCAGCAGTTACCATGATACCCAAACCACACAAAGACTCTACTTGGAAAGAGAATTACAGATCAATCTCCATCATGAACATTGATTAAAAAATACTCAATAAAATATTGACAAATCAAATCCAAGAACTCATGAAAAAAATCATCCACCCTGATAAAGTAGGCTTCATCACAGAGATGCAGGGATGATTCAACATAGGAAAACCTCTCATATAAACAAAATGAAAGAAAAAAACCCACATGACCATCTCATTAGATCCTGAAAAGCACATTTTAGACATGTAAAAACAGCTTAGTCATAAACACCACTACACCTAAGGCTGTATCCGATAACCAGACCTCAGTGATATATCTCACCCCAGATACCCAGACACAGTCCTAGAACCACATGACATCCACTTGGCAGTACATAAACAGAAACCAAGAGCAATGCTCTACTATAGACACGTGAAGCGATATCACCTTGATAAGCCCTGGGCATAGAGCATCTCCCTCAGGATCATGACCCATGAATCAGAGACTTCTGTTAGAGACTGGACCTGAATATCAGCTAAGATACTTTGCATAGATGAGCAGCCCTGATGGGATAGGCTTAGGACCATAATAGGGAACTCAGAGTGTGAATCTTGTGTGATGAAAAATGGCCTACTAAAATGTTATAATAACTATACATATATGCCTTCTTGCTCACAAAAGTTAGGATCACCTTCCTGTGACTGTTGATTGCCTTGTCTGCCTCAGAATGAGGAAAGGAAAACTTTTCCAAACCAAATGCAAGAGAACAGATTTATAAAGAAACAATGTGTGATTTCTATTATACACCTAAAATGACTTGTTTTGCTCTAATTAATTGCTTTATAAGTAAAAAGAACTTTTGAAAACAAATTTATCTGTGTTTTGTATGTGTATGTTTGTATGTTTGAGAAAATGACTTCCATTTGTGTATAGGTGACACACCAGAAAAGTGTCTATCAGATCCCCTGAACCTGGAGTAGCAGGTAGTTATGAGCCTCCTGATTTGCGTGCTGGGATCTGAACTCAGGTCATCACCAAGAAGAATATGTGCTGAGCCACCTGCCAAGCCCAATAATACTTTTTATCCAAAAATCTAAAAGTCTTCACAGATTAACAACAACACACAAATAAAGTATATAAATGATCCTAGGGAACATGATACATCAATGTTAAGATGTTGTCTATGGTTAATTTGCACCATGAATAGAATATAATCCAAAGACAATGCCCAAATATTTATAAGAATAAAGCTGATTCCAAAACTACATGCAAAGCAGAAACATTCAGAATGCTCAATGCAATTATTAAAAAAACAGTACACACACTGATATAATATGTCTTCTATATTTACCACGAAAAACTACAATAATCAAGAATGTATACAATATTTGTACAAGAAGAGAGGATGGAGAGAAAAAGCCAAGAAAAAAAGCAGGAAAATCAACTTTTAACCAAAAGACCAAAGGAAACTCAGCCAAACACAGCTACCTATGATTCTATGTGTACAGAAATTAAGTAAATACAGATTTTACAACTCTAACAAAATTCATTAAAATTGACCTTTAAACTGTTAATTTTCTGACTCTTTAGCTACTGATATTTCTTCCAGAGAGATTCCATGCTCGGGAGCCCTCCCAGCAAATGGAAGCGATCTCCTCCAGAGCCTACTATGATGTCGTGACCCCAACCATAACATTGTGTTCAGTGCTACTTCATAACTATAATTTTGCTGTTATGAATTATAAGTATCTGTGTTTTACAGTGGTTAGGCCAGTCCTGTGATAGGGTAATTTGATTTCCCCCAAAGGCAGCTATAACCCATAGGTTGAAAACCACTGCTCTAAATGGATACATATAATAAATAAATAAATACTAGCACTTAAAAAATAGAATGAAATTCTTAAACAAGGAAACAAAGGGATTATGGCAGTAATGCATTGAAACAAAGTGAAATTTTAAAAATGTTATCAGTAATTGATTCTTTTATTATTTATTTATTTATTATTTAGGTTAGAAACAATCTTGTTTCACATGTCAATCCCAACTCCGTCTCCCTCCCCTCTTCCTCTCCCTCCCCACCAGGTCCCCCAGTCCCCCACTCAATCTCCAGTCCAATCCCCAAAGAGGGTGAAGCACTCCATGGTGGATCTCCAGTAACTGTTATTTCATCCAGGGCAGGGCCTAGGCCCTCCCACAAGAGTCCCGGCTGAGAGAGCCTCCCATACTGTGGCATGGGCACTCAAAGTCTATTTGTACACCAGGGATAAATACTACCCAAGGCCCCATAGATTACCTAGGCCTCCTTACTGACACCTACATTCAGGGGGTCTGGGTCAGTCCCATGCTTTCCACACAGCCATCAATCTGGAGTCCAAGAGATCCCCCTTGTTCAGATAAGCTGTTTCTGTGGGTTAAACCAACCCACTCTTAACTCCTTTGCCCATCAGTTCTCTCTTTCTGACATTGGATTCCAGGAGTTCAGTTCAGTGTTTGTCTGTGGGTATCTGCCTCTGCTTTCATCAGTTGCTGGATGAAGGTTCTGTTTCCTAGACTCTCTGGCAGTGGGATTGTATGCTGGTACTCCCCTGATTCATGTCTAAAATCCATAAATGAGTGAGTATATACCATGTTTCTCTTTTTGTGACTGGGTTACCTCACTCAGGATGGTTTCTTCTAGTGCCATCCATTTGCCTGCAAATTTCAAGATTCCATTGGTTTTTTTTTCTGCTGAATAGTACTCCATTGTGTAAATGTACCACATTTTCTCTATCAACTCTTCAGTTAAGAGGCATCTAGGTTGCTTCCAGGTTCTGGCTATTACAAATAATGCTGCTATGAATGTAGTGGAATAGACAGGCCTTGTTGTATGAAATAACTGATTCTTTAAGGAGATAAATATAATTGAAAGAACACTTAGCTATCCTGACTTTTGAAATAGAGTAGGCTCTTCTCTGGTAGGGAGAATGCCATTAATAAGACATTATATGACTTTCTCCCATGTAAAATGTTAGCTACTGAGTGCTGTAAGCAGACACGTAGAGTTACAGCCAATAGCCTGTGCCTCAAACCTCTGAGATGACTTAATTGTGTCAACCAGGATTGCACATACATATCTGCAAGGGAAAGTTGCCTAATTGCAAATTCAACATTCATTGGCTCAAGATAACCTTTTCCAAGCTGTACACCCACACCAGTCTGTGTTCATTCACATAACATGAATTAAAACATGCTTGGAAATTACAAAAACATCACCGATACCATAATTAGGTCCTTTTTCATAATGGTGACTCCAGCAACTGATTGCCTACCCTGTTTCCCTTGCGATAAACACAATAAACTACTCCTCCTATTTTGGTCTGAAGGCAGAAACAAAGCTCCACATGCAAATCCTTTACCTGTGACTGCTTTGATAGTTGACTACATGACTCAAATGGTCAATTTTAAGTCTCTGAGATGGTACAGTCATTTAATTTAAGAATTTTGGAGATGTAATATAGAAGACAGCAAGGTCATTGCAATGGAGAGCAACAGACTGGAATCAAAGCTACCTGAGTCAACATAAGAGAGCTTGTCTCAGAAAGATTTTTTCTAATATGATGGAAATGCAGCTGTCCTAGAATTAATATGCTTTCCCAGGGAGAAATCACTTCATACACTTGGGAGATTAATAAAGAAAAATCTCTTTAATGATGGCATGCATCCCATCTCTAGATAATTCTCAAAGTGGAGCCAGCTTAGACACACTTGTATTCCACAAATGCCATCATCCTTAAGTATCTTTTAGGTTCATGCTCCAGGTTACACTTTGAACAAATTAAAGAGACAGGCAACTTGTAGGTCTAAAACCAGAAATAAGCTTGGGAGAGCTTGTAAAGCTCTAGGGCCAGGGTCTTTGGGAAGGGTTATTCAGATACTGATAATCCAGCTCCACACATTGGGCTGTGGTTATCAGTACCAATGTCATTGGGAACCTTGATGATAATGTTCTTGAGTTACCCTGTGTTCCTCTTGTGCAACATTATCTGATTAGCCTCCTTCTCGATTTGTATACTTCCTTTTAAAACGGTATCCATTGGTTTACTTTAGCCAGAGACTTGCTGTTGAATTTGGCACAAATCTCCAGTCAATCTAGACTAGGTCTGGGCTAGGGGGTGGAAGCCAGTGGAAAACCCTGCATTGTGGTCCTTCAGCTCACTGGGTCCTGTCATTCATACCTCAGTAGCCAATCAGAGCCTCCCACGGGCTCTCCTGTCAGCTGGGAGGATTTCTTCCGGGTGCCAGGCTCCGCTCCTTTACTGAGGAAGACGGAAGTTGCTGCTCCGACCTTGGCTGTCCTGTGGGGAAGAGTCTGGGCAAGCTCGGCAGCCGCACCATGGTGAGTGAGCGGCCGCTGTCCCCAGACTGGGTGGAGCGGTTGGCTGAGCCACGGGAGCAGGTGTGGTGGGTCCTCCCCCGCCTGGGTGGGAGCCAGCGGCCAGACGCAGAGTTCGGCATGTTCCTGCCTGATCCTGAGAAGTCCTCCGTGGTCCATCCCAGGGACTGGCCGGCAGCCTCTGAGTAACTTCGTTCCACAGGCTGCATCTGCGCAGGACATTAGGAGCAGAACTGTGCGTAAAAAATATCCTTGTTGACGTCACTGTGAAATGCCGGCGCCTGTGGTGCCTGTATTGTCACTATGGAAAGCAGATTTGCCAAACCCGGAGAGTCTTAGTCTCTAGTATCTTCCAGAAGTTCTGCACTTTTAACATTTAGGTTGGGGATCCGTTTGGAGTTAATTTCTGTGGAGCTTGTAAACGGTATCTCCGTGTAGAGTAGCACTCCACAGCTGAAGTGTGGAGTGGAAGAGTAGAATTGATGGTATAAGGATTGACCAATTCTTAGAAGACATTAAGTAAAAAAGTAGAATTAAGCTAAGGGAGGGCTGCCTCTTAAATACACCAAAGATAAGTAGTATGTTAAACTTTCCAGTTAGAGATTAGTATGATAAGGTGTAAATGTTCGCCAGGATTAATGGAGGCAAGCCTGATTTACAAACCAGCAGAGAGGCCCATCCATCCATTAAAAAACTGGCCTCTAACATGTTGCTCAAGGGCCATTGCAGGGTCACAACCAACATGAAGTCCTGGTGTGCATGAAGATATATTAACTCTAGAACAGCCGCATCTCCAGCCTTTTTGAAAAGTGGTTTTTGAGTCAAGGTCTCCTATATAGATTTAGGTGGACTTGAACCCTGTCTGTAGTACGGGCATTGCGCTTGTTATCCTCTTGACTAGGCATCTTACATTCTTGGATTACAGGTCTGCAGCACCACAGAGTTCTAAAATTACCAGTTTGAGTCACATAGTGGACTGTAGATTGCAGTAACAGGAAAAGGATTTGGGTGTGGAGCAAGACTTCTTTCAGACCAGAAGAGGAAGTGTATTGGGTCCACTGCAGGGAGAAACAGACCAGACTATAGCTAGATCAGAGACTGACGTTTAAGAGAGTGAGCTGCAGGGGTCTCCATCCCAAAGAAGGACCTGATGGGGCAGAGTGAGTGATTGTCTGTGCAATTTAACTCTTTGTATTAATTCCTTCCATGTGAAGACAGAATGGGTGGGTGCACAATTTAAGGAGGGCAACTTGAACTAGTCAGTTTTCAGTTAGGGAACTCTCCTATGCAGATGCATGCAATCCTGGTTGACAGAGTTAAGTCAGCTCAGAGGTTTGAGGCACAGGCCATTGGCTGTAACTCCATGTGTCAGTTTACAGCACTCAGTGGCTAACATTTTATATGGGACAAAGTCATATAATGTCTTGCTAATGGCATTCTCCCCACCAGGGAAGAGCCTACTCTGTTTCAAAGTCAGCATAGCTAAGTGTTCTTCCATTTATTTTTGTCATTTTAAAAAGTCAGTTATTGCTATTAGTTTTAACATTTCATTTTCTTTTGGTTTTTCAAGACAGCATTTCTTTGTGTAGCCCTGGCTATCTTGGAACCAGCTCTGTAAGGCAGGCTCCCCTCGAACTCACAGATCTGCTAGCCTCTGCCTCCCAAGTATTGGGATTAAAGGTGTGTGCCACCACTGTCCAGCCAGATTTCATTTTCTTTAAATGTATTACTGCTCTAAGATCTCTTTCTGTTTCCCAGTATTTTGCAGTCATTAAGAATTTCATTTCATGATGGGCAGTTCCAGGACAGCCTCCAAAGCCACAGAGAAACCCTGTCTATTTCATTCCATTTTTTTTCTTAAATGCTCTGTATGTCTGTATGCATTTATTTATTTATTTATTTATGTCAGTTTAAAGCAGTGTTTCTCAACCTGGGGAGTTGAGGCTGCATTTGGGGGATCTAATAATCCTATCAAAGGAATGACCTAAGGCCATTGGAAAACATAGATATTTATATAAAAGGTCATGGCATTAGGAAGGTTTCGATCTACTGGTTTAGATCAATGTCTCCTATAGCTCAGGCTTGCCTCACACTATGTCATTGAGAATTGCTTTGAACGCTTAATCCTGTCTCTGCTGTGCAGGGATGGGAAGACAGTTCTGCAGCTCCTTGCAGGCTGGGCCTTGACTGTTCTGTGAGAAGGAAAACTAGACCAGTGAATGTGTGTTCTCCAACTTACAAATGAAGAAGCACCTGTGTAAGAATTGAGTTCACTGAACAACTGTAAAGCAGTGTAGTTGCAGCACAGAAAGGCAGAGGCAGGGAGGAGGGGGGAATCTTTCCTGCTTTGACAGTAGTTGACATTAGAAATAAGATTTTAGATGATCAATAAATGTCCTTACTGGCCATTTCTCTGGTTCACAGACCACGCAATCAAGAATCTAGATAAAGAACTGAACGTTTGTGAATACAAATAAATGTAGTTACACTAGTTCCACCAAAATGGAACTGTGGCCCTGCCTAAAATGACTGTTTTCGAGGTTTAAGATGATAACCTGAGAGGAAATTGTGTGAGTAGTACTTGGTGTGCTCTACTACAAATCCCTAGTCTCTGGAGTACATGGCCATAAAGCCTGATTCAACTTTTTAACATGATTTTTTTGAATTATAATTATATCATTTCTACTACCTTTCTTGCATCCAAGCCCTCCCATAGACACTTCATTGTTTTCTAATCCATGGCTTATTTTTGCTTTAACAACAGTTACTGTTTGAATGTGACCTGTGTTTGGCTGCAGGACCTCTGAGCTATGAATGAAAGGGTTAGCTGCACTGGACATTGAATGTGCACACCAAGGACTCTGTGCCTTGGAAGAGGAACAGGAAGTGTTCTGGGAGAATAGAAGATTCTATCAAACCACACATTTCTCATACTAGGTCCCTGTGTGACCTTAAGGTAGAAGGGCAGAGCTGTGATTGCCTGTGTTGTCTGAGTCATTTGATCTCTGCTTACCCAGTGAGGTTACTGCTAATGTCTGGAGCCCCAGCTGGGAGGTCCTAACTCTGGGAAGGCTTAGCAATCGGGAGCACCATTGGGAGGTAGCTTACAGGTTCTTTCCAGGATCCTCCTCTGTTCTGCTGTAGGGAGCTTTAAGAAAGACCACAAGCCATGCCATGGTGAGTGTGGGGGTCACTGACTCCAAGCCAGCAGGAGCAATCTGCTGAGCTATCCTAGCTGCTGGGACTGGGATGGACCATGAGCCAGACTGTGGATCTCTTGGTCCATGTGATGACCTGGGCAGTGGTCTTTGGCCTCTGAGCCTCAATGAATGTAAATTCCCTGGGGGTGGTAGTGGCAAGAGAGTCTTGCTCTGGCATGGAAGGATAAGATGCTGGTAATATCACTTGTCCAGTGTGTACACCCAGGCACTGCTTTTGGTATGCAGTGGGAAGACCGATTGGAAAATTGAATGTCTGGTTTCTAGAAGTTTTGAACGTTGTATTCCACTTTCATTTGTCTTATAAATGTTACAGATAGTTTAGAAACTGGTAGTAAGGAGGTGATGGGGATCATACTTCAGCAATATATAATTAGAATGCTTTCAACTTTCTGCTACCACCAGCCACAATGATGTGATTTGGGGAAGTTCAGTTCCAGGACACAAAAGGGATTTCTGAGCAGCAGAGGTTTCTCAGGTTTGTGGTGTTGGGCAGGTGAATAGGGCAGATGCCATATTTTGTGCTATAATCCATGTAGCAGGAAGAAGACACTGGATTATCTTTTTACATTGTTTTGTGATTGGACATCATTAGTGCTGGGTTTGCATGAAACCACAGGGAGCACGAAGAGCTGTAGAGCCATAGTAGGTTCTAGAGAAAATCACCTACATTTGCAGAGAGAGCTCTAGAGCATGTGGCCTTTCTGTTTGGAAGAAATACCAATAGCTAGAGGGTAAGAAATATAACAGTTTAAGGATCACTTTGAGTTAATTTTGTGGGAGTTGTGAAGTCTGAGTCTATTAAATTTCTATACACATGGAATCATAGGTAGCTGGGTAGCATTGGTCAAGATCAGTTTTCCTGGATGAGTTTCCTTTGGTTTTGATTGAAAGTTGACTATATTTTCCTGATTTTGTTTTTGGCTTATTCTCTCCACCCCTTTATTATTTTGCAAATACTATATACATTCTTAATTATTGTAGCTTTTGTGGTAAATACAGAAATCACATTTTGTCAATGTGTGTGCTTTTTTTTTAAGCAATCCCCTTGAGCGTTATGAATGTTTCTGAATTATTCTCCTGGTCAGGATATATCTAGTTGTTGTTCTGTATCTAAGTCTGATTTAATAGCTTTCTCTAAGGGAGAAGCTCTATTTAAGCTTTGTCTGGTATTTAACTCATAACATTCAATTTCAATAGCTTTTTTCAAGGGGTGTCTTTGAGTTGTAATAACTTGGCTTTAAGCAGTCCATTCCATCTTTCTGTATTGCCTGCTGCAGCTGGATTATATGTTAAATGGAAGACCTACTGTATGTTCATAGTCTAGAACTACCTCTGGACTTTAGAACCTGTAAAATATGTTCCTTAATGTGATTCAGTAATTTTTGGGCAGCTGTATCTGGTTATCTAACACCAGAATGTGTATGTTGTTAGCTAGTCCTGGTCTATGACTTTCTCTAGCTATCCAAGCCTTGTGCTTATTACATCTGCAAGGGCGCAGGCATATAGGGCCCCATAAGTATTTAGGGGTCCAGTGAAATCTATTTGTAGTTTATAATTACATTGTGTAGAAGACCATGTTATTATAATTACATTGTTTAGAAGACCATGTTACAGCTGGTACTTGATGTCTGAATCTAGTTTTAAGTACTGAACAAAGGTGGCAGTCTCTAATGGCTTGCTTACAGGCCTGCCAGTTTCCTTTTTTTTTTTTTTGGTTTTACAATACAGGGTTTCTCTGAATTGTTTTGGAGGCTGTCGGTCCAGCCCAGCCTCGAACTCACAGAGATCCGCCTGCCTCTGCCTCCCGAGTGCTGGGATTAAAGGCGTGCGCCACCACCGCCCGGCCGCCAGTTTCCTTTTATTAAACCATTAGAACAGAGCATGTGTGCCTATATGTCCCAATGTTTTATGTAGTCTTAGGATTTCTTCTTTACTAATTATGCTAACATTCTCAGGTTCTTAATTTTCCAGTCTGGGTTCCTTTTAATAGTCATTCTCATAAGGTTGCCCTGATTTAATCTGGTTCTCCATTTCACCTCATTTGTTAGTGTTACCAATTATGTGATCTGTCATCCTTGATAATTCATTCTGAATTTGTTCCCTAGCAACTTTTAATATTCTAGTCTTAACTGAATACAATGCCCATTTGTCTGTTATTTCATTATTTTTTAGATGTCTTGTCTGTTTTGCCAATCACTCCCCATTCTGTCCTTTTCCCCCAAACTGATTCCCAGGTCCTTTGAGTCAGGCTAAAAGAATGTCTGGAAGGGCATTTCCAGGGAGAGGGAAATGTCTGTGAGCATGTTGTATGGGTGGTCTGTGAGAGACTTTCCTGGGGTGTATCCGGAGATTGCCTTGCTTGTAAGGAGATGAGTGGAGGAATTTTTACTGGATTTGCTTCAGGGAGAGGGAGGGTGACAGGGAGGCAAGGAGGTGGGGCTGCACAAGCTCCCCACATGTGTACCAACCCAGCTCTTATCTTCCCTATCTGGAATATCTCTGGAGCAGAAGGAGGTATTTGTGGAGTGTCATCTTACCTGATCATGCGCAACCCTGGAATTATTCCCTGGAGATCCCCAGGACCTGAATCAAGGCAGGCAAGGAGTCAACCCGGGCTGATGATGAAACCCAGGGAGGTGGAGGTCATAGTGCTGCTGCTGTAGCTGATAGGGGTAGCAGGATTCTGGGAATAGCCCAGGAACAGCTTTACATGGTTATATAAGTGAGAACCTGATGCAGGGTTAGTGCAACAGGTGTCCACCTACCCTTTTTATGGACCTACCTGCAACCAGGTTGCCTTCTGATTTTTTTATTCTCTAAGACATTCTATAGACCTTTCTTTGAACCCTGATGCCTTCCAAATACTTACAGGTGCCCAGGTGTTTTTCAGGACTTTCTAAGGGACTTCCATTGCCTTCTGAGATTTCAGAATTCCTAGAGTCTTGGAATGTTCCTGAGACAGCATGGGTGATCCTCATAGGTGAGCATCTTGGTAAAACTGGAAATGTTACAAGGCAAACTCTTAACTATGGTTTTGAGGCATTTCCTATTTTTGCTATATTTAGCCGTGGGAGTCTGCCTCTGCTTCCATCAGCCACTGAATGAAGGTTCTGTTTCCAAGACTCTCTGGCCATGGGATTGTAGGCTGGCACTCCCCAGATCTATGTCTAAAATCCATATATGAGAGAGTGCATGCCATGTTTCTCTTTTTGTGACTGGGTTACCTCGCTCAGGATGGTTTCTTCTAGTGCCATCCAGACTCCCATGGCTAAGCACTGAGCTGAACTCAAGAAAACCAGTGACAGAGAGGGAGAACTGATGACCAAAGGGGTTAAGACTGGGTTGGTTTAACCCCCAGAAACAGCTGACCTGACAAGGGTTAGCTCTTGAATCCCAGACTGATGCCTGGGAATCCAGCATGGGACTGATCAAGACCCCCTGAATGTGGGTGTCAGTGAGGAGACCTAGGTAATCTATTGAGCCTTGGGTAGTAGATCAGTATTTATCCTGGGTATACAAATGGACGTTGGGCTCCCATCCAACAATGAGAGATGCACTCTCACCCTGAACTCTTGGGGGAGGGTCTAGGCCCTGCCCTGGATGAAATGACAGACTATGGACAGCCCATGGAGGGCCTCACCCTCCCTGGGGAACTGAGGGGATATTGGGGGGGGTTGGTGGGAGGGCGTGGGAGGAGGGGAGGGAAACAGAGAGGGGCCTGGAATTGACATGTGAAGCAACCTTGTTTCTAATTTAACTTTAAAAATAAATATATAAATAAAACTAGCTATATCTGGCTATTATCAGAATTATGGAGCTTGTCGATATTATAATTATTGTTGTGTCTACAGCTTGTGGTTCTGGTCTGTTAGTATGAATTGTGGTAATTGCAGTCAACATAGCAAAGATTCACCAAACAACTGACAGCAAATGCTGGAGAGGTGGTTGAGGAAAAGAGTAATGTCAATAGCAAAAAGGTAGATATGTGTAGTTAGTGTAACAAAAGTTATATTTTATTATGCTAGTGGTCATCACACAGGGTTCATAGTCTCAGTTCCTAACTGAGGTCTTAAGCCTCTTTCCTCAAGGTTGCTCACCTGTGCTAAGTATGTTACCTGAAGGTCAGGTCCAGTCTCTTACATACATCTGTTTTAGGGGTCAGGATCTTTAGGGAGACTTTCTAGATGCAGGGTAGATCAAGGTCGTGTCTCTCCAGATGTACAGAGCAGAGCATGGCTCTTGATTTTTGCTTATAGACTGTCCAGTGGCTATCCTGGGGTTCTAGGACTGTGTCTGCTTGTCTTGAGTGAGTGATGTCACTGAGTTCTGCTTATCAGGTACAGCCTTGTGTGTAGTGATGTTACAGATAAGACATTTTTTACTATGCTCATTACAATTAGGCTTCTGATTCACATATACATTTGACCATGGAAAACAAATAATACAGCAGGATGCCTTAAAATTAATAATGGTATGGCTTTTTATTAGGTACCTGAAAAAATGAGAAAAATAAGTTTAACCTGTACAAGTTTTTGGAATTAAAGTTATTAAACAGGCATCTCAAAGAACATAACTGGTATTAAAGAAGTACCTCACTAGCCTCCCTGCCCAATTCAACCTTGTCATTATTCCATGAAGCTGAATACTTCATATAATCTACCATAGGGCCTTCGATGGACCCCACCAAAAATTTCATGGCATAATAAATTATGGTGTGAAAACAAACATATTTTTTTAGTCTTCCTCAATAGTATGGGTTCATTGTTTCCTCATAGAGGAGGAAATGTCATACTTCCTTGTGAACATTAATACTTAGTACCTGTGGTAGTCTGAATATAATTGGCCCCCATAAGCTCATAGGTTGTGGCACTATTAGACAGTGTGGCTTTGTTGCAACAAGTATGGACTTTCTGGGTCACTGTGGGGGTGGGCTTTTAGGTCTTATATATGCTCAAGCCATGTACAGTCTCCCAGACCACTTCCTGTTGCCTGTGGGTCAAGATATACAGTGCCCAGCTCCTTCTCCAGCACCATGTCTGCTTGAATGCCACCATGTTGCACCATGATAATAATGGACTAAACTTCTGAAAATGTAAGCTACCCAAACGAAAAGTTTTCCTTTATAAGAGTTGCCATGGTCGTGGTGTCTCTTCACAGCAATAGAAACCCAAACTAAGGTAGTATATGATTTATTACCCTTTGGAGAGGAAGCGTTATGAGAAACACTGCTAAATTTACTTTTGATTGAATCATATGATGTATAGGCTTATTGTAGTTGCTCCTCAAGTGTTAATAATAGGAAGCCTAGTATTCCACTATAGTCATTACTTCATAAAACATGCAATAACCGCTATTTAAGTCAAAGTGTTGATTTCACGACAAATAATACTGTAATTGTGTATCAACAAACACCTATAAAAGTAAAATTAAATACAATTCTTGGAAATTTCCTAACTTTTAGAAAAACATTCTTTAGAAAAACATCCATCTTATTTGGGTGTACAGACATAGCTTTGGGGGTCACAGATGTAGGGTTGGTGGAGGATTATGTCTGTGGATATGTAAGGAAGGTGAAAGTTTCGTGGACTGGCGTCCTGCCTTCCTGTTCCTCTGGTTGGTGTGACATGAACATGAGCAGGGAATGTCTGCCTGAGTTGAGGGCTGGAACACAGCCATAATCCTCTTTTTTTTTTTCTGAATGGGAATGTATCCTGTGCCATTGTATGCTGAAAATCCTTAATTGGTTTCTTGATTTTACAAGATGTGACAGTCAAGAGATTGTCTTGAGTGTCAGAAGAAACTTTGGACATTTGCACTGTTTGGGCTGTTACAGATTATGAGGATCATTAAAGTTAAACTAAATGCATTTTCATTTTTTCTTTTTTCTTTATATTTATTCCTCTCTCGTACTATATATCCTGACTGCAGCCTCTCCTTCCTCCATTCCTTCCAGTCCCCCCTCTCCAAATCCTCATTTCCCCAGATCCCTGCTACTCCGTTTCCCTTCAAAAAAGAGAGCTTGCCTCCCAGACATATCAACCAAACATCATAACAAAGTACAAACCTTCATATCAAGGCTGGACAAGGTAACCCAGTAGGAGGAAAAGGGTATCAAGAGTAGGCAAAAGAGTCAGAGACACCATGACTCCTGTAGTTAGGCGTCCCACAAACACCCCAAGGTAAACAGCCATAGCATGTATGCAGAGAACCTGGCACACAGACATCCATGTTCTATGATTCCTTCAGTTTCTCTGAGTCTCTATGAGCCCTGCTTAGTTGATACTGTGGGTCATGTTTTCCTGGTTTGCTCAACCTCTCTGGCTCCTACAGACATCACCCTTCCTTCCATAAGATTCCTAGAGCTCAAGCTCATGTTTGGATAGGGATCTCTGCATGTGCCCCCATCAGCTGCTGGAAGAAACCTCTCTGATGACAATTGGGCTAGGCACTAATCTATGATTATAGCAGAATATAGATGAATCATTTCATTGTTTGTTTTTTTCTTCTTCTTGATCAGTTTTATTTGGTTCTACCCTAGTTCTCAGAGCCATCCAAGTTTTAGTTCCTGGCCATTCAGGCGGTGTCAGGCATGGAATTCCTCTCACAGCTTGGGCTTCAACTTAGCCATTGGTTGGCCATTACATAATCTCTGAGCCACCATTGCCCCAGCATATCTTGCAGGCAGGACAAGTGTGAGTTGGATGTTTTGTGGCTGGCTTGGTATCCCAGTCCCATCACTGGGAGGCTTATGTGATTACAGAAGATTACTGGTTCAGCCTCCCTTATTCTTGATTACTGGGAGTCCTCATTAGGGTCACCCTTATAGGTTCTAGGAAGTTTGCACTGCACTGTTTCTATATCCCCCACTAAAAGCTCCCCTATTCCAGTCATCTCTCCCTGTATTCTTCTCCTTTGTCCCTTTCTTATTTACCTGATCTCTCCTGTTCCCATCCCTACCTGCCTCTGGTACATGCACAAAATCTATTTCCTCTCCCAAGGAAGATATATGCATCTCCCCTAGATTAGCGTCTCTGCATCTATGAATTGTACTGTGATTAACTATTATTACTGTGATTGTACTTTACTTAATTGCTAATATCCACTTATAAGTTAGTGAATACCATGTTTGTCATTGTGCTTCTGAGTTGCCTAACTCAGGATAATAAAGACCTCAAACTAGACAACAACAAACCAAATAATCCAATTATAATGGAGTACACTTCTAAACAGAATTCTTAGTAGGAATCTAAAATGGCTGAGAAACACTTAAAGAAATGTTCAACATCCTTAGCCATCATGATTATCAAAACTACCTGTCAGAATGGTTAAGATCAATAACACAAGTGACAGCTAATATTGTCTTTTTTTTATTTTCCAATTTAAATTTAGATAAGAAACGAGGTTGCTACACAAGTCAGTTCCAGGTCCCTCTCCCATTCCCTCCCCTCCTCCCGTGCCGACAGCTAATATTGTCAAGGACATGGAGCAAGGGGATTCATTGCTGTTGCGAGTGCAAACGTGTACAGCCAAGGTGGAAATCAATATGCAATTGTAAGAAAATTGACAGTCAGTTTACCTCAAAACACATCATTACCACTCTTGGGTACATACCCAAAAGATGCTCTTCCATCCTACCACAAGAGCACTTGCTCAGCTACATTCATAGCAGCCTTATTCTTTTTTTTTTTTTTTTTTTTTACGAGACAGGGTTTCTCTGTATTGTTTCGGAGGCTATCGGTCCAGCCTGGCCTCGAACGCACAGAGATCCGCCTGCCTCTGCCTCCCGAGTGCTGGGATTAAAGGCGTGCACCACTACCGCCCGGCCATAGTAGCCTTATTCTTGATAGCTGGAAACTGCTATGTCTGTGAGAGACCGTGTTGGTTGATGGTTGATATGGGGAGGCTCCTCCACTGAGGGTACCAACATCCCTGGGATGGAAAAGGGAGCTATCTGAGCATGAGACAGTGACTAGGCAAGCGAGAAAGCCGGGAAACGCTCTTTGCCCATTACCTTTGCCTTCAGTTTGCTAGTTTGAGTTTCTATCCTAAACTCTCAAAATGGTGGATTGTAACCTGACAGAATCAGTCAAAAAATCCTGTTTTTTACCTGAGAATCTTTTGGATAATGGATTAAATCACAGCAATAGAGAAGCATGTTAGAACAAAAACAGAACACCAGAGATTATTTTGTTGCTAGGTAGAACCTGGGAATGTTGTCTTTTGAAAGAATGTGGAAGGTATCAAGTCTTTAGGTGGCAAAAACCATAGAAAGTTATACGCAGAACTTAATTGGTTGTCCTTGTAGGACCAAGAAGATGGGGATGTTGAGAGTAATGGCAGAAAGTGGAGACTGAGATCATAGGATTTCAGTTATAAATAGACTTCATAAAAAAAATTGATGCTGGCCCACAAGTGCTAGGATTAAGATAGACAAATTCCTGACTTTTTTTTTTATGTTATTGTGCAATGGACCTGGAACGTAGGTTTTATCCATGTCTGGCATATGCTGTTGTACTGATCTTCACTGATATCTTAAATTTTAAAATTTGGCAGAGGATGTCATTCTGTTTGCCAGGATGGCATGTATTCATGGCATTAATACTGCTTGAGCTTTCTGAACCATTGGATTACAAGCATATCACCTTCTTCCTGTTGTGCATGCTTTGAATTTTTTTTTTGGTTTTTTATGAGACAGGGTTTCTCTGTATTGTTTTGGAGGCTGTCGGTCCAGCCCGGCCTCGAACTCAAAAGATATCCGCCTGCCTCTGGCTCCCGAGTGCTGGGATTAAAGGCGTACGCCACCACCACCCGGCATGCTTTGATTTTTTTCAGTGAAAATGTGTATTTTACCTGTTTGCATGGATGTGTACCATGTGGATACCTGGTCCTCACAGTGATCAAAAGATGGTCTCAGAATCCCTGAACTTGGAATAATGGATAGTTGTGATCCCCCATGTAAGTACTGGCAATGAGCCCACCTATATGCAATACCAGCAAGAGCTCATTACTACTGAGCCATCTCTCTGCTCTGCATTGATTATTTATGATCAGCATTTATATTGCCAATATTTTCATCTGTCCATTTGTAACTGTCTAAACATGCAGTGCCTTTTAGTAAAATCTTATTGATGTTACAGTTTAAATTGAAGCACTTCAGGTCTCTGGAAGATTAATACAGAACTGGAGTGAATGCATAGCTCTGTAGAAATGTCAGTAAAAACCTCTGAGTTCTTTCTTTTTTATTTGTTTGATTTTTATACAGGAGACAGGGTTTTAATACGTACTTCTGGTTGTCATGGAACTGACTGCATAGATTAGGCTGGCATTCAATTCTGAGGTAGATAGGCCTGCCTCTGACTTCTAAGGGGTTAAACGTGTGAGCTAATACAACCAGCTTGTTCATCTTATTTTTCTTTTTTGTAGTTAGTAATTACCATACATTTTTTCTCATGTGTACTCTACATTATTGATTTATTTGCTTTTCTTTCTCAGGTTTTTAATAGGCATTTCTCTTGCGAAGTGATATCCCATTCACAAGGTACATAAATAGCAGAGGTGAACCTCCTATTCAGTTTCCTTCTAAAGTGCCTTGATGATTACATTATAATATCTATGTCATGGAATAAATGTGGGAGCACCAGAATTATATGGCTGTATTATCAAAAGAAGTATACATTTACAATGTTGTCAGTATCATGTTTTCTCCTAAAGTGCCTTGGTGATTACATTATAATGTCTATGTTATGGAATAAGTGTGGGAGAACCAGAATTATATGACTGTATTGTCAAAGTATACATTTACAATGTTGTCAGTATCATGCTTTCTGTTATATACATGTATGGGATATTTTAGAATGCAGTGACCTATGACGATGTGCATGTTGACTTAAGTGGGGAAGAGTGGGCTTTGCTGGATCCTTCCCAGAAGAGTCTCTACAAAAATGTGATGCTGGAGACCTACATGAACCTCACTGCTATAGGTAAGACTGAATTTTCCTTCATATTTTAACATAAGGGGGCAACTGTTTCTTGGTTATTGATGCTCTTCTGTAATCATGACTGGGACTGAGGAAAGATGGTGTGACTAAATCAGGCATGGTTCTAAGGTTCACTGAAGATAGTAACTTAAACTTTGCACCATTTTCTGGTACTATATTTTAGGATACTGTTGGGAAGACCATAATATTGAAGAACATTTTCAGAATTCTAGAAGACATGAAAGGTAATTTTCATGTGCAAGCCAATATAAATGTCCCTCTGAAAAAATTATAATGTGTCCTGGAAGTTTGAAACAAAAGCAACAATGTAAATAAGCACAGCTTTGTGTGTATGTACTGGTGATTACTAAATTCTCACAAAACCATATACCTCAATTTCAGGTAGGTGAATTGTATTTTAAACATGTTCTTTCAAGAAAGAAGACAAGGAAACAATGTCTTAACGGATATCACCATTTGAATCATAACACCATCAGAACTGTGCTGTAAAACTGGGAATCTTTTTATTTTTATATCATTCATATTACAGAAGATATACACATTGAAGAGGTAATAAGTATATTTCAAAAACATTCTAGTAAACAAATAGACCATAGCAACACTAGTGTTGCTCGTATACTTGTTGTGACTGTGCTAAGTTTAGTGAGAGGGGCAGAGTAAAGAGTCAAGGGGCAGTTGTTATGAAGAAACCTTAATCCCTATACCATGTCTTTGAGGAAAGTCAAACTGTGTGAATTGGTATGGAAACTTTTTATTTGTTATTCTTCCTTTACTAGGTATATCACATGTCACTCTGGATAAAAGCCATATAAGCAGAAATATGGAAAAATGTAATATACTTCTCTCTAAGAACAATTAGAAGATCTGGAGCAGTCTCCACATTGAGTTTACTTATTGAATTTGATGCAAGTGTAGAAGTAATTGGTATTCCAGCTTCAACTCACACTGCAGAACACCCCTGTATACTAGGACTGTGTAAATATTTCTGTTTGTCCTAGTTCATTTGACAAATGTAGTATGAGTCAAAGTATAAAAAAATTTATAAATGCAATAAAAGTGATAAAGCTCTTAATTTTTCCAGTTCTCTTCAAATACATGAAAAATCTCATAGAAAATAGATTATATAAATGTGAACCATGTAATAAAGGATCTTACCATCACAGGTGTCTTCAAAGATGCAAAACAACCCTTAATGAAGAGGAACAACATGAGTATAAACACAGTGATAAAGCCTTAAGATCTGATTTCTCTTTATAATTGGACCAATTGGTAAAATTAATTCATACAGATATAAAAAGACAACAGTGTATTGAGTGTGGTAATGGTTTTACATGTGCCAATTATCCTTGCAGGCATGAAAGAAGTCATACTGGCGAGGAACCTATATATATTCAACATGTTAAAGCCTTTGCATGTGACAGCCATCTTCAAAGACATGAAAGAACACATACTGGAGAGAAACCCCATGAATATAATCATTATGGTACAGCCTTTGTAAATCACAGTCATCCTCAAAATCATGAAAGAACACATACTGGAGAGAAACCCTATGAATGTAATCAGTGTGGTAAAGCCTTTGCATGTCACAGTCATCTTCAAGTGCATAAAAGAATGCATACTGGAGAGAAACCCTATGTATGTAATCAGTGTGGTAAAGCCTTTGCATATATCAATAGCCTTCAAAGGCATGAAAGAACACATACTGGAGACAAACCCTATGAATGTATTCAGTGTGGTAAAACCTATGCTCGTCAGAGTGCTCTTCATATACATAAAAGAACACACACTGGAGAGAAACCTTATGAATGTAATCAATGTGATAAAGCCTTTGGATATATCAGTAGTCTTCAAAGGCATGAAAGAACACACACTGGAGAGAAACCCTATGAATGTATTCAGTGTGGTAAAGCCTTTGCACGTCAGAGCGTTCTTCAAATACATAAAAGAACACACACTGGAGAGAAACCCTATGAATGTAATCAATGTGATAAATCCTTTGCATGTCATAGTCATCTTCAAAGGCATAAAAGAACACATACTGGAGAGAAACCTTGTGAATGTAATCATTGTGGTAAAGCCTTTACACAACATAGTTATCTTCAAATGCATAAAAGAATGCATACTGGAGAGAAACCCTATGAATGTAATCAGTGTGGTAAAGCCTTTGCACATATCAATAGTCTTCAAAGACATGAACGAACACATACTGGAGAGAAACCCTATGAATGTAATCAGTGTGATAAAGCCTTTGCTTGTCATTATACTCTTCAAATACATAAAAGAACACATACTGGAGAGAGACCCTATGAATGTAACGACTGTGGTAAAGCCTTTGCATGTCACAGTCATCTTCAAAATCATGTAAGAACACATACTGGAGAAAAACCCTATGAATGTACTCAATGTGGTAGAGCCTTTGCACAACACAGTCATCTTCAAAGGCATAAAAGGACACATACGGGAGAAGAACCCTATGAATGTAATCAGTGTGATAAAGCCTTTGCACATATCATTAGTCTTTAAGGGCATGAAAGAAGATACACTGGAGAGAAACCCTGTGAATGTAATCAATGTGGTAAAGCCTTTGCAAGTCACAGTCATCTTAAAAGGCATAAAAGAACACATACTGGAGGGAAACTTTATGAATGTAATCAATGTGGTAAAACCTTTATACAATATATTAATCTTCAAATGCATAAAAGAACACATATGGGAAGGAAAGCCTTTGCATGTATCAGTAGTCTTCAAAATCATGAGAAAAGTCATAATGCAGAGAAACCCCATAATCCAGAGTTAAAAGGACAGTGAAAGAAACACACTTTGGTCCTGAAACCAGAGGCAAAGAAACACATTCTACCCCTCACCAGCTGAGCATGAAACTAACCAGTCCCTGAGCAGGAAAGCTGGATCTAGGCACCCAAATCCCTACAAATCTCAACTGAGAGCCCTATTTGACCTCACCACCAGCCAATCACCAAAACTCTTGACCATTCAGGCCAAATGTCAATAAAGGAAACAGACAATAAAGGAACAAAAGACCCATCCCACAGAGAAATCATAAGGAGCAACAACTGTACCTATAACTATCCCAAACACAGATGGATAAACAGTAATGTAGCAATACATTTAACAAGATAAAGAGCAATATGGCATCACCAGAACCTAGTGGTTCTACAACAGCAAGACCTTAACATCTCAACTTGGATGAAGCAGAAGAAAACAATCTTAAAAAATAACTTTATGAAGATAATGGAGGCCCTTAAAGAGGAAATGAAAAATTACCATAAAGAAATCAAGGAAAAGACATACAATTGGAAAGAATCAATAAATCCCTTAAAGATAGCTGAGAAAAAAATAAACAAACATGTGAAGAAAACAGTTCAAGACTTAAAAATAGAAGTAATAAAAAAATACAAACTGGGGGAATTCTAGAAATGGAAAATATGGGTAAACAAGTAGCAACTACGGATACAAGCATAATCAATAAAATACAAGAGATGGAAGAGAGAATCTCAGTTATTGAAGATAGAATAAAGGAAATAGATTCATTGGTCAAACAAAATGTAAGCTCCAACATTTCTTAACACAAAACATCCAGGAAATGTAGGACAGCATGAAAAGACCAAACCTAAGAATAATACGGATAGAAGAAGGAGAATTCCAACTCAAAAGCATAGAAAATGTATTCAACAACATCCTAGGACATGTCTATGGAGATACAAGAAGTTTACAGAACAACAAATAGACTGGACCAAAAAAGTTACCTCTCCACATAATCAAAACACCAAATAAAGATACAGATAAACATACAGAGCAGAAAAGGGAGAAGACCAAGTAACATTTTTTTTTTGGTTTTTCAAGACAGGGTTTCTCTGTATTGTTTTGGAGGCTGTCCTGGAACTCGCTCTGTAGAGTGGACTGTCCTCGAACTCACAGAGATCCGCTTGCCTCTACCTCCCGAGTGCTGGGATTAAAGGCATGCACCACCAACGCCACTTGACCAAGTAACATATTAAGGCAAACCTATCAGAATCACACACAACTGTAAAAGGAAGCTTTTCCTTGAGAGAAGCCTTCCCGCCAGCGTGGTTCTAGAGCCGCATCAATCCCAAATAAATGCACAGGAGGCTATATTAATTATGAAGCTGTTGGCCTTGCTTGTTTCTTACTGGCTAGCTCTGACTTAAGTAATTACCCCATAATTGTTAATCTAAGTATGTCTCTTACCGGAGAAGTTTCCGGGCTTCCTACCCCATGGCGTTACATCTCGACTCTTTCATGTTTCTCCTTCCCAGAGTCCTCCTGGACTCCTAGTCCCACCTATCTAGATTCCTATTGGCTCAACAGTGCTTTATTGACATAAGACTTCCCCAACACACAACTTCTCCATAGAGACTGTGAGAGCCAGAAGGTCCTGCACATTTTGCGGACATTAAGAAACCATGGATGCCAGCCTAGACTGTTATACCCAGCAAAACTTTCAGTCACTGTGGACAGAGAAAACAAAATATTCCGTGACAAAACCAGATTTAAACTACCTATCCCTGTCCATCCCTACAGAAAGTACTAGAAGGAAAACTCCATCCCAAGGAAGTTAGCTGCACCCACGAAAACAAGCAATAGATAATCTCACAGTAGGAGTTCCCAAGGAAGGGAAATGCACACACACTATACAAACAACAAAACCAAAAAAATAACAGGAATTAACCATCACTGGTCATAGTACCTCTTACTATCAATGGTCTTAATTCACCTATAAAAAGACACTAACAGAATGGATATGAAGACAGAATCCATCCTTGTACTGCATACAAAAAAATACACCTCAACTTCAAAGGCAGACATTGCCTCAGAGTAAAGGGTTGGGAAAAGACTTTCTAATCAAATGGACTCAAGAAACAAGCTGGTGTAGCTATCCTAATATCTAACAAAATAGACTTCAAACTAAAATTAATCAAAAGAGATGGAAAAGGATATTTCATATTTTTTCACAAGAAAGATCAATCAATATGACATCTCAATTCTGAACATTTATGCCCCAAATATAAGGGCCCCTGCATTTGTAAAAGAAACATTACTAACACTTAAATCACACATCAAATCCTACACACTAATAGTGCAAGACTTCAGCACCCTACTCTCACCAATGGACAGGTCTGCCAGACAGAAGCTCAACAGAGAAATAAGGAAACTAATAGATGTTGTGATTCAAGTGAACTTAATAGACTTCTATAGAACATTCCACCCAAACATAAAAGAATATACTTTCATCTCAGCATCTCATGAGCCTTCTCTAAAATTGACCACATACTTGGTCACAAAGCATTAAAAAAAAAATCGGGATAACCCCGTGTATCTTTTTTTTTTTTTTTTTTTTACTCAAACTGATAACAAAAGTTGGTTAAGATTTTTTTTTTTGAGGAACTACATGCTTTATTTTTTTTATTAATTTTTTTTATTTTCCATTTTAAATTTAGATAAGAAACAAGGTTGCTTCACAAGTCAGTACGAGGTCCCTCTCCCTTTCCCTCCCCTCCTCCCGTGCCCTCCCCCCATCACCCCCCCCGTTATCCCCTCATTCCCCCAGGGAGGGTGAGGCCCTCCATGGGGGTGTCCATAGTCTGTCATTTCATATAGGGCAGGGCCTAGACCCTTCCCCAAGAGTTCAGGGTGAGAGTGCACCTCACATTGTTCTATGGGAGTCCAGAGACCGTGTGTATACTTGGGATGGGTACTGATCTGCTGTCCAAGGCTCAATAGATTACCTAGGCCTCCTCACTGACACCCAGATTCAGGGGGTCTTGATCAGTCCCATGCTGGATTCCCAGGCTGATGCCTGGGATTCAAGAGTTAACCTTTGTCTGGCCAGCTGTTTCTGGGGGTTCAACCAGCCCAGTCTTAATCCCTTTGATCATCAGTCCTCCCTCTCTGATACTGGCTTTCTTGAGTTCAGCTCAGTACTTAACCAGCCAGTAAATGAAGTTTCTGTTTCCCAGACTCTCTGGCAATAGGATTGTAGGCTGGCACTCCCCAGATCTATGTCTAAAATCCATATATGAGAGAGTACATGCCATGTTTCTCTTTTTGTGACTGGGTTACCTCACTCAGGATGGTTTCTTCTAGTGTCATCCATTTGCCTGCGAATCTCATGATTCCATTATTTTTTTCTGCTGAATAGTACTCCATTGTGTAGATGTACCACATTTTCTCTATCCATTCTTCGGGTGAGGGACATCTAGGTTGCTTCCAAGTTCTGGCTATTACAAATAAAGCTGCTATGAACATAGTGGAACAGACATCTTTGTTATATGAATGGGCATCTTTTGGATATATGCCTAAGAGTGCAGTTGCTGGGTCTTGTGGTAGGTTTATTCCCATTTTTCTGAGGAATCTCCATACTGCTTTCCAAAGTGGCTGAACCAGTTGGCACTCCCACCAGCAATGGAGGAGTGTCCCCCTTTCACCACATCCTCTCCAGCATAAATTGTCATTGGTGTTTTTGATTTTAGCCATTCTGACAGGAGTGAGATGGTATCTCAGAGTTGCTTTGATTTGCATTTCCCGGATGGCTAAGGATGTTGAGCACTTTCTCAAGTGCCTCTCAGCCATTTTAGACTCCTCTATTGAAAACTCTCTATTTAGTTCTGCAGCCCACTTCTTAATTGGGTCCTTTGCTGTTTTGGAGACTTGCTTCTTGAGTTCTTTGTAAATTTTGGAGATCAACCCTCTGTCAGATGTGGGATTAGTGAATATTTTTTCCCATTCTGTGGGCTGCCTTTTTGTCTTGCTGACTGTGTCCTTTGCCCTACAGAAGCTTCTCAGTTTCAGTAGGTCCCATTTATTAATTGTTGATCTCACTGTCTGTGCTACTGGTGTTATGTTCAGGAAGCTGTCTCCTGTACCAATTTGTTCAAGGGTACCACCCACTTTCTCTTCTAAGAGGTTCAGTGTGGCTGGATTTATGTTGAGGTCTTTGATCCATTTGGACTTAAGTTTTGTGCATGGCGATAAACATGGATCGATCCGCATTTTTCTACATGCCAGTCTCCAATTATGCCAGCACCATTTGTTGAAGATGCTTTCTTTATTCCATTGTATATTTTTAGCTTCTTTGTCAAAGATCAGATGTTCGTACGTGTGTGGGTTAATACCCGGATTTTCAATTCGATTCCATTGGTCTGCCTGTCTATTTTTGTGCCAATACCAAGCTGTTTTCAGGACTATAGCTCTATAATAGAGCTTGAGGTCAGGGATGGTGATGCCTCCGGACGTTGCCTTGTTGAACAGGGTTGTTTTGGCTATCCTGGGTCTTTTGTTTTTCCATACAAAATTGATTATTGTTCTTTCAAGGTCTGTGAAGAATTGTGCTGGGATTTTAATGGGGATAGCATTGAATCTGTAGATTGCTTTTGGCAGGATTGCCATTTTTACTACATTGATCCTACCTATCCAAGAGCATGGGAGATCTTTCCATTTTCTGAGGGCTTCTTTAATTTCTTTCTTTAAAGATTCAAAGTTCTTACGATACAGGTCTTTCACTTGTTTGGTTAGCGTTACCCCAAGGTATTTTATGTTGTTTGTGGCAATTGTAAAGGGTGATGTTTCTCTGATTTCTCTTTCAGCCCTTTTATCATCTGTATATAGTAGGGCTACTGACTTTCTTGAGTTGATCTTGTAACCTGCCACTTTGCTGAAGGTGTTAATCAGCTGTAAGAGTTCCCTGGTAGAGTTCTTTGGGTCATTGATGTAAACTATCATATCGTCTGCAAACAGTGAAAGTTTGACTTCTTCCTTCCCAATTTGTATCCCCTTGATCCCCCTTTGTTGTCGTATGGCAATAGCTAGAACTTCAAGTACCATGTTGAAAAGGTATGGAGAGAGTGGACAGCCTTGTTTTGTTCCTGATTTTAGAGGAATTGCATTGAGTTTCTGTCCATTTAGTTTGATGTTGGCTGTTGGTTTACTGTATATGGCTTTTATTATGTTTAAGTATGTCCCTGTTATCCCAGATCTCTCCAAGACCTTTATCATGAAGGGGTGTTGGATTTTGTCAAAGGCTTTTTCAGCATCTAGTGAGATGATCATGTGATTTTTGTTTTTCAGCTTGTTTATATGGTGGATTACGTTGATGGATTTTCGTATGTTGAACCATCCCTGCATCCCTGGGATGAAACCTACTTGATCGTGGTGAATGATTGTTTTGATGTGTTCTTGGATCCGATTTGCCAGTATTTTATTGAGTATTTTTGCATCAATGTTCATGAGGGATATTGGTCTGAAGTTCTCTTTCTTGGTTGTATCTTTGTGTGGCTTGGGGATCAAGGTTATTGAAGCCTCATAGAAAGAGTTTGGCAAAGACCCTTCTGCTTCTATTGTGTGGAACACTTTGAGAAGAATTGGTATAAGCTGTTCTTTGAATTTGTGGTAGAATTCTGCACTGAGGCCATCTGGACCTGGACTTTTTTTGGTTGGGAGACTTTTGATGACAGCTTCTATTTCCATAGGGGTTATAGGTCTATTTAAGTTGCTTATCTGTTCTTGATTTAGTTTTGGCAAATGATAGCTGTCCAGGAAGTCATCCATTTCCTTTAAATTTTCGAATTTTGTGGAGTACAGGTTTTCAAAGTATGACCTAATGATTCTCTGGATTTCCTCAGAGTCTGTTGTTATGTCCCCCTTTTCATTTCTGATTTTGTTAATTTGCGTGTTCACTCTCTGCTGTTTGGTAAGTTTGGACAAAGGTTTGTCTATCTTGTTGATTTTCTCAAAGAACGAGCTCTTCGTTGCATTGATTCTTTGTATTGTTTTCCTGGTTTCTACTTTGTTGATTTCAGCCCTCAATTTGATTATTTCCTGGCGTCTACTCCTCCTGGGGGAGTTTGCTTCTTTGTGTTCTAGAGCTTTTAGCTGTGATGTTAATTCTCTGGTATAACTGTTTTCCTGTTTCTTCATGTGAGCACTTAGTGCTATGAACTTCCCCCGTAGCACTGCTTTCAAAGTGTCCCATAGGTTTGGGTATGTTGTGTCTTCATTCTCATTGAATTCGAGGAAGTCTTTAATTTCTTTTTTTATTTCCTCTTTGACCCAGGGATGGTGCAGTTGAGCATTATTCAATTTCCATGAGTTTGTAGGTTTTCTGCAATTTGTGTTGTTGTTGAATTCTAATTTTAAGGCATGGTGGTCTGATAAGATGCATGGAGTTATTCCAATTTTTTTGTAGCTGCTGAGGTTTGATATGTTGCCAAGTATGTGGTCGATTTTTGAGAAGGTTCCATGTGGTGGTGAGAAGAAGGTATATTCTTTTTTATGTGGATGAAATGTTCTATAGATATCTGTTAATCCCAGTTGGGTCATTACTTCTATTAGACCCTTTGCTTCTTTGTTGAGTTTCTGTCTGGTATTCTTGTCTAGTGGTGAGAGTGGTGTGTTGAAATCTCCCACTATAACTGTGTGGGGCTTTAGATGAGATTTAAGTTCTAATAATGTTTCTTTAACGAATGTGGATGCCTTTGTATTGGGGGCATAGATGTTCAGGATAGACACTTCATCTTGGTGGGTTTCACCTGTGATGAGTATGTAATGACCTCCTTCATCTCTTTTGATTGATTTTATTTTAAAGTCTAGTTTGTTAGATATTAGGATTGCTACCCCTGCTTGTTTCTTGGGTCCATTTGATTGAAAAATTTTTTCCCAACCTTTAACTCTCAAGTAATGTCTGTCTTTGAGGGTGAGGTGTGTTTCTTGTATGCAGCAGAAGGAAGGGTTCTGTCTTCGAATCCATTCTGCTAGTCTGTGTCTTTTTATGGGTGAGTTAAGGCCGTTAATATTGAGGGATATTAATGACCATTGATTGCTCATCCTTCTTCGATTTGCGATGGTTGTTGTTGGTGGAATTATGGGTGGAATTTCACCCCTTTGTTCTTTTGGCTGTTGGTAGAGAGGGATTCTCTAATGCTTATGTTTTTCTGGTTGTAGTTAGCTTCCTTGGGTTGGAGTTTTCCTTCCAAAATTTTCTGTAGGGCTGGGTTAGTGGACACATATTGGTTGAATCTAGTTTTGTCATGGAATATCTTGTTTTCTCCGTCTATAGTGATTGAGAGCTTTGCCGGGTATAGTAGTCTGGGCTGGCATCCATGGTCTCTTAGTGTAGGTAGAATATCTATCCAGGACCTTCTGGCTTTCAGAGTTTCCATGGAGAAATCAGGTGTAATTCTGATAGGTCTGCCTTTATATGTTACTTGACCTTTTTCCTTAGCTGCTCTTAATATTCTTTCTTTATTCTGTATGTTTGGGGTCTTGATTATTATGTGGCGAGGGATTTTTTTGTGGTCCACTCTATTTGGTGTTCTGTAGGCTTCTTGTACCTTCATTGGCATGTCTTTCTTAAGGTTGGGAAAGTTTTCTTCTATGATTTTGTTGAATATGCCTTCTGCCCCTTTGAGGTGGATTTCTTCTCCTTCTTCTATACCTATTATTCTTAGGTTTGGTCTTTTCATGGTGTCCCATAATTCCTGGATGTTTTGTGTTAAGGATTTGTTGGATTTAAGGTTTTCTTTGGTTGATAAATCCATTTCTCCTAATGTATCTTCAACACTTGAGATTCTCTCTTCCATCTCTTCTATTCTGTTGGTAATGCTTGTATTGGTAGTGCCTGACTGTTTGTCCAGCTTTTCTATTTTCTGCCTTTCTTCAGATTGTGTTTTTTTAGTGACTCTATTTCAGTTTTCAACCCTTGCAGCGTTTGCATTGCTTCTTGCAATTTTCTGTTTATCTGTTCGTCCGTTTGTTGCCTTTTATGAATTTTTTGGTTTGTTCTTTCTTCCATTTCTTGCATTTTTTGGTTTGCTTTTTGTTCCATTTCATGGATTTTGTGCTTTGTTTCTTCTTCCATTTCCTGCCTTTTTTGGTTTGTTTCTTCCTCCATTTTTTTCATGTTTTGCTTTGTTTTTTCTACTATTTCTTGCATTTTTTGCTTTGTTTCTTCTTCCATTTCCTGCCTTATTTGGTATGTTTCTTCTTCTAATTCTTGCATTTTTTGCTTTGCTTTTTCTTCCATTTCTTGCATTTTTTGCTTCATTTCTTCTTCCATTTCGTGCCTTTTTTGGTTTGTTTTTTCTTCCAATTCTTGCATTTTTTGGTTTGTTTTTTCTTCCATTTCTTGCATTTTTTGGTTTGTTTTTTCTTCCATTTCTTTGAGGGATTTTCCAATATCCTCTTTTAGGGCCTCTATCATTTTCATGAAAGTGCTTTTAAGGTCGTTCTCTTCTGCTTCCTTCGCGTTGGAATATTGGGGTCTTGCTGGTGTGGAGTCTCTAGAATCTGGCGGTGTCATATTTGTTTTTCTGTTGCTGACTGTGTTTTTGTATTGTCTCTTTCCCATCTCTTCTTCTAGTGGGTGCAGAAAGAGCCCCTTCCTGGTCTGGGGACCAGAGTTCCCTTTGGTGGGTGCTAGTAAGTCCAGTAATCTGGTGGTTCTTCTATGCCTTGTCCAAATGCTGGTCCGTGGGTAGAGAAGAAGAACAGGAATCTGGGGCACTTAGCCTCCTACCTGGTCCCCTGGACCCTATGCTGGGTCCTGTTGTACCTGATCCGGAACTGCTACTCCCCTGGTCTCCCTGGCTCCTGTAGTTTCCTGGTCTCTTTGGTGGGAGAGAAGATCTGGAGTCTGGGGTGCTTGGCTCCCGCCGGGATTGGGAGCTCTGTGCAGTTCCCAGGCGATCTGCAGGCTCTGGAACACAGGCCGGGAAGCTGGCCTGTTTACCTGATGCTCCCGCCGGGATTGGGAGCTCTGTGCAGTTCCCAGGCGATCTGCAGGCTCTGGAACACAGGCCGGGAAGCTGGCCTGTTTACCTGATGATGCCAGAGGGAGAGCTACTTCCCTGTACTCCCAGCCTCCTCTCCTTTCCTGGAATCGTTGGTGGGAGAGAAGATCTGGAGTCTGGGATGCTTGGCTCCCGCCAGGATTGGGAGCTCTGTGCAGTTCCCAGGCGATCTGCAGGCTCTGGAACACAGGCCGGGAAGCTGGCCTGTTTACCTGATGCTCCCGCCGGGATTGGGAGCTCTGTGCAGT